>NW_028274819.1:44747937-45059785 GCF_037043125.1 Eumetopias jubatus | reverse complement strand
CCACATGCATCTGTAGGCATGTCCCCATCTGCCTGCCTCCCTACCAGGCACCTTTTGTCCCTCATGTCTCAGTTTGAGTTAAGGTGGAAGAAGATGAGCATGGGGAGTGGGAGAGGGTCCCAACCGCCTCTGGGTCACCAAACTTAAGAGGGCTGACACTCCCTCTCCACCTCCCAGGGGGAATAAGAGCAGATTGGCAGCTGTTAGATCTCTCCGATTTTATTTCCATGAATTGGAAATTCATCTTTCACTCATTGGGAAAGCAGAAATCATAGGATCTAACGTATGAAGCAGAGTCTGGGTTCTGCTTCATTCCTTGGGAGAGATTTGTTTCTTATGGTGGCTTTTCCAGATCTGAGATAACAGCATCTTCCATTTTATTCTTCCCGGGTCAGTCTCTAAGGGGTCCTACTGGGCAAATAGATAACCAAGAAGACAGCTTCTGGGCCCTCCAGAGAACACCTCTCTCTAATTTTTGCAGGGAGGCATTTCATTACGAAGGGCTTCTTGGAGGAAAAGGTATGGGAGACCTTTTCCTAGGGATACAAGTACCTACAAAAGGTATGGGAGACCTAGGGATAGAGTACCTAGTGCATTTGGTACGCATTACATTTTAGCAGAAAATAGGAGCAAGGAAGATGCTGCTTTGGGCTGGGGGGGATATTTGGGGAAGAATTGGGGGAAGTAGGAGGGTACACAGAGACAATGACACAGAGGGCAAAGAAAAAGGAACTGGGTGGAGACTTCTGAGTCACTGAAATTATTGGGGGCCCTAAGAATCTAGCTGATCTTCACCTTTTGTATGTGTATCTTGGGTTAGACATTCATTCAACAAACACTACCTGAATGCCTACATTGTGCTGTGAACTGTGCCAGGTGCTGACAAGAGGCAACAGCAGCATCTATGGCTGGAGATCCTTATGGTACAGGCTGAGCACAGCACTTCCACTGGGAGCTCTGCTTAAAGAGCACAGAGGTTGCAATCTGAGAGATCCATGGGTTCAAACCATGGCTCTGCTACTTCGTGGCTACATGGTCCCGAGCCAGTTGGCAATCCCAGGTTCCTAACTTGTAAAAGGGAAATGGTAACCCTTATCTCAGCATGTTGCTGTGAAGCATAAACAAGGGGATAGCACTTAGGAGGCCTTCCACAAAAGCTTGCTTCTATTATGCATTCATTTTTTACTTAATAAATATTTATCAAGGACTTTATAACTTTTTACTGTTATTCTGGTCCATACTCTTGCTTGCTCTCAAAATTCCATCATCATTTGTCTCCATTATCTCAATATCTCCTTGAAGACAGGAAAGGACAGGAGAACATTGGCAATTTGGAATAACAACATATACTGACTCATCTCAATAGGCATTCCACCTGCCAAATAGTTTGATTTTTTTCCCCCAAAAGGAGAAAATTTATCTCTCACTAAATCACTGGGCAGGATGCCTTCTTCCTCAACCGACAGCTGATGTTGCTCGCAGTGATTCTCTGTGAATGGCTGGCAGGTGACCACCAAGGGCGGCCACAGCCCTGACGTGGTGGCCAGGCAGGCTTGGCCAGTGCCACCTGGCAGAGGCCACCCGGCCAGGCAAGGTCAAATGTCCAGACAAAACTCGGGTTTGTCCCATTGTCACCCAAGGCCCAAAGAGCTACAACACTGATCTGGCTTCATTGAAAAAGGATGCTCAGGGACAACCACACGTACACTTCAGCTATGTACATGTGAGCGTGCCTGCACGTGCACACACACACACACACACTCACACACACACACACAATCTCACCCAACATTTTTTTTTCTAAGCACAGACACTGCAATGAACCTAGAGAGGATCCTGTTTTGTTTTGTTTTTTTAAAGTTGCTAGGGGCACCTGGGTGGCTCAGTTGGTTAGATGTCTGCCTTTGGCTCAGGTCATGATCCCAGGGTCCTGGGATTGAGCACCGCATTGAGCTCCCTGCCGAACAGGGAGTCTGCTTCTCCCTCTCCCTCCGCCTGCCCCTCTCCCTGCTTAGGTACTCTCTCTCTCTCTCTTTCTCTCTGTCAAATAAATAAAATAAAAAATCTTTTTAAAAAAGATGCTATAAAAAGCATTCCTAATAAATTGACCATTGGAACATTTGAATATAGGTAATATGTTAGATGATATTAAACATTAAAGGTTAACCCACTTATGTGTAAAAAGGGTATTGTGGAAGGTTGGCCTCATTGGGAAGTGTTAGACTGAAGTATGCAGAAATAAAGCGTCATGGAGTCTAGAAATTAATTTCAAAAAGTATAGCAAGGTAGAAAAAATAGATGATAGATTATAGGTATAGATAGACAGGCAGACAGCTAAACCAGATAATGCAAATATGGCACAATGTTTATAATCATTGAATCCAAGTCCAGGGTTTACTGGTCTATTCTTTCAGCTTTTCCTTACATTTGAAAATTTTCATAATATGAAAGTGGGGTAAACAGAATCATAAGAATTAGCTGCAAAAATACTGAAAAGCTGGAATTTCTCATCATCTTGGTTTGTGCACAGGTTATTAACATGAATATGGATAAGAAGAGCATAGAGAAATATTTGGGGGGCACTTTGCAGACAATAGGGGAAGGAGAGGGGCCACATAAAACAATATGGTGAACATCTTTAAGGAACTTTATCCTATTCAGGTTCTCCTCTTATATTTTCTCACTTAGGCTTTACAAATGGCCCAGTGAATGAAGTAGGTGTTATTATGCTCCAGTTTTTACAGTTAAGGACCTATAACTCAGAGAAATGGAAGTCAGTTACCTAAAGTCATGTGACATGTGACAGAGCCAGGACAAAGCCCAGGACTCCTACTTTTAAATCTTGTGCTCTTTTCTCGACATTGTGGACCTTACCGTAGGCTCTCCCAAAGCAGACCTTGAGACAGGGATGCGAGTAGAGTGGGTGTATTTGGGAGGTTCTGGGGCCAGTAGTGGGGGGGTGGGGAAGCGGCATAGCAAGGACAGGGGCAGCCCCTAGGGAGTGCATATCAAGCCAGCAACTTCCACAGGCAACTGGAGCTTCATTCCACAGGAAAAAAAATCCAGGAAACCATAGAAAACACATGCCTCATAAGTATCCCACCAAAGGAGGGAGGGAGCGGGGATATTTATGCCCCAGTTACCAAGAATCCTTGCTTGACAGTTGCTCCCAGGAGGGTTCATCTCCCGGCACTTCCAGCCTGCTGTTGTTCTGGGAAAGAAAAAAAAAAAAAAGCCCTCAGATACACAGACACCGAGCGGTTGGCCCATGCACCCTGCCTCAGAGAGATTGGATGGATGTAAATCACAGACGGACACTGTCTGCTACTCCATGCTTTAAGGGAGCCCAGCCTCAGCTGATGCCTTCCTCTCCTGACCAGCCAAGCCCAAGGCGTGGAGATCATCTGAGACTCCAACACAGCCCTCCCCAGCCCCTGTTCAGGGTGAGGTAAGATTCGACAGCACCATTGGTTCAGATGGAGTCACATTCGAGAATCCCACCCGAGGAGCGGTGGCAGCAGCTCCGGGCCCGGGGGGCGGGGACATGCAGACACACGGCCCATGCACACAGCAGTGCTGGCTTTTAAGTCACTTCAAGCCATAGAAGACTAAGAATACACCACTCAGAGGGCGAAGTTCAGCAGCTGTTTACTGGAATGTAAAAGCCAACGAATGGGGCTCATTATACATTCAGATCCCACATCAAGCCCCTCATTATGCTCAGTTAGTGTTTGAGGACAACCCAGAGATGGGTAATGGGCTGGAATGAATATGGGACCCAGTGGCATGAACCAGCATCCCGTTCACATTCATTGTTCACGCTGCACGCAGTGCTCTGAGCAACTGAAAACCGCTTACAAATGGGAAAATACTGGGCAACGAGGACTTATTTAAAATCTGTGTTTAAGATTTTTACAGCCATGAGAGCTCCAGTTACAGAACTCAAATATTTCACCCACAGTTCTGCAACCAGGCTGCTGTCATTTTTCCACGTTTCCTTCCAGAGCAATAGAATTCTCTCAGGGAACTAAAGCATAAAGACAATACATGTTACATGAAGGCCAGAGAGAGGCAGGTCACCCAAAGGACACAGGGTGTCCGCCGGCTTTGGGGAGGAACTGGTCAGCCTGGGAAGGGCAGACAAAGGACTGTGGTATAAGCAAGACACAGCCGCTCTGACCAGACCCCTGTAGGAGACACAGAGCTTTAGTCAATGGATTTTGAGTGTTTCCAGTTCTGCCCACAAAACAATGTCTGTGATGAAATCAGGATATCTTAGCTGGATACTAATGGATACATAATTTCTCTGACTCTTTTCTTTTGGTTCCATGTTTACAAACTAACCCTATGATTGACTGACTCCTTGTAGATCTGCCACACAAAGATAATGCTCCAACCCCAGTGAGTATTTCTGTTCTTTATAGTAACAATCTCTCAAAAGGAACCAAGAAAATCACTTTTTTTTTTTTTTTTTTTGCTAGCAGTTACGTAGGACTCACTATGTGCCCAGTTTTATTCTAAGACTAGGAAATTTACCTAGGTCTACTCATTGTAATCTTCGTGACAACTCTAGGAAGAAGTATTACCCATTTTGCAGGTGCCTAAGAGAGAGTATCAGTAATTTGCCCCATGACACATGGCTAGCAAAGAGGCAGAGGCAGATGTGAGCCCAGACAGCTGAGCATCAGAGCCCATGTTCTCAACCCCCATGCTATATTTCCTCTCTTGTTAGATTTGGGTGTTTTATTCATTTGTTTTCAGTGATATATTTAATCAAAATGCACCATCTTAGCCCTTTTCAGCATCCAGCTCAGTGACATTAAGCACATTCACATTGTTGTGCAACCATCCCCACCATCCAGCTCCAGAACTTTCCCGTCCTCCCAAACTGACACTCTGGACCCGTTCAACAATAACTCCCTGTTCCCTCTCCCCACCAGCCCTTGGTACCCTCTATTCTACTTTGTATTTCTATGAATTTGCCTATTCTAAGTTCCTGTTGTAAATGGAATACTATGAGGTTTATCGTTTTGGGTCTGCTTTATTTCACTTAGCGTGTTTTCAAGGTTCATCCATGCCGTAGCATGAATCAGAATTCCACTCCTTCTTAAGGCTGAACAGTATTCCACGCCATGTATAGACCACAATCTGCTTGTTCATTCCTCTGTCGATGGACATTTGGATTGTTTCTCTCATTAGGGCTTAAGGCTCCCTGTGATTTAGTCCATATCATGGCTCCTGATTCTGCGGTAGCTCCCTGTGCTCTTTACCTCTAAGAAGAGAGAGCATCACATGCTGGGACGGATATCTCTGTTCCACATGATATTTATATTTCTTTTAGTAAATCAGTACTTTGGCACTCTAGTGCCCACTTCAGGCTTTTGTTAATTTAGAGTAAGGACAGGTCTTCAGGGCCTGACACCCCCGAGCATTGACAGGACTGAGTCTCCAGGTCTTGAAACTGAAGAGCCGCCAAGTCCACACTGAGACAAAAAGATATGCAATTCCAGATCCAGGGGTTCCCTGTGACAGACCGGTGTCTGTCTGCTTTCGTGGGCACCTTTTTGTTTATATCACATTCACTTCCAAAAGTGCAACATATTCTTTATATATTTCACTGCAATGTATTCAACACCTATCGTGTGTCAAGTACCATTATAGGGGCTTTTGAAATTTATCTGGCTTAATCTTGGCAACAAGCGTGCAATAATAAATATTGGTACCCCCATTTAATAGATAAGAGAGGTTAAATAATTTGCCTGAGATCACACAGCTAGTACCAGATAGCTATATGCCGCTCTGTCGGGTAGCTGAACAATAATTTAGTTAACTGTTGACTATTTTCATTGAATAACAGTTTCTGTTTAAGTAACTCCGCACAAAAAGATGTTTCTTCATCTTTGTACACATGGCTTTCACTTTCTTTGGTGCTCGTTCCTTAAGAAGTATTTCCAGAAGTAGGATTACCAAATCAAATAGTATGAATATTTTTGTGGGTCTCGATTGCTGAAATATTTTCCAAAAGACCAACAAAGATGGCTATCCCACAGTTTTATGCCAAGGATCCAGTGTTGGTGAAATTGCAGAGCAGGGAGGCAAGTGTTGGAGCCTTTCCATCTCTGCTCTCTGGCGTTTAGTTTGTTTTGTTTTGTTTTTAATCCAACATCCTCAGTCTGACCTAACAGTTCTCTATCAGTTCCATGGCACCAAGTCCTACCTTCCTCTGGTAATGTCTTAGATCCCCAAGCCATTCCTTCTCCTGTCCTGCTCTTCTCCCTCACACACCCCCACCCTCATCTCCAACAAACCTCGTTTTGTGTCAGGGCTCATAACTGTTATAAAGAAAGGAGCCTTTGGGTGAATTCACACCAAGAAATTGAGTGATTACAACACCCAGCGGTAATGAGTAATTTGTTTTTAAGACATAGCGCCCAGGGAATTTGTTTTAGGGAATAATGGGGCAGGGGCTCGGGAAGGGATGTATGAGGATGCTCCTGGAGGTGTCATCAGCATCAGCTGGTTAGGCAGCCTAAACATCCAACAACACTGGATTGTTCAATAAAGTATGATAAGCCTTACCAGAGAATACCATAGAACTACTACAAATGATGATGTACGCGTGCACTATTGATTTGAAATGTTGATATTACATGGGGGGGGGCAAATTACAAAACATTGAATATAATCATAGTTTGGTAAAGGAAGTAAACACATACATGTCAATACATATATGTACAGGTGTATAAATGTGTATATACATGTCTATTTATGTGTGTATGTATAATATCATATATATTATCAACAACCCCAAAAAACCCTGGAAGCATAGACACCAAAATGTTTTCTTTAGGAAAGTGGGAGTGAGGACAATTTTTTTTCCCTAAGCTTATTTTCTAATTAAGATGTATTATTTATGTCATCTTTAAAAAAACCCCACATTTTTGGGGAGTTTCTTAGAGTTGGCACTGCCTTGGTGAGAATGAGCATGTAAGGGCATATTTCAAGTGGTGTGGGAGGGAGAGAGGGTGGGGAGTGGGAGGTTGTCACGGTGTGTGGCGGGGGGTTGGGATGAGGGGACCGGAGGCTTGGGACCCTCCAATGCACAGCACTCAGTTTGGCATCTCTACCCGCTCTTCAGCCTGGCCTCTCCTTGGCGTGCACTGACGGAAGAAATGGCTTGCACTAATTTGCCCCTCTCTGAGTGGCTATAAAAAGCAAGTTGATTTAGGATTCCATGAATCTCTACCTACTCGAACATATGCTGAACATTTCTGTTGTGTGCTTTTGTTAAAAATGCTTTTTAAATGAGCTTGTGCCCATATGCCCCAGGAACCTAAAATGTGGCTAGGTAGGCTGGTACAAGTCATGTTTCTTTAATTCACTTCCGTGGGTTTCTAATGAGCTCAGTTAACTACAGCAGAGTTGTGCAGTCCCAACCACTGTGCAAACCAGGGAATGATGATCTTCTTTTATCTCCCCTGGACCCCCAGCCCCAGAGAAGGAAAGGGGGAATGGTGGAGGAGACTTACAGTGCTTATCCGGTTACTAAGCACTTGTTTTAAACATGGTTTCGGTTTTTGCATTTTTTGTTTTGTTGGTCTGTTTTTGCACATTCCAGAACATGCCAGGCATTGGTGCCAAGGGCATTTAGTACAGTATTAAGAACGTGGGCCCAAACTTAGAGCTGAGTTTGAATCCCTGTCTTGTGACTCACCAGCTGGGTGGGATCTTGGACAATTTACTGAATTTATTCTGTCTTGTTTCCTCATCTGTAAAATGGGAATAATAACACCTATCTCAGGGGGTCACTGTGGGGATTAAATAAGATAGTGCCTGAGAGACACCTCACATAGCCCCAGGCATATAGTAAAAGCTCAATAAATATGACTGGTCTTGCTGTAGTTATTGACGTCTCAACAAAGAATTGCACCACAGTGAAATGAGTGTGTAGTGGAGGAAGGTAAGGTTTTGCAGTAAGATATGCCAGGCACCCTTGCTACAGACATGGGGGATTCGGGGAACACTTGCAGGAAGAAGTGACATCAAAGTTAGGATCTGAGGAATTGGTGGGTGAGGTCAGGTGAAAAGGAGGGGAACGGGGAGGAGAAAGGGCAAAGGTCACAGAAGTGCAAATGTTCAGATAGCAGCAAGTACATGCTCCTGAACTTATATTCATTTGCATCCATGCAGCAACCCTATGAAGCAGACATTATTGTTATTGCCAGTTTATCGAGGAGAACAGAGGCACAGAGAAGCTAATTCATTTTCCCCTTATCACCCTGCTGGCCAGTGATGGAGCCATTCTGCCTTAGTATGAAGAGACCCTCCAGCGCCTCTTCATACTAAGTATATCCCTGTAGCATCTGTGGGTATGGCCCTCATTCACCAATCTCCTTCATTTAAGAAGCATACCCTGGATTAGCCTCTGAGGACACAAAGATGATTACAACTTGACCACTGTCCTTAGGGAGCCCACAACCCAACAAAGGAGGAAAACATCTGGATAAGCCCGAATGCCCGACAGACTCTGACAAGTAATAAGTAGAAACTAAGAAAATCTTCAAGGACTTCAAGGGTTAACCTACTTGAGGGAGAGGGATGATTTTTGAGAGCTTGAGAGTGGGTTGGAAGGATGGTCTGAGTGGAATGACTGGACCGAGGCGTTTGGGGGAGGGGGGTGTACACACACGGGCTGGGGTTGACCTGGCAGTGTAGCGTTCTGGCTGAAGACTGTGAAGAGACAAATGGAGGGAAATGACATGCTAGAAAGGCAGTGTGGGGCCACATCATAGAGGGTCATGGATGCTAGATTAAGGAGGTGGGACTTTCTTCTGAAGCCAATGAGAGCCATCAAAGGTTGTTGGGGAAGCAGGGGCCTGATTCGTTCTGGATGCTAGGAAGCCTACAAACAGAGGGCTGGGGCTCATGAATGGAATGTGGAGGGCAGGTAGACAAGATATTCCCAAGGTACAGTGGTTAAGACTTTGGGATCGGATCTGGAAGTGAGAGAGGGCAAGCTAAGGTGACCCGAGGCCTCTACTTCGTCTGTTTGTGAAGCATGGCGTCTGAACTCCATTTGTGTTCCCGGGGTAGATGCTCAATAGGCTTTTGGAAATTCTGCTCTGGATGCCAGACAAGGGGGTGAGGCTAAGGGTGAATGGGAAAATGGAAAGAGAACCACAGTCCTCTCCCTGCCACGCACCTAGTGCCCCATGCCCAGGGCCTGTCATCTTGGCTTCTTACACTCATTACTGTGCTTAGTTCTTGTGGAACAGAGAGCAGGTGGAAAGTGATTCATAATTACTATTTTCTGCACCAGGAGCATTATTCCCTTTGTACTCCAAGACACATGGCAATTTCCCAATAAATACTTTTTAATGGTTTGGTTGACTGGGTTATTCGTTGATGGAAGGGTCTAACAAATAATTTAGTTAACTCCTATGAATTTTTGAGGTCCCAGAATATTAACCCACCTGATAATCCTGCCTTAAAAACAAGTTTCCCTAGTCATCATTATAATGGCGTGAGAACACCCAGCTATTACTCTGAATACTCCCAGGCCAAAACCAGTAGATAAATAGAGATTTTGATGATTTGCTTAAGATCATAAAGTGAGATAAAAGCTACACCTTGTCCCATATCCAGGTTAGTGGGCTGCAACCCCCCACATACCATTCATCCTCCAAACTGCTGTCTGTATGACCTGAATTCCCACTGGGAAAAAAAAGATTGTTAACGATGAGCATCTCTTCCCTAGAAAGGCTATGGAAACATCCTTAAAGCAGAAATTTTCCTTCTAAAGCTAACTTCTTAGATCACTCAGCGGTTCTTCCATTCCAATTTTATTCAAGAGGCACCCAAACAGGTTTTAAAACTGTCACTTCTTGATTAAATTGAAGAGCAGCCATTTCAATTCTAGTAATAATGGTTTGAGGAGCCAGAGAGAAGTATCTCTCCACCACCTTTCGGAGGGTCTATGTCATATCTTTCAGCAAGAGGTCTAAAGGAGTGCTTCTTAAACTTGAATGTGCCCAGGAGTCTCACTAAAAAGCAAATTCAGATTCAGTAAGTCTGCGTTGGGGCCTGAGCCTCTGCATTTCTAACAAGCTCCCGGGTGGTGGGCAAGGATAGAAAAGATGCACAGCCAATCACAGATGAGTCCCACACTGTCCTTACAGCTTTGTGGGGAACCACAGAGGCAGCTGGGTGTCAGGGAACAGGACAAAAGCTTTAGAGCTGGACAAATTCAACTTCAGATCTCAGTTTCTCCATCCACTAGCTTCTCTGAATCTCAATTTCTTTCCTTCTCTCTCTCTCTCTCTCTCTCTCTCTCTCTTTTTTTTTGAGTTAAATTTAACAACACCCACAAAGAACGTAGTACGGTGCCTGACATGGAGGAATTGTCGAATGAATGGTAGCTGACGATACTGCTTTTGAAAAGAAGATCATCAGGAGGGGAAATCATCTTTTCCCATTGATCCCCCTCTGGAATTTTGTGGAAAGGCGTCTGTGTGGTCACAGGGTGCCCACTATTGATTTTTTGAGCACCTGCTTCTCTAGCCTCCCCATCCCCAAAACGCCCACCCTGTGGCCCTTGGCTCAACAGCCCACGTGATCTCTGTCTGCTCTAGAGCAGTAACAGGTGCTGTCCAGACCCAAGCCCCAAAAGGGAGCAAGCTAAATATCGCAGGGGAGGGAACAGAGGCCTCTTGGAGCTGACACAGCTTCATGAACCCCCCTCTCCTCAGTCCTTCCCCAAAGGCCTGCCGCCCTGTACATGCGTCCCATGCGCATGTGATCTGGGGAAGAACAGAAACCACCCCTCAGCCACGGTTGCTTTCTGCCTTGTTCTTCCACCTCCGTGTCGTCCAATAAAGATGAAACCAAGTCACAGGACTGATCTGTGCTGTTTGCGCCCTCGAATGTCAGCTCCCTGAAGGCAAGACTTTGTGCTTACTTTTTCCCACAGCTATCTCACCAGAGCCTCGCAAAGTGCCACACAGTAGGTGCTCAGGAAATCGTTTTTAAACACTTGAGTGGGTGTTTTTCTGGAGAGGCAGCTGTGATAAAATGGCAGGAGCATGGAATATGGAACCAGACTGGTTTGCACCCCACCCCCACCATCCTCAGCGGGCGTGACTCGAGTGTGTGCCACTCTGAGCGAATAGCTCATCTTGTGGAGCCTCAGTTGCTTCCCCTGCAGACTGAAAATAATGCCTACCCACCCCACAGTTAAGTAAATATTGGATATAAAAGTGCCCGACGCGTGGCACGTGATCAGTTGCTGGAAGCTGAGTAGCCAGCCCTCCTCTGTATCATTTGATATTACCATGCTTTTAAATCACACAAACATTTAAAAATAGATGAAATGCAAAGATCTTTTGGAAGGTCTCCAAGCTAGAAAAATAGCCTTTGTTCCCTGGAGGTTTAAATTATGCCTATATATGTATAGACACCTAAGAATGCATATGAATGTGACACTGACAAATGCAGAGCATGTGGAAATGCCAAGCACTCTGTAATAAATCTGCTCTGGAGGAGGAGAGCGACGTTGGCTGGAGATTTTTATCCATTTGAAAATGTTACCATTCACCCAGGGAAAGCCAGCGAACGGCAGGGGGACGGTTGGATCCCAGTGCCCTGGCATTTCGTTGCCGGCTGACACCATCAATGAATTTAGAGGCCAGAAGAGATGACCACGTTGATTCGTACAGTGCTGAATTAAGAAAATGGCATATTACAAAGAAGGAGAGAGCTGTCAAAGCCGAGGTTTCCGATACCTTTACCTTTGTCACAGACTGTTCCAGAATAAAGGTTAAACGTGGAAATACCAGCGGCGTGGAGCTCTGGTTGTGAAGAATCCACTTCATGATAATAGCTTAATGTCCACTTAGTGCTTTTCATGTGCCAAGCCTGGGCTAAGCACTCTGCTTGGAAAACCTTATCGAATCCCCATAAAATCCCTATGAGATAAAAGACCCTCCGCCTCGCAGATGAGCTAATGGAGTTGTAGAGGGGCGGAGTGACTTACCCAGGTCAGAGTTATCAAGAGGCAGAATGAGGGCTCCAGTCCAGATCCACATGACAGCGGAGCCCAACCTGACATGGTTGGAAGGTTGAGGGGTGGAGCTGGACCCAGCAGGAGGATGGAAGCCTCCGCTTGAGCTGTGAGCTCTACAGAGTTAAGAGTTTCAGAATCAGACTACAGATGATATCTGTCACTTAGTAGCTCCCTGGTTTGGGGTATATTACCTACTTAGCCTTCCTCATCTGAAACATGAGGATTTTCATCTAATAGTAATAACTAACTTTATATTCTGTGTCAAGAACTCGCTGTTCAAATATGTGATACATAGTATTTCTTAAAGTGCTCACAACCACTCTTGTAAAGGAGGTACTATTATTACTCCCATTTTCCAGAAACAAACTAATAATGATGAGGCACAGGGGGCTTAGCATACAGTAAGTGCTCAAAAAAAGATGGTTATTACCAGGGTGCAGCACTGCCTTCCTGCTCACTTTGTGCAAGCTCTTCCTCATTAGGACTACACCTCCAAGCCCATCTGAACCGCTGATCTCCTCCCTCCCTTCCTTTCAAGGGTGCCTCTCCCACTGCAGAACAGGCCTGCCCCAGAAAATCAGAGATAAAATTTTGCCAATACTCCTTCTAGTGGTGGTCTTCTACCCACCCCTGCCCCTTCCTCAACTTATTTTATTTTCTAGAAACATCAAAATGTAATTCCTTAGCATTTACTCTGTAGAGGAAAGATTCCACCAACTGAGGAGTAAAATATACATGCTGATGATAAAATAAAGGCTGATCATAAGAATCGGTCTGCAAACACTGAAAGCATTCAAAGAAAGTTTCAGGGATTACTACTAATAACAGGTAACACCGAGAGCTTGCAGTATGCCAGACACCTTACTGAGTTTGACTTTTTTTAATCACTACAATCAATCTTAAATTAGACACAATGATTGCCTTACTTTACAGGGGTGGTGACTGAGACAGAGAGAGTAAATGACTTGCTCAAGGTCATAGTGTCAGAAGCTGGTGGAGCTGACACTGTAATTCAGTGCTCTGATTTCAGAGCCTGGACTCTGGGCTTTGTGTTCAAAGAACCCTGACTCCAGCAAGGCAAACTAGCTGGGTTCCGAGCCCGTTTACACCACGCTGCTAAAATAAGAGGTTGCAATTAATGATCTCTGAGAATCACAGATCTTTAGAGAGGTGGGTTCTCTTGTTTACCTCTTTACCTAGAGGGCTGAGATTATGACCTCTGATTTTACAGATTTGGAAACGAACACGCAGTTCTCCAAGGAAATAGAAGGCAGAGCCAGAACTTTCTCTGACCCCAAACTCGTCCTCTCCCCCGAAGAGGCTGCCTCTCCAAGTTCAGGATCAGGGCCATCTGTGATTCCAGTCATCATTCTTTATCCAACCCATCCATTTCTGGAATCTTTTTGAATTCGGGATGAATCTGGATTTCATCCTGGAATCATTTTGGTGATTCTAGTCATCCTTCTTCATCTAACTCACACATTTCTTTCCGGACTCTACTTCTGAGCTAGGCCTGTTCAGAAAACTGAAATCAAAATTTCTATATTTTTCTGCAGGAGCTGGGGTTTTATTTATTGGTTTCCAAGACTAGAAATCCACAGAAAAATGGCCTGGCTTTGGGTCAGCTTTCAGGATAGCTCATAGGTCAAAGAGAAGAATGTATTATTAAGAGATATATATTAGATGTGAACAATGGTCCTATGCATCACGTTGTCCCGATAATGTATTATTCTACGGTTTGTGAATGACCTTTTTTTTAAGTACTCAGCTCTTTTATGAACATTAACATAAACAAACAAAAGAGACCAGCAATCTCAAAATCCAACTTCTATGTCAAAAAAATACTGGGGTTTATCAAGAATAAACCCATATGATTGCTTGTATGTGGAATTTATGAGGATTTCTGGTTTATAAAAATATGAAAAATATCCAAATATTTGTATTTTTGTATGAAAGATTCCTTCCCTGTCTTTTTTCTGTTTAGGAAAGTTTCTTACTAGAAATAAATGTTGAATGCCTATTTAAAGGAAAAGAAAATTTGATGAAGAAACCAACCTTAAATCCCAGCATGCTAACACAACTGTTTTAATGTTTGCACATTCTCTTTCTTTTTTTTTTTTAAGATTTTATTTATTTATTTGACAGAGAGAGACAGAGCGAGAGAGGGAACACAGCAGGGGGGAGTGGGAGAGGGAGAAGCAGGCTTCCCGCTGAGCAGGGAGCCCGTTGCGGGGGCTCAATCCCAGGACCCTGGGACTATGACCTGAGCCAAAGGCAGACGCTTAATTACTGAGCCACCCAGGCGCCCTGGCACATTCTCTTTCA
Organism: Eumetopias jubatus; assembly: GCF_037043125.1. NCBI lineage: Eukaryota > Metazoa > Chordata > Mammalia > Carnivora > Otariidae > Eumetopias > Eumetopias jubatus. The sequence goes on along the minus strand of NW_028274819.1, from coordinate 45,045,399 downwards.
TTTGTGGTCTGCATTTAGACACATTTTAAATATCTACTAACCTAATATTTTGTATTCTTAGATTTTTTTTATACTTAACAAAGCACAAGCATTTTATATATTTCTATGTGGCTTTTATTATTACTGTTGGCAGTGACTTCATACAATTCCAGAGACTGATATACTATACTATACTTTTCTAAACCATTCTCCTCACTAATGGATATTTTCTAAATTCTGCTAGTCTAGATCTATGCTATCCAATCGGTAACCCCTGGCCACATGTAACTATTGAGCACTTGAAATGTGTCTAGTCTGGGCTGAGATGTAATTTGAGTACCAAATACGCACCAGATTTCTAAGACTTAGGATAAGAAAAAGTAATGTAAATGTTTATATTGATTATTGATGCCAAAATTATGTTATTGAATATATTGTGTTAAAGAAAGCAAATTATTAACATTAATTTCATGTGAAAAAATCTTTAATATGATTCCTAGAAAATCTTATTTTTATTTTTTTAGAGAGAGAGAGAGAGCAAGAGCATGTGCGAGTGGTGTGGGGGTGGGGTTGGGGGGAGGGGCAGCAGGAGAGGGAGAGGCGGAGAGAATCCCAAGCAGGCCCCATCCCCAGAGTGGTGCCGGACATGGGGCTTGATCTCACGTCCCTGAGATCACGATTTGAGCTGAAATCAAGAGTCAGACGCTCAACCAACTGAGCCCCCCAGGCGCCCCGTTTCCCAGAAAATTTTAAATTACATATGTGGTTTGCGTTACATTTATATTGGACAGGGCTGGGCTGGATTACAGTTAGGTGAACAACTGCCTTCCTAGAGATTTCTGCTTCTGTTGAATTATTTCCCCCAATCTACATGTCAGTGGGTGAGCTTATTAAACAAAAGTAGACTTTGTTCTGAGTTGAGCAAGTTATTAAACCTCTAGGGGCCTCAATTTCCTCACCTATGAAATGGAAATAGCACTGTCTCCTGAGGTGGTTTTCAGGATTAAATGAAGTTATATATGTTAAGTACTTAGTAAATATGAAGAACTGTAAAACTGTTACATGTTATTATGATGATAAAGATTATTTTAAACTGTAATTCTTTGATTACTACTCAGGAAAAATGTTTACCAGGGTAAGTGTTTAGTATTTGTTTTTTTTCTATGTAAATTTTTTCTTTGTGTCCTTAGGTTACTGATCTATTGAGATCTTGGTCTCTTTCCTTTAACATTTGACTACTTCTTCATATATATATACCACTTCTTCATATATATATATCATATACATATCGCTTCAATATTTAATCATCTTTGGTACAAATATTTTTTCAGTTTGTTGTCTACCTTTTAATTTCATGTCACTATTTTTTTGTTTGTTTGTTTGGGGGGTTTTAAAAAGATTTTATTTATTTATTTGAGAGAGAGAGACAGAGATAGTGAGAGACACAGTGAGAGAGAGCCTGAGCAGGGAGGAGAGGGAGAAGCAGACTCCCCGCGGAGCAGGGAGCCTGATGCGGGTCTCTATCCCAGGACCCTGGGACCATGACCTGAGCCGAAGGCAGACGCTTAACCGACTGAGCCACCCAGGTGCCCCTCATGCCGCTGTTTTAAATAAGTTTCACATTTAATATAGTCCTTCATTTTTACTATTTTTTTAATTTTAATTTTTTTAAGAGAGATCATTTTTTAAAGATTTTATTTATTTATTTATTTATTTGCGAGAGAAGGAGTGAGAGCACGGGTACAGAGGGAGAGGGAGAAGCAGACATCCTGCTGAGCAGAGAGCTCGACGCAGCGCATGATCCCAGGACGCTGAGATCATGACGCTTAACCAACGGAGCCACCCCGGCGCCTAATCCTTAATTTTTAAAAACTTTAATTCCTCCTTTACTTCATGACTGTGAAAGTTATCCCTCAGCAAGTGATATACCTTAGATATCTTTATCATCTGTTGGCTCTTTATACATTTTGAGGTTGATTAATTTGTTTAGCTGAGGTTGGATTTTACTAAGGTTTTAGACTTGGACATGGCAGAGGAAGCTCTTCCGTTTTGGGAGCGTTCCCAGGATGTTATGGCGACTTCATTTGGGGGGGGGGGTGTCCTATGAAGACAGAATTGTTTGCTTCTATATTCAGATGGATCTGTGCTAAGCCCCTGCTGTGTGGAAAAGTGCCTACAGGTAAAACCAGGCAGCACTGGGTTCGAATTCTCACCACTTACCAGCTGTGTGTTTTGAGGCCAATCACTTAACCATCTGGGAGCCTCATTCTATATTACTGGAGATTAAATGCATATGAAAATGCTTAGCATAGAGCAGCCAAAAATCAAATTCAACTTTTAAATTCTTTATTTTAATGCAATATTCAAGATTATCTCATTTTTTTTAGTGAGTCAGAAAAGGGAGTGGTTCTATATTAAACTTTTCCTTGTTAATCACATTTGGCTCGATGTACCAGAAATTAGCAACCCCATAAAAGATGACTAGGATATGCCTGCTGTCTGTTTAGAAGGACAAAGTGGTGCTTTTCCTTCTGTTCCACTCCTTATATTAGGCTTTTACTTGCAGTAGTTCCTTAAAACAAATGAGGAAGACAGAGAAGTTTACTCTTTCCCCTCCCTCCCTTTCCCTCCCTCCCCTCCTCCCCCCCTCCTTTCCCCTCCCATCCCTTTCCTTGGAAAAGAAAACTGGGGCCCAGGAAGGTTTAGTAACTTGCCCAGTGTGGCAGAGCAGTTGTATCTCTGACGAGGCAAAAGCCGTGTCCTGGTCCCACACACTTACCAATGCAACTTGCACCCTCTAGGTGTACAACCGATTGAACTGGATAATTTCTGGTCCTTTCCCAGCCGATTAACATGGTTATTAAGATCTCAGGTTTTAGATTCCAAGAGACCTGGCTGGGTCCAAATCCCAACTCTGCCACTTATAAGCTGTGTGACCTTGTGCTGGTCAATGAACCTCCCTCAACCTCAATTTTCTCATCTGTAGCGTGGAGCTGATCATTTCACTGACTCACCAGGTTTCAGGGAGGATGAACAGACACATGCCAGCAGAGCACGGAGCGCGGCACCTGGTGGGTAGTGAGTGCTCAAAGCTAATCAGCCGAAAAAGGGAAAACTGAACAATGTCTAGAAGTCATTGGGTTTAGAGGTCTGAACTCAAATTGGAGTTAGGGCATCCAAATGCTTGGCCCATGAACTAGTGTATAATATCATGGAGGCTTCTGGACGTTTTCCAGTGCTGTGTTTTTGGCCCTTGCTGGCATTTCAGACACACGGAGACATCCATGCCAACTCAGTGGGCAGGTGCTGTGTTCCTTACCTGACCCCACTCGAAAGAGCATGATGGGGTATAACATGGGAGGTGATAGGAACTTCCCAGAGACATACAGTGTTGTTAGTTTATCTAGTGTAGGTATGCCTGAGGGGCGACTGCAAGGCACTAGAACTTGACTCTATCCTACTGTTGAACTATACAGTCAGCAAATTGCAAGTTGCTGATCCTCTCCTGCTGCTCCCTAGGCTGCTTTTGCCTCTTTTGCCTCGGTGTACCCAAAGTGCCTTCCTCATGGAACTTCTCACACTGGGTTGCAGTTATCTGTACCGATGTGCTTGGCCTCCTGGGGGCACCACTGCTCTCACCAATGACCTTGAGCCCAGACCCCACATTTTGTTTGGGGGGGTGGTAAAAGGGAAGCCAACTCCAGCAGCAGTGAGCGTGAAGGGGACTCCATGAAGACCTTGTGGGAAGGCCGAGGAAAGGATTGCATCACACACCACAAAAACGGGGATCTAAAGCTCAGCTTTGAAAACTCACTTGCCTGGCAAAGCTCTTTCCTCCGGGGGGGCTGACAGTCTGACCTCTTCTCTTCACACACCACCGGTTCCTTGTTGGTGTTCCCAGCAAGGCATTGCCTTGAATAGCCCACAAAAACTCAAGAGCTGGCTAAAAAGCACTTCAACCACCACATCTGTTCTTCTCCAATCATGCATCCAGCATCAAAGCCCCATCCTTGAGCATCTCATCAAAGCATCCACCAACAGATCTTGGGCCCTTCTGCAGGCCAGCATGCAGATTCTATTAAGGAAATAGTGTTCACTTGGTAATGACTCTCTTGATCTTCATGCTACTTCAAGCTTGCTTGACTGTGAGCTCTTTAATAGGAGCTGACATTTATCCCCATGCTCACGATGCTAGATACTGCTCTGAGTGCTAGACAACGAGTTTTCCATTTGTTCTCATGACAAAACTGGATGATTAAAGTCTGTCATTACCCTGGTCTTAGAGATGAAAACCCAAGGTGTGGTAAAGTTCAGTCACTTGTCTAAGGTCACACAGCAAGTGGCAGGCCTGGCTTTCCAACCCAGGGGGGCTGGCTCCAAGGCCCACCTTCTTAAGCAATATTCTGTGAGGGAAGAGGCTGGATTGTTCTCAGGGCCGTGTCCCCAGCCCCTTGGACAAGGAAGCTCCTCACGATGAAGTGGTGTTGACTGTTTGCCCAGGAGACAGATTTGGTCCATCTTACTTCCCTTCTTCTATTTCAGAATACCTGTTCCCCTCCATTCCATTCCATCACTTAATTTAACTATAAAAAATCGCATATGCAATTATCTGTCATGTGCTGGGCACTGTGCACAGCAGGGTCCTGGCCCTTGTGTGTAAAGGTCCCTGCCAGCGAGCAGGACACAGAATCCCATCAAGTATAACACAACACAGAGAACGCATTGAGCGGCACTGGAATACAGAGGTGACCCCGCAGGTGAGGGAGCAGTCGGCTCTCCGGAGGGAGAGGCAAGAAGCAGTCCCTGGCGGGAACGAGAACTGGGCTAGATTGTGAAGGAGATGGGGATGCAAAAGAAAACAGCTCTAAGCTAGGAAGCTGCAGTGTTAGGGAAAGCCGAGTTCAGCTGCTCGCCAAGTGCTGGTTGGAAAGGAAGGTTGCTTTATTCAGGAGGCCAGCAACCCGGGGAGAGGGCGCATTGACGTGCAAAGACCATCTCTGAGATTTCAGGTTAAGGATGGGGGAGGGGTTAAAGGGGGAAATTCAGCGTAGGAGCTGACATGCATATTGATGAAAAGGGCGGGGGAAACATGACTATTCATGAGAAAAGGTGGAGCATGCGCATTGAGCAAACATAATGTAACGTACATCCCATGTTCACTTTGGGGTGGAGACAGCATCAGAAAGAGGCAAGATTCAGCCCCTGACGTCAGGAGGTTATCTCAGGACAAGGGGAAGGGGCTATGGGCAAGTTCTGAGAGCAGGTATAAACTAGATGTGGTTTTGGGCTCCTTATCTCAGGTAAGGAATGCAGGGCTTTGCTTGTTCCTAGGCTGGAGCTGTATCAGTTGACCCCGAGTCCAGGCTTCTGCAAAGACAGCCAGTGGGTTTGTTAGTGAGGCCGGAAAAAAACACAACAGCTGATTGGAGGAAACAGTTCTCTGAAAAACAAGATTTACACTTTTCTGCTTCAGGACATCTGGGTGGCTCAGTGGGTTAAGTGTCTGCTTTCAGCTCAGGTCATGATCTCAGGGTCCTGGGATCGAGTCCCGCATCCGGCTCCCTGCTTGGCTGGGAGTCTGCTTCTCTCTCTGCCTGCTGCTCCCCCTGTTTGTGCATACTCTCTCTGACAAATAAATATATAACATCTAAAAACAAAAAAAACTTTCTGCTGGTTTCAACCTCATTAACCCTATGGGGCATGGTTTCAACACCATCGGTCCCCAGGCCTGTCCTGATGAATAATATATGTTGAGTGAAGCAAGTAGATCCGCAGTGGGTGGAACTCAGGAGGGGTTAGCTAAGAGCAGCCTTGATTCCCAGCTAACTGCCTGACACTCCCCCCAAGGGAGTCAGGGAGTCAGAGAGGAGCCGGGGTCCTTCTTTCCTTCTGGAGAGAGCAGACCAAGGACACCGTGGAGAACAGATGGCTCAGCAGACCCATAGCTGGCAAACCCTTTGGGAGGCTCTTAGAATGGTCCATAAAAGGAAGAGACAGTGGTCTGGATTCAGGGAAGGGGAAAGCAAGTGTTTGAGGGTGTCTTAATGAGGTGTGGAAGTTTTGGCATCACAGATTCCACTCTGTTTTGGTGACAGCATTGTTGTTTAACCTTATTGATAGAGGTTTTCTTGGTTAATTCTCTCAATTCTCTTGACTTGAGCCAATACTCCCTGATTTGTCAAACTGAGGAATCCACTTTACTCTCTGGGTATATCACCTCCAGTCCAACCAGAAGTGAGAAGCCAGCGTGGTCCGCCGGTTACTGCTTTTCATCTGTCTTTTCCCAACCTCTTTCTCAGAAAGGCAGAATTCAGGAGCTCTGATCTCAGATTCACAATTCTGGGCTAAGATCTTAGAAAATGAAGCTTGAGAAAGCGTGGCACAACACGGTGATTATCCAGCAGGGCTGTCTTCACTGGACCATGTTCTCTGACAAGCTAATTACCTTCCACAAAGGCCAGGGATGCATCCAAACTAACCGTTGGGAAGCCCCGGCAACATGTGGGCATTGGGAGGGAATGGCATTGCTGTTTCCTTAAGTTCTGATCATATATAACCACACAGATGGGAGAGGGGATGTTGTATCCCCAACAGCCATGCAGCCCGCTTATTGGTGGCCACTCAATAAATATTTGCCGGATGAATGAATGAATAAATGAAATGAAGAACAGAAGTGGGACAGCTTGTTTATGGCCAAATAAAGTTGAGCTTGCTTAAATTGTGTCCCTTCAAACTGGTCTCACCACACTGGGGACATTGAGGCAGCTAAGCCAGTCCATTATCCAGTCTTCTTAAAGAGAGATTCAGGTATTGGAACCACAGGCTGTAGCCCCAGGATCTGGTACCTGATAATGAGGATGTAAACCCTCGAAACTGAAGCTGTTAAAACTCCAAGTTCAGAGCTGAGTCTTCTCTCTGCCTCCCGTTTCCCCCCTAGAACAATCCACTGGAGTTACCATTCTAAAATAGAGATCTGGTTGAAACTGTGCCCTGCTGGAAACAACACCCTGTCGCCTGTCCAGGAAAGGGGCAACTAACACTCACTGAGAGCCTGCAGTGTGTTGTGACTGTGTCAGGAGTCTGCCCTTCACCTTGTTTCATCCTAACGACACCCCTGGGAGGGGGGCATTGTGTCCCCATCTTGCAAACGTGGATGCTGGGACTCAGAGGTAGGGTAACTTGATCTCAGTCACGTAGCCAGTAAGTAATGGAACTTGGATTCAAAACCAGGTTTGACACACTCCAAACCCCCAGGTTTTTTCTCCAACTACTGCACAGCCAGAAATCTTTTCCACTGCACCAAGCTGTCCAGAAGCCGTTGTAGAGCCACAGGCCCTTTATGAGCTGACTCCAGCCACATTTCCAGCCTCATCTCCTCCACTCCATGCCCCTCTCTCCCTGAGCTCTTGCCACACCTAGCCACAAAGCATGGGAGTGGCTGTGTTCTCCCAGGTCACAGAACTTTCACAGGGCTCTTGGTCTCTCTTGTCGATACACCTTTCCCCTTTCTCCCCCTGGCAAACCCCTGTTCATCTTTCAAGATCCAGCTCAAATATCCCCTCTCTGTGAAAGTTTCTCTGATCACTCTCCCCCAGCTAGGCAGGTGCTCCCATGGCCCTTTGTGCCCACATCTGTCAGTCAAGCAATTCTCCCATCCCTTCCTGTCTGACATCCCTGTGGCCAGGATTACATGTTTAAGAATCCACTGCAGGCAGATTCTGTGTGCTTCCAGCCCTCCAGCTAGGCAGATGCCACCCCCTCTCTGTGGAAAATGCTCGCACAGCATTCCCTACAATGAAATCAGGCAATTGTTTTAAAATGAAACCCTTCCTGTTTGGAATTAACTGTCAGGTGAGCTGTGGTTCTATTTACAGTGTGGAATGTGAGTGTGGGGTGGCTTTTCCGGTTTTGCACAAAGCACCACATTCATCTTTTATTATTATTATTATTATTATGACTAAGTGGAATCTGTGAAATGTATGGGCCATGGAACCCTGATATTAAATTAACCTCACGCTGTCCCTTCCCCTCCCACTCCTGTTCTATGAATAGTAGACTGTGCAGAGAGCAGGACAAATGGATCAAAAGTGACACCACCTTACCGGAGAGACCGAAGCTCAGGCTTATAGAATAACTGACTGCGGGCTTGTGAACTGCACACAAACCACTGCATCATTCATCTTCTGCTGATCTTGTTCTCTTGGCTAGAATACTCTGCTGCCATCTGCACACCTGAGTGAGCTGGTCACAAAGATCAAAGCTAGGATTGCCATGATAATAACAAATAGCTCTTGTTAATTGCTTTCTACGTTCCAGGAAATGTTCATATGCTTTGTCCTGCTGCCCTCACCCCAAGCTTGCCAGTATACAGCTTTGTGGCTAAAAACAGGTTCTGGAATCGGACAGATGTGGGTTTAAATCCTGACTTTCCACTTCCGAGCTGGGTGACCCTGGGCAAGTCACTTGACCTCTCTAAGCTACATAATCCTCATGAATGTAAAACGAGGGTGCTGAACACATCCCTTCTTGAGTTGTTGTGAGAACTCACAGTACGGAGGAGCTAGTCGCCATTTATCATCTTACTGTCCCTATGATGCAGGGATAGACACTACGTGGTTCCACAGCTGGTAAGCGGTGACGCTGGGATTGGAGCTCGGATCTGTGTCTTCCAAATGCCACTCTCTCCAAAGCAGCTACTGCAACACTGAACAGTGGTTCAGAGCACAGCCGCCGGGGTTCAAATTCTGGCTCTACTACTCACGAAGATTTGTGATCTGAGGCAAGTGACTTACCCTCCTCTCTGTGTCTCGTCTCCCTGCTTGAATACTGGCTGAGACAGGTTTGTTGGGACCATTCAGTGCATTGGCATAGGTACATCTCCTACCTTAGTATCTGAAATGCAGTAAATGCTATGTAAGCATTTGCTATTACAATGACTTTCTTCATCTTCTGAACATTGGGGCTGGTTGGACACTGATCGCAAACGTCAGGGTGAGTGACGGTGGAAGCTGGGGCAGTTCCTCTGGATAACCTGCTTTTCTAAGATATTAGAAAGATCCCTAAGCCTAGGTTAAATCTAACCTGATAGGTCCCTAAGTCTCCTCCGGGATACACATTCCCAGTGACTTCAACTGCTCCTAAGGACACTGTTGTCAAAACCTCGACCCATGCTTTGGATGTTTCGTCCTTTGGAGCAGGGTTTCTCGAGCTTGGTGCTGTTGACATTTGGTCTGGGTAATTCTTTGTTGCAGAGAACCGGGGGGCCATCCCGTGTAGTGTGGGATGTTTAGCAGCATCTCTGGATTCTACACTAGATGTCAGTAGCAGCTCCTCCCAGTGTGACAACCAAAAATGTCTCCAGACATTGCCAAATGTCTCCTGAAAGTCAACATCACCCCTGGCTGTGAATTGCTGCTCTAGCAGGTGGCCCCCAGAACTGACAAAATTCTCGGGCTAGAGTCTGGGAGCTGGTTGTGCAGCCCTGATCATCTTTTAAGGAAGCTGCTGATGACATTAGCTCCTTTGACAGGAAAGCGGCCCCATTCTCTCACTGAACTTGCTCCCTGCTAAGACCCTTGAGTCTTTTTCATGGGTGCTGCTGCCTGTGCAGGTGAATTTTTGGCCTTAAGTGCATCTCCTCCCTCAGAAATGTATTAGAGACATGTATTATGCCCCAGCCTGTGTACGATTATCGGGGAACCCTCTATAAAAACCTTCCTCCCCTCCTTCCCCTGGCCCAGAAGCAGTCACCATCACTGTTCTCCATCTTCACTTGCCTGCAAGGTCTGGTTCAAATGCCACAACCTTAGGAGGTTCTCTGGCTCCTTCATAAAAACCCTCTCTCCTAGCTCGGTCTCCACTGTGCTTCGTTTGCATCCTACGGGCTGTTTCTCCCAAAAGATGATCAGCTCTTTGAGAGCAAGGGTTTACTCAGTGAAGTGTACTTTTCCATTCATCATCTTAGTGCAAAATCTATCCCAGTGAATGTTCTCTGAATGGAGTTCTATCCTGGCCTGCTCATAAACCCTCAACATCTCCTTGTGTCCTAAGTCATTAACATTCAACAATCCTCCTTGGCATTCAACACCTTCCACACATTAGTCTCCAACAAAACTCCAGATACATCCTCCAATGTAGTCAACACACTCTGCTTCCATCCAGGAACGAGTCTGCCTGATAGCCCACAAATAGCTACTTCCCTAACCCGAACCACCTACCTCATCTTCAAATCTTCGTCATCTGCTCTGGCATAGCTCAGCTCATATTTCACTGCTTCAAAGCCATTTGGGAATGAGGCAGGAGATAAAACGCAAACTATTTTCACTACAGAGACTTTCCAAAGGCAGAATACTAGAGTGATTGATACAGGCTAACCAATCAGATAGGCATGGGTTCAGATCCCACATCTGTAGATTTTGTAACAGTGTGACTTTGAGAAAATCACTCCACCTTGCTACCTCAGTCTCCTCGTCTGGAGGGGGCTATCATATCAGTGCCTAGGGGTATCAGTAGCACAGGGTAATGGAGAGGAGTGAGATAATGCAGGAAAGTGTTCAGCCTAGAGAGCCTAGCACGTGGCAAGCACCCCAGAAACATCAGCTGTTACCAGCTCTTCCCTGACCAATCCATCTTCTACAGATCACCCCTCTGCATCCCTACAGCCCATAGAGTGTGTTACCTGAGGTGTCCCTCCCATTTTATACAGTCTTATATTATTCATTTGGATGAACTTAGGACTTGGTTGTCTCTCCAAATAGATAGCTTAAATACTCTGGAGCCAGCAGTTCATTCATTAGACAAATGCCTGGGGTGTCTCCCCATGTGTATTGGACTGGGCAGTGTGGATGCAAAGTGCACTTGGACCCTGACCCCTGGAAATTTACAATTTCGTGAGAAAGATAAGATGTGTATAATAAAGAGTTATAGCCACATAGAGAGTGATTAGTGTCATTGGAAAAGTGTAAAAGTCCAAAGGCAGGAAGAATCCCCTTTGCCTGGGCCACCAGGAAAGATTCAGGAAGGCTGGGTCTTATAGAGATGGGGGATGGTGAGAGAATGCCTTTCGGGAAGATGGAACTGGTTGGGCAAAAGGTTGGAGGTGGGAAGGCAAGAAGCTTCCATGGGGAACTGAGTAGTGCAGTGACTTGAGCTTGGGCTATGTGAAAGGCAACAGTGGGAGATAAGGTGGGAAGGCAGGAGGGGGCCTTGAATCCAAGGCTAAAGAAGTTGTACTTCATTCGTATGGGGTGGGGAGCAACTGAAGGCTTGAGCAAAGGGAGGGCTTGCTCAGATGTGTGCAACTGGAAGAGAAATCCAGAAGGATACAGAAAGATCATTGATGCAACCCCAGTGATCATTCAGGTATGAGAGGGAAGGGGTTAATTTAGGGCAGTAGCTGTGAGGATGGGGGAGGGGGATGGATGTGGGCAAAACCCTGTGAGTGTGGCAAGGACTCGGACGACTACGTGGCCTTCCCTTTGCCCCCACAGTCTATTATTCACATAGCACCAGGCGGATCCTCTGATCTTAATGTATCAGGTCATGTTACCTCTCTGAACAAAACCCTCTGAAGGCTTCTCACCTCACTTAGAACCAAATCCCGGTTCCCTTTTCACACCTTTCAGCAGTGTGCAGTTCATAAGTGCCGCCTCTCTGGCTTCATCTCTTTACTTTCAACCTGTCACTTGATGCATTCCAGCTACTGATCTTTTTGCCGCATTGCAAGCATGCTCCCACCTCTGGGCCTTTGCATTTGCTATTTCCCCTGCTCAAATCTACCTTCTCAGAAAGACCTTCTCTGGTGAAAATAAGCTGCGTTCCCACCCCATCACTTTCTATGTGCTTCACTTTTATTATAGCACTTATGATTTACCGACATTATGATATATATCGATGGTTTACTGTTGGTTGTTCCCAGGGAATGCAAATTTCACCAGTGTTCCCTGCTCTATCCTCAGAATAAATGAATGAGTAAATGAGGGGAGGGGTAGTCAAGGAGACACACATGTTTCCAATCTGGGAAAATGGGGGTCCAGGGGAACTGCTATTGACCAAGATGGGAAACACAGGAGAAGGAAGGATTTTGGAAAGGAAAATGAGGTCAGTTTCCAACATTTATATATGTGGAACCAGCAAGACACCCTAGTAATAACCCTAAGCGGTAGCTGGGAAAAGGACTAGCATTCAGGTGGCTATTAGGATTCAGGAATAAGCCCTAGAGAGATGATTACTTAGCTATAAGACTGAATGAGCCAAGAGAAGGGCAGAGCACCAAAGACCCATCTACAGGGGGCATCCCAAGTGGGGAAACAAGCAGGGGAAGAGCGGTGGTCAATAGCTGCCCATTGCTCTTGGGAGCAATGGCTTGCCCATTGCCCTCCCCACGTGTCCATAAGACCCTGCATGACCTGCTTCTTTGTCCATGGTTTTGACCTCATCTCCCACCTTGCTGCCTGCACTCCAGCCTTCTTTTGATTTCTTGAATTTACTAAGCTCTTTCTAACCTCAGAGTCTTCCCGGTTTTTCTTCCTCTTCCTGGAAGCTACCCCTCCAAACTGTCCACTCCTCAGCCAGCTAGCACTTTTTCATCTTGCAGAGCTCAGCTTAAAAATCACTTCCTCAAGTTGTCTTTCCTTGACTTCCCCTCCCCACTCTCCCTCCCTGTTATTTGCTTTTGTAACACTCTGCAAATATGTAAATGCACACACACATGTACAACAGGTGGCTGATACAGAGAATATATATGACTGTCTCGTCTGCCCTCTTAAACCATACACTTCAGGGGCCAGAGGTCCATGACGATGCCTGTGTTGTTCACCACTGTGTCCCCAGCACCTAGCACAGTTGTGGTACATAGCAGATGCTCAATAAAAACATGCTGAATGAATAAGCTGAAAGAGTAGCAAAGATGTGGGAGGAAGAGCAAAAACATAGAGTGGCATGAGGTCAAGGTGGCGTTTTCAAGCAGACGCAGGGCATTGGCACCATCCAGGGCTGTGGCTGAGTGTGGTAGGCTGAGACCAAGGAGAGCTGAGAATCAAGGGCCTAGATTACCATGGCTTTAAGAATTCAATTTAAATACACCCATGAGGGAGGGTGAGACCGAATAGCCAAGGGTGAAGGAGTCAGTGACTGTGCTAATTTTATTACTAGAAGAAATCAGGAAAATACTTGGTTATTTTAGGCTGAGGAGGTTCTGCAGCAAAACAAAACATAAAACTTACAAGCCATAAAGCAAAAGATGATCGTATTTACAAACATAAAAATGTGAACCTTAAAAAAAGGAGCACCCTCCACGTGACAAGAGACGTTACAGTTAAAAGGCAAGCTAAAATTTTTGAAAAAATATGTTGAACCTCTATAACAAACAAAAGTTTATATGCATGCTATTTATTTATTTATTAGAGAGAGAGAGAGAGTGAGAGCAGGGGGAGGGGCGGGGGGAAGGGAGAATCTCAAGCAGACTCCCCACTGAGCATGGAGCCTGACTCAGGACTTGATCTCATGACCCATGAGATCATGACCTGAGCTGAAACCAAGAGTCAGAAGCTTAACCGAATGAGCCACCCAGGCGCCCCTATATGCATACTATTTTAAAAGCCAAGTAGTCATCAAATTCATAGAGACAGAAAAGAGAAGGGTGGTTGCCCGGGGCCGGGGGTTGTGGGAAAGGGAGAATTCGGTTTTGCAAGATGAAAAGAGCCCTGGAGCTAGTTGGTGGGGATGGTTGCACAACGAAATGCATGCACTTAATACTGGAGCTGGACCCTTAAAACTGGTTAAGATGGCAAATTTTACTCTGTGTGTATTTTGCTATAATTTTTTTTTAAAAAACCCACTAGAAATGAGTAAAAAATGAAATTGAACAGTCTAATCGGCAAATGAGCAAAGGATATAAACAATAGTGTATAGGTGAACGATGTGGTGCTTAAAATCTATTCTACTTCAACAGTTAAGGACAGGAAAAGTTTGACCAATAAGATAAGAAAGATAAAGCACAGAGACAATACCTAGGCATGGCCATGAGATTCAGGTATTCTCATGCACCACGCACGGGGCACTGCTTCTTTGGCAGACAGTCGGGCTCTAGCTATCAAAAGACAAAATGGGAGGCCGTTCGATGCAACAATTCCACTCTTAGGAATATATTCCAAAGAAATAACCACTCAGATGTGTAAGGGGATTTATCTCAGGACTGCTTGTAATTCACAAAAATAGGAAGCACCTAAATAGTTGTGAAGAAACTGATTTTTTAAATGACAGTACAGGGGCGCCTGGGTGGCTCAGTCGGTTGGGCATCTGCCTTCGGCTCAGGTCATGATCCCGGGGTCCTGGGATCGAACCCCGTGTCAGGCTCCCTGCTCAGTAGGAGTCTGCTTCTCCCTCTCCCTCTGCCCCTTCCCCTGCCTGTGCTCTCTCTCTCTCTCAAATAAAATCTTAAAAAAAAAAAAACATAAAATAAATGATAGGATAAGCACACGTGGGCCAACAGTCAGCCAATGAAAAATCCAGGCAGCTCTCTCTATTCTCATGTGGAAAGAAAAATAAGATATGGTCATTGAAAACTGTCATGACACAGTATTATTATATGATCTGTTTTTTACTTCCTAAAAGTTTACAATGGTCCCTTTGTTAAATTTCTTTAAAAGAAAAGATTTAATGTATGCTTATAAATGCAGGGAAAAGAACTCCATGGTACCAAAGTTCAACTGGAAACATGAGAAGAGGAAGGGAGGATTTCACTTTTGACTTTACACACCTCTATGATGTTTGCTCAAGGTTTTCTAAAAGTACCTTCAAGTTTTGGTAATAAAAAAGAAACCATTATGGGCAACTGTGGAAGAAAGTCCAAGTGTCTGGGGGACCCCAGAAGCAGGAGAGGGAGAGTGTCACAATGGAGGGGCATATGAAAAGGTGTTGGGAAGTGAGCAGGAATGTGTGAAGTGGAGAAGGTGATGAGGGAGGTGGGCTGCTGGGAAGCAAGTTGGGGGGAGGCCAGGAGGGGGGCAGGGAGTTGAGCGGGCAGGGAAAGGCACCCATTCAGGAAACCAACCAACTCCCTCTAGCTCCAAGTGGAACCTTGGCTTAGACTACCCTCACTCACCCAGAAGTATTTATTGAACCCCTACTCTGTGTTGTGGATACATTAATAACGAAAACCACGCGATTCCTCTTCCTTTCAGGTTGCTTTCAGTCTAATAGGAGAAGCAGACATAAAATCATCCTCATCCTCATCCTCATCATCATCATCGGCAGGGGCTTGAGGAAAATACCAACAATGGGGAAAGGCAGAGCAGGAGGACATTGAGTCTAGGCACCTCTGAGGCCATTCTGTTGAAGTTGACACCTGAAGGCGAAGGCACTTACTTAATGAAGGGGCTAGGGGTGAAGGGCAAAGCCTTTCTAGGCAGAGAGAGCATCATGTGCAAACACCGAGGAGAGAAAAAGCTTGTTTCACAATGAAAGACAAGCCAGTGAGACTTTTCCACAATACCATCGTGCATTCGCCCACTGTGGCACCTAGCCTTGCCCAGGACCTGTTGTGCCTTCCTCTAAGCACCTATTAACCGATCAGCTTTCCATATTAAATGGCATTGAAAATTTTTATTATACACTGAATTTTGTATCATCAGCCTCCTTCACAGACTGTTAGGAATTTCTATCTCTGGGGGCTGTGTGTGTGTGTGTGAGGGGGGCGGAGACAGAGAGAGGGATTTGGAGTAGGATTTGCCATCTGTCCCTATATCTTAAACAATTAAACACAGAAATCAGTGCACCATGAAGCCATTACCCTCGAAAACTGAATACCATAAGTCTCAGCGTGCAAGCCAAATGTTACTGAAAGTCAAACTGAAATTGCCAAAGGCTATAAGGAAGAAAAGCATGGAGCCTCACCATTGTTGGGCATGGCTTCTTTTAAACTTCTGATCATTCTGTGAAACAGCATAGAGTATAATAACTGACATGTAAAACTCATCTTGCTTCAGTGAGACATGGGTGATTTTTCAAGAGCCCAAGATGGAGGGAGCAGGTACAGTGCCTGTCCTCAGGGAGCTCACAGTCTATCAGGGAAGACGCACAGGGCACGATCCCCCACCAGCTAATCCCCCTCTGAAGAGAGCCCGCCCTTAGTGTGATAGAAACACAGGCTGGAAGCAATGAACTCGGGGAGTGGTGGGGATGGGAGCCTTCCTGCAAGCAGAGGGGATGCTGGGGGGCTGGGCAGGAAGTAGTCAGCAGGAGGACGGCATTCTAGGTGGAAGGAGAAAATCGAGCTGACAGCACACAGTAGGTTTAGGAACTAACTAATAGGTCAGCGTGGGAAGGCCTGGGAGGGACTGCCAATGAAGCCGGGCTAGGCAGGGAGTCAGGGAGTGAAGGGCCATGAATGGCTGTGAAGAATTGTGGAATTTCTCCTGTAGCTGTGTGGGTGGGGAGGGTTATCTCAGAGGTTTCTAGGAAGTGGGAAGTGATCTGGGCAGTGTTTGGGAAGGTCACTGACTGCTTGTGGAAGATGCATGCCTCCCCCGCCCCACAGCCCAGCCTGGCCTCTGTGGGTTTAACAAGGGATGAAGAAAAACACCTGTTAGTCCTTGCTCTTCCTCCAGCACACCCACCCTGCTGTTGTCTCTACAGATGACAGGACTCGGACCCAGGGGCAGGGTCCTCAGGAAGCCGCACACATACCACTCCACCTCTGCTTCAGAGATGCCTCTAGGCCCTTTGCAGGCTCAGGCAGGGCCGAGACCTGGCTTCAGACCCCATCCTCGAGGGAGCAGGGAGGAGGCTTATTTTTTCTGTTCCCAGGAGAGAATGCAGCTTGGTGCTGGGTTATTTCCTAAGCTGATCTTTCTCAATTAATTTATATTTCGACTGGGGGAAGGCTCTGTTCATTTAGGAGCTATTTTTCTGGCTGCAGATCAACAATGGCAAACATGGACACTGGGAACAGACCCAGGGTCCCAAAATGATTAATATCCTGTGTTGTGAAATGTCAAAACGCATGGCTAGCCAAAGCTTTTAGAGAGCCCGGAGGTGCCGTGTGATAGCAGTCAGCCCTTAGAGTCATTTGAGGGGAAGATGCTATAATTCCATACACTAAGTCAATGAAATCGAATGAAGGATCTGAAGACAAATCTCCTGGTGAACATTCACTTTCAGGAAACGCTCTGAGCTGGTTTGCAGGGCTCCAGTCCTCCAGCACGTCTCTGGGGTAGCTTGACCATCCCGGGTTTGCTTGCTGTCCTCTTGCTCTAGAACCCATCACTTACTTTGGCCAATTGCAACCCTGCCTCTCCACACTGTCACATATCAATTGCTTTGTTTATCTTATTGTCAGCCTGTTTTGGAAACACTCTCCTAGACTCCTGTCTGACTCATAGGTTAAGGAGCATGAGTAATTCTTCTGGAACTCACTTGGAACAGGAGGGAACCCTTCCCATTTGATTTCCGGTCCTAAAAAAAAAAAGAGAGAGAGAGAGAGAGAGAGACAAGATAATTCACACAGGATGCTAATTAGTTTTCCTATTCAACAGTTAGCATGGCCTAGCCCTGCTTGGAAAACTGCCTTCTGTCCGGTGGGGTTTCGAGATTTGAACACCTCCAGCTTTTATTCAGAATTACAAAAATGACACCAGACTATTATTCAGTGGTGATTTGTTTTCCTGCTGAAGTTGTGGTTTTTATGACAGAGGAAACCCACATGATCTCTGTTAATGAGACGTGAAAACTAGAAATGAAGAACCAGGTTTGGGCACTGAATTCTTCTTGTTCGGTTGTGGGTGTAGGTAAGCTCTCATTGTTCTCTTCCTGCTATTTTTGGACTGTCCTTCGAAGCAGTGATAGAAACTGGCTAAAGTTCTTTTGACCCCCAGTGGGTGCGGCTCCTTTTTGAGCCAGAACAGTTTGGCGTCCCACTTCCTATAGCAGAGATGGTAAGAAAGTGTCTCCCAATCGCTTTGTCTCTACAGCAGCTTCCGGGAGGACCAGCCCCTTCACAGGACGCGGTATTTGAGAGCTTTTCAGCATGGCCCATACGAACCGTTTCAGCATTTCTGGAGCAAAACCGCAAGGAAAGTTCAAAGTCACACCTTAGGGGCAGGATTATGGGGAGCTTTAACTTCCTGCTTTGTACAGCTTTGTACGATTTGAGGTTTCCACAAGGAGTATGGAAAAACAGCAATGAGAAAACAATCAAAGCCTTACCCTGTTCGCTCAAAAATGGTCTCTTCCTTCTTTTTTTTGCCGTAACAACGATGTGACTTTGGGCAAGTTAATGAACCCCTCCGTCCTCACCTGTGAATTGAAGGTAATTATATACCCCTTCCAGTACTGTTGAGCATTAAAACATACGACATATGTAAGTACTCCAATTGAGCGCACAAAGTGACTGTCAATGAACTCTACTAATGTTGTTGTTGTTGATGATGTTGCTCATTACCAATGCCCAAACCCTCTCTCTCTGAAACATAGCGATTGAATGGTACAGAATGTAACTCCCACCATTTTGATGGGAGGAAGAGTATCGGTCCTAATTAGAAGGACTTTCTATCAGGAAGACACTGGAAGGTAGAAGTAAGTCCACAGGCTTCTCCACTCCTCCAGTCCTTTCTCCAGAGAGCAGCTGAAAAGATCCATGTCCACTCCATACCTCCTCTAAGTGTCCCTTAGTCTGGGCCACCCCTCCACGAATCTTCCTGGAGGCTTCCACGGCACTTTGAGTGGAGTCAGATTCCTTACTTGTCCTCCTGGCCCCTCGTGGCCTGCTCCTCTCCCCCTCCAATTCCTTGAGCTCCGGTCCCAACAGTTGCCTCACCCCAACCTCCCATGCTCACTGCTCCTCACAGGTCTTGGCTTAAATGTTGCCTCCCCAAGAGGCCTTTCCTGGCTTCCCCCTTCAACCATGCTCCCTAGTGCCCTATTTATTTATTTTACTGTCCTTATCACAAGCTACAGTTAGTTTATTTGCTTGCTTGTCGGCCTTCTCTCTCTCGAATGTAGGCACCAGGAAGGGAAAGACAAGGCCTGGGCCTGCACATAGCAAGTGCCCAATACCTACTTGTGGAAAGAGGAAGACGAGAGAAAGGGAAGGAAGGGACGAAGGGAGGGAGGGAGGAAGAGAGAGGCTACCAAGGAAGGGAGAGGTTAAGTACTCAAGCAGATCAGTTGAAAAGCCTGATGAGTGCTAGGATGTGGTGCCAATGACAGAAACGATAGCAGTTTGGGCGGAAGCACAGAGTTAGAGAAAAAATTGATGAGTTCAGTTCAAACACGCTGCACTTAAAGTGAACACCCAAGCGAAACTTCCAGCAGATAGATGCAGTAGTGGAGCTCAGGGCCAGGCCAGGGCTGGAGAGTCATGAAAATGTCACTGAAGCTCTCCGAAAGGAAGAAATCTCTAACGGGTAAAGCAGGAAGGAAAAAGAGAAGCCTCTTGTGGGAACCAGAGTCTCTGGGTTCCGGGGGCAGGGGTGGGGAATCTGATTGCCAAGCTGCAGCTGAAAGGATTCACGTAGGGCAACAGCAGGAGTGGAGCCTACGCTGAATGGGACCCAGCCAGGGAGGCGTCCTCCAGCCCAGACACAGACAGGGTCAGGAAAGGTGGCCAAAAAGGCATATTCAGCCAGGAGAAGATGAGAGATGGTATGATGTCGTGGCCAGTGGAGGGGAAGAGGGTTCTGAAGATGATCAAGAATGGTACAGAATGCCTAAGAACCCATTCCTAACAGCTTAAAGCCTCTGCTTAGCTCAGCATCCTGAACAAACGTGTAGAGGTGGTGGTGATAATGCAGGGCAAAGTGGTTCATGGAGTTTGTCTTTCCCACTGGGGCTTTCTGCTTCCATTTGTCTGCTTCTTGGCTGCTGCTGCTGGTCTACAGAGGAGCCATGGAGAGGAGAAAGAGTCATGGCACTCGGTGCGTACCACCCACCACCAGCTCTGTGCCTCTGGGAACATTGCCTCTCTGAACATCAGTTTCTAGTCTTTCAGGTGAAGACAATAAGAGACAATAACTCCTTCCTGGGGTCGCCAGGAGTTATTGGAAAGCCTCTGAAAAGCCCCCAGCACATAGGCAGTGCTGAACAAATGTTAATTCTCTTTCCCTACCAAGACCTCCCACATTCTGCTCCCTCCCATTCTGACCAGACATTTAAAATTCAGTGGAATTACGTAAGCTCTTCTAAGGGTATCAGCACTTGAAGCTTTCTATACGCTTGCGGAATTCATTTTGTAATTATTCATTCATTCTTTCTTTCCACAAACAATTTCTTGAACACCTACTCTGTGTCCAATGCTGGCCTAGATACCAAGTGTCCAAGGGTGAACAGAAGAGAGGCACCACACTTCCCAGCTCATTAGGGAACTCAGCTCTACCTTTTCTAGAGAGAGGACAGTAAGGATACAGCGGTGGTTCCCAAACTCCAGCATGTTGTCGGAATGACCAGGAGGGCTTGTGAAACCAGATTGCTGGGCCCACTCACAGAGTTTCTGAAGTGGTAGATCTGGAGTGGCATCTAGGAATGTGCATTTTTTAAGTTTTTATTTAAATTCCAGTTAGTCAACGTACAGTGTAATATCAGTTTCAGGTACACAATATAGTGATTCATCACTTACATATAACACCTGGTGCTCATCACAACATCTTTAATCCCCTTCACCCATTTCATCCACCCACCCACCACCCTCCTCTCTGCTAACCATCAGTTTGTTCCTTATAGTTAAGAGTCTGTTTCTTGGTTTGTCTCTCTCTCTCTCTCTCTCTCTCTTTCTCTCTCTCTCTCTCTCTCTCTCTCTCTTTTTTTTTTTTGTGTGTGTGTGTCCCTTTGCTCATTTTTGTTTCTTAGGAATTTGCATTTCTAACAAATTCCCAGGTGCTACTGCTGGCCCCGGAACCCCACATTGAGAATAATTGGAATAGAGTGTTAAGGAGGAATGGGGATAGAGCATTGAAGGACTATTAAGTCAGAAGAATCTGATACCTCTTATTCCAGTTAAGTGCACTAAGTCCAGAGATTTCAGAGGGACCGAGGAGCCTGAAGGCATAGCAATATCACCTCCCAGATGCTGGAGCCCAGAGGCCCTTGAGCCTAGTCTGTCACTTCTCTGCCTGCAAACTGCTCTGTGCCCTACAGGTCTCTCTTAAAATCAAAGCCATTTTCCGACGACTTTCTTCACTTCCCCAGGCAGATTTTGGCGATCCTACTCTTATGGCATTTCATACATCTCTATTACAATGACTCCCCCATTGCGCTGTGCCATTGTTATTGCCCCATACTCCCCAACACCCCATCAATGTCTTGATAGATGCGACTGTGTCTTTATCTTGGAATATTTTCTTTATTTTGGAATCTTAACACTTAAATGTTTATTGAGTGCCAGGCCAACTGATTGGATACATGCGTATGTGCAATGAGTATTTAAATGTATGTGCTGCCAGAAAAAAAGGATCACAATTGATAGTGTGTGTAGATATTGAGAACTGGGAGCAAGTACTTTCTTGTCTAACAAAGATGGGTTCAGATCTTTGTTCCACTGTTAGCCATGTAATCTTGGATAAGTTACTTAACCAATCTGGGCCTCTGTTTCATCACTGGTAAAATAAGGATGATAATCTTAGCACGTATGTGAAGACTAAATGAAATAATATGTACCAAGTGTTTAACATGCTGCTTGGTGCCTGGACAATATTAAATACAATAAAATTCAATAGTTGATCAAATAAAGCAAAAAGAACAATGGAAAAATAAAAATGGATTGGGCTAGGAAAGGGTAACACTGTCAGTTAAAGCTCTCTACAGTGTTTGCTTAATATTTCTGTTTAATTACTAAGCAACAAAATACTATGTTGCCCATCACTTAATATATATCAAATCAAGTTTGATAATTATTTTTCCAACATTAGAACTTTGTTCATTTGTGTTGTTCTCAAGTCAAGGAGACTGAAGAGAGGAAAAGCCATTTGACTTTAGGATATCATTCAGAAAAATAGGTCTCTAGGAAGATAAGGAAGAATTTTGAAGTGAAGAACAGGAGGCCACAAATATAGACAACTTCTTTTAAGAAGTGTGTCAACAAAATGAGGGAGAGAGAGAGAATAGCAATTTTCTGTTGGATAATGTATCTATAGAAAGTAAATGTTTCCATTGACATCTGTGTGTGTATGTGTGTACATGTATACATATATGAAATGGTTTTGACGCAAAGTAGCAGGCATTCTTAAATCTGAAGTCCAACAATTTTTTTCTCTACATTCTGTGAAATAAATGTTCAACTACATGTATAGCTCATTTTAATGTTTCATTATAAGAGCGGTTCCTCCACCGAGGGATTCCCAAGCATCCTCTTTTTTTTTTTTTTAAGATTTTATTTGATAGAGAGAAGCACAGCGAGAGAGGGAACACAAGCAGGGGGAGTGGGAGAGGGAGAAGCGGGGAGCCCGATGCGGGTCTCTATCCCAGGACCCTGGGATCATGACCTGAGCCAAAGGCAGACGCTTAACGGCTGAGCCACCCAGGTGCCCCCCCAAGCATCCTCTTTTAACCAGCACTTCAAATGTTTCTATTTTAAAGTTTGTAGCTGTTTTAAAGGGTAGGCCATTTTACTGTGCAGCACCTGTGAGAGGAAGGCCACTGTTCAGTAAATCGGGCTCTAATGACCTGGGCAGGAGAGAGAGCAAGCAGGACTGGCTTGTCGTTGGCTGAAATAGTCTCCAAACCAGTAATGCACAGGAAGTGGATGACAGCACATTTCAAAGCACAGCAAAAGCCTCATTAATGCTGAACATGGAAATTGCACTTCAGCTTAAAATTTGCTGAAACAGAAATAAAAACATATACAAGGCCTTTGGGTCGTCATGTGTACAAAAAATATCAGTTATGTGTACAGGGTTCTATGATAATCAGGTTTGACTGCTTGTTTTTCAAGGAGCTTTTATCTTTAGATTCATTCTCGAGGCAAGCCTGTCTAGTGCAGTCTCCCAAGCATGTTCAAGTGTGCACCAAGGATTTTCCTGCAAACATAAACTTGGAGAGGGAATCTTAAAAAAAAAAAAAAAAGCTTTCTGTTTTGCAGTTAATGGGCTCTTACTACCTGCTTTGCAGAGGAGAAGCATAGTTTAGAAGCATGGTTACTAACTGATCAAGGAAAAAATTAAAGGATTATTTATGTCTTTTGTTTTTATAGTCTTTGTTTCGTTTTAGAGAAAATGTATTTTGCTAGTTCAACCAACCTGGTAGGCCCTTAGCAGAATGAGAAACCAAGTGGAATATTTGTTTACCTTTCAAAAAGACTGTGGTGCCTAACATTTTAGAGTTGGATCTTATTTTCTAATCTTGATTAATCCCTAACTTGCAGATGTAATGAATGGGAACTAGACATTTTTAAGATGATCCTTTGGAATTTTGAAAATATTTCAAATGCGGGAAAAAAAGTTCTTTGTGATGACTGGATTTTCACACCAGCCCACACAAGTCTAGTTAGGCCATGATATACTTGAAAGGACAATAGGAATAAAAAGTATCGGGGCAGTGTTATTTTGGGGATGGAAAGAACACAGACATTAGAGCCAAAGAGACCGGAAGCCTGGGTTGAAATCTAGGTTAGCTGCTCACCAGTTTTGCAATATTAGGCAAATAACTTTACCTCTCCAAGTCTCAGTGGCCTCACCCATCAAGTGGGGGTAAGGCTCAGATGACAGGGACGCTGCTGTGAGGACAGCATGGAGACTGAGGTCAGAGACTGGAGCTGGACACCCAGTTTTAATTCTGGCTCTGCCATTTGCTCGCTGAGAGCCTTGGACAAGTTACTTAACCTCCCTATGCATCAATTTCCTCACCCATAAAATGAAGATTAAAAAAAGAAACTTACCTCTAGAGTTGTGTCAATTGTGTTGGCTTAAGTCAATATATAGAAACTCTAGAAAGCCCTGCAAAAGTGTTAGCTATTGTTATTATTAGGTATGCTTCCAGTCTATTCTTTAAAAAAATGTAGAGTAGAATTACTTTCCTAAGAAATTGATTTGGTTCATGGTAATTTACCACTATATGTGGAAAAGAAATTTCATTCCCCAGAAAGAGCAAATGAATAAATAGAGAAAAAGGAGGCTTGTGTCTGGCCAAAACCACAATTTCAGACACACCATTCACTTTGTTTTAGAAAAATGTCAAGAGTCACCTATTCTTCACCAGAAGGAAAACAAGCAACAAGTCTCTACAACCAGACATAGCAAGTATTGTTTTGAGAAAATAGAAGGGAGATCTCAGACATGCTTGGGCAAGATTATCATACCACTGCCTTTTAATTACAATTACCATGCTAAAAATAGTTTCATTGTACTTCATTCATTCATTATTATCAAAGAGCCCCATTTGTGGAATATGAAAATATTTAATGCCTTGCAAATGAACACAGCTGGATGCTTAAAACCTGGGTTGAAATATTAAATAGACTGAGAGTGTTAATGTATTCTTTTCCCCTGGTTACAATGAAATTGTTGTTTATCAGATATATCATTAAGTCCTAGGATTAGGCAGGGGTGGGGAAGGAAATGTGATTTTAACAGGGAGGTTGCCAACTCTTTTAGCTTCAACTACCTGGAAAGGTTAACTCCTAAATATTGTAATGAGCCAGGAGTTATGGCCAATCCTCCAAGATGCCAAAATGGCACCCATGATAGGGGAAGAGAGTGGAGGAGTAAATGATGTATGGTTTACATGAGTAGAGCTAGTCGCCTTCCTTTTCTAGAACCTGCTGTCCCTGGGAAGCATGAAGTCTCTGAGACCACAGCCTCTGGGAAAAAAATATAACTTCTTCTTTAGGGCCTAGACTGGGACCCTTGGACAAGGTAATGACTTAGTGTGTGGGGTGTGGGGTTGTGGTCTTATAGTGTGGAGGTCCCTTAGCTCTTTAGCAGGTCCCTTAGTTCCTGCACAGCAGAGTGTATTCCCCAGAAGCAGAGGTTCAGGCTGGAGAATAGCTGCAAATAAAAATAATGCTAAGTACCACGAATATGCTGTAAGTTATTTTCAATTTCATCTTGGAACTGGAAATTCAAATGTGACTCTTGGTATTTTCCAGTTCATCTGTTGAGACAAAAGGGGGGCTCCAAGACCTAAGAGCAGATCATGTTGGAATTTTCCAGGGATCCCAGCTCAGCCAGGGCAAGTTATCTCAAAGGCTGTACAATTTGGGTAACTGGTGAGTTTAAGGAGAGAAAACCAGAATAACATGAAATGGTGCCAGAGAACACATGAAGTGTTCTGGAACACTTGGCTCTCCTGGTTTCCTTTTAAAATCATTTTTATTATTATAAACAACTTTGCAGAAAGTTTGTCCCATAAACTCTTCAATAAAATTAGTGACATATATCTATGAACATTTGCAAATTTGTCCATATGTATACCTCTTCCTCACAACATTTTAGTTGCTCTGTATGTGATGGGGGCATCTCACTTTTCACATAGCATTATTTATAACATTATTTTCTTGGGCTTTTTCACTGTATTTATTTTCTAACTTTGTACTTCATGTTTTAAAGGAGGGCACAATAGCTTATCCATGCAATAAAACAACATATTTTCTCAAAGGTGAATCAATTTCTTACCCCTTCTTGCTCGACTGACCAAAAAATAACACAATACAACACAAAAAACATTCCCCCTATAACTTTTAGAAAAGTTTATTGTTGTTTCTTTTAAAAAAAAAAAAGACTTATTTATCCATTTTAGAGAGAGTGAGAGAAAGAGAGTGGGGAGGGTGCGGGGGGGCAGAGGGAGAGGGAGAGAGAGAGAACTCAAGCAGTCTCCCTACTGAGTGTGGAGCCTGATGCGGGGCTCAATCCCACAACCCTGAGACCATGACCTGAGCTGAAATCAAGTCCGACTCTCAACCTACTGACCCACCCAGGAGCCCCATGCTATTGTTTCTTTTTATACTCCATGAAATACTTTGTTTGAATGTATTGTCAATTCACTGTTAGGTGATAGAACAAAAATTTTGGTAGTCACAACTGTAAAAATGGCTAATACACGGCAGGAACAGTGAACTGATTAAGTGAAAAAAAATATGTTTATTTTTCTGTCCCTGCATTATAATGTAATGAATTTTACTGAAGTCCATGGCCACTCAGAGGCCACAATGACCCAGTAGGGCTACACTGTGGAATCTCACCCACTCATTTATTCATTCCATCATTCCTCCAACATTTATTAGAGACTCTTCTAGGTGTGGAAGAGAGAGCAGCAAAAATGCCCCTTCACTCACAGACCTCACTGCAGAGAACATACCATAATTAAGTACATAACAAAATGTCAGGTAGTGGTAAATATTATTTAAAAAAAAAAGGGGCAGGAAGGTAAGGGGGAAGAGAAGGACCGGGCTGGGGTAAGATGGGACAGCTGCTATTTTGTATGTATTTTCGTACTGAAGGCTGCTGACACACACAGTTATATTCATTTCAGGGGTACGACAGAGTGATTGGACACGTTTATACTTTATGCTAGGCTCACCGCAAGGGCAGGTGCCATCTGTCACCATACGACACTATTCCAATACCATTGACTCTGTTCCCTGCCCTGTGCCTTTCCTCCCTGTGACTTCTTCATGCCAGAACTGGAAGGAGGCCGCTATTTCAGAAAGGGTGGTCTGGGAAGTTTTCTTTGACGTGAGGGTGGTCACTGGAGGGAGTGATTCCTACGTGTACATTTGTCTGTGAAAGGACACGTGAGTGTGCATGGAAAAAATATGGCTCGCTTTTACATCTCTTCGTTATTGGTCACTCATTCATCCAAACAGTATTCATTTTTGCGAATGTGCTGCTACTTTGATAGCTATGGGAGAGATGAGTGAACCATAGAGGCATGGCATCTGGCTCACAGAGTCTATGGGAAGACAAGAAATTATCACGAGTGTGATAGTGCTTTGAGAGAGGAAATACAGGGTGCTTTTTATGGCTGGGAGGTCAGGGAAGGCTTCCCGGAGGAAGTGACCTTTAAGCAGAGAAGCAGGTGTGAGCCAGATTAATGTGGACAAAGGTATTGAGAGTGAGAGAGATTTACAAGCACGGGGTCACTGTACAACTTTGTTTTGCTGGTGACTTTCAACTTTGCCACCTATCTAATCTCCCAAGGGCTAAGAAGAAACAGCACTTGATTATATTTCCTTGCCTCTCTCTGGCAGATGTACAAATGCACAGGGAAATTATTTAGCAGTAGAGGATTAAAGGGAAAGACACAGCACAAGGGAAAAAATAATCATACAATCAAAACTCAATGACTCTATTTGTACTCAAGATTTGGATATCTTTGTTTACAGTAAGTTTTATTGCAAATCAATCCTTTCGATAGCTGGAGTGCCCTGTGAAACACAGAATTGGGGTAATAAATTTCACAAAGACCACTTATCAAGCTATTGTCATTTCCAGTTTTGCTTTTAATTGGACTGCACATAAATTTTCTTGTGTCTTTAACATAAGATTTATGGCAGAAAGAGGAAGAAACAACAGCAGGAGGAGAAAACATGAAAACCATCAAGAAAAAATATGTAAGTTTTTTTCCTTGTCTATACTGATTGATTCTTTGAAACCTAGTATGATAATGATGTAGGGCAGGAAATCTGTGGGCCCATCTCATAAGCCTATAACCTACCCAAAACTGTTTATAATGAAGAACAATTAGAAATGAAGGTTTTGCATAATGGTGTATGATACCTCCATTCAGTGGAACATACCATAGCCGTTAGGACATCATGTCATAGAAGGCTAATTGGCATGGGGGAATGTTCACCATAGATCAATTTAAGAAAGCAGGATGACAACAAAAATTACAGTGTGATAAAAATTAGGACACAATATAATTACGAAGAACACATGGCAAGGAAAATATATCAATATTTTAATAGGAGTTATATCTGGGCGCCTGGGTGGCTCAGATGGTTATGCATCTGCCTTCGGCTCAGGTCATGATCCCAGGGTCCTGGGATCGAGTCCTGCATCGGGCTCACTGCTCAGCGGGGAGCCTGCTTCTCCCTCTGCTTCTCTCTCTCTCTCTGTCTCTCATGAATAAATAAATAAAATCTTTAAAAAAAATAGGAGTTATATCTGCTTAATGAGATTATAGATTATTTTCTTCTTCATGTTTTTTCTTCATGTGTTTTCCAAATTTTTTGTCACAAACATGTATTAGTTTTATAATCTGAAAACAAAAAATGTATGTTCTGTCCTTTTTTTTTTTAATTGCAAAGAGAAAGGAGGGATTTAAGCAGCAATCATTCTTATAAGGCACACATATCCTTGTACAAATGGGAGTTATCCTCAGGTAGGTTTTGAATCAGTACCTTTTACATGAGTGAAGTAAAGGACCCAGAAACAGGCTTTGTTGCTTGGGATAGTGCTGGGGGGTTATATCTTTTATTTAAAAAACAACCACCAAAAAACCAAAAAGAGGGCTAAGGAAATAAAACTTCACAAGGAATAATGCTTTAAAAAGAGTAATTCTTGGGGTGCCTGGGTGGCTCAGTCGGTTAAGCGACCAACTCTTGATTTTTGGCTCAGGTCATGATCTCAGGATTGTGAGATTGAGCCCCGAGAAGGGCTCCACACTGGGTGTGGAGTCTGCTTAAGATTCTCTCTCTCCCTCTGTCCCTGCCCCTCTACAACCCCCCTCCCTCTCAAAAAAAAAAAAAAAAAAGAAAAGAGAGAGAGAGTAATTCTTACAAATGACAGGTTTAAATAATGCCCCTAGGAGCATTGCTTACATCTCATTACCCAACTTCTCACCTTTTAACTGGAATATGTATCATGCATTCTTTAATAGTGTGTTGTGGACCTGTTTGCTAGTTTGCTTTCTTTTGTTCATGGTGTGTGTGTGTGTGTGTGTGTGTGTGTGCATTTGTGTAATCCACCTTTATTTTTGTGGTCTCTGGATTTTGTGTTATGCTTAGAAAAATCTTTCAAGTTTGTAAAAAATTTACCCATATTTTCTTCCAGTGTTTTTATAGATTTCACTTTACATTTAAATCCTAAATAATGGTGGGTTACATTTTAGTGTAAGGATTAGGGTAGAGAGAAAACTTTATGTGTTTCCATATGGCTAGCTGGTTGTTTTAATAGCATTTATTGAAAACTTCACATTTTTTCTCAACAATTTAAGTCACCTTTATTTTCTACTCGATTTTTGCGTCTGTTTCTAGATGCTATGCTTTTTCATTCACCTCTTGATCTGTTTCTTCTTCTTTTTTTAAGATTTTGTTTATTTATTTGAGAACGGGAGAGAGAGAAAGAGATTAAGCACACACCCACGTGCATAAGCTGGGGCGGGGATGGTGGAAGAGGGAAAGGCAGACTCACCACTGAGCAGGGAGCCCCGACACCCTGGGATCCTGACCTGAGCCTAAGGCAGCCGCTTAACTGACTGAGCCACCCAGGCACCCTTCTTGATCTGCTTCTAAACCAGTACCAGACTATTTTAATTACCACGGTCTTATAGTATGCTTTGATAATATGTTACGTCAAATCCCCCAATCTATCTCATTTTCTTTTTCAAAAGCATATTGTAATTTTTTTTAGTTAATGCATTTCTTAAATAATTTAACACTTCACTTTGCTTTACTAATGCAAATGGAGATATACATATATATATACACACACATACATTCATATATACACACATATATATGCCATAAAATAATAAGAATAATATATATAATATACATGTATATATATTACCAGAGATTGAATTTTAGTGCTGTTCATTCTAGCAAAGTAGGACAAAAATTATGCCAGTTTTGGGGCACCTGGGTGGCTCAGTTGGTTGAGCGGCTGCCTTTGGCTCAGGTCATGATCCCAGGATCCTGGGATGGAGCCCCGCATCGGGCTCCCTGCTCAGCGGGGGTCCTGCTTCTCCCTCTCTCATTCACCCTGCTTGTGTTTCCTCTCTCACTGTCTCTCTCTCTCTGTCAAATAAATAAATAAAAATCTTTAAATTAAAAAAATTATGCCAGTTTTTTGAAGACAATGTCTGTTTATTCTTCAGGGTTTCTGTTGAGAAGTGATGTGGTCACTGGTGTTATGTCTCCCTCTAGCAAATACCCCTCAGCCAAATGGAAAAGCCCCTTTGACATTTGAGCACCAAGATCTCTGGAATCTTGGTCATGTCTGCAAGCAAGATCTAGCCTAAAGCCTAATTACACGGTCTAGGACACATTCCAAATGAGGTATTACTGCTCTCCCTTTCTGGGCTGCTATGACCATCCCATTCAAAAAAAAAAGAGTCAAGGAAGGTCTTTTCAAAAGCAACTGAAAGAGTCATAAACACCAGTCAGCCCACTGATGCCTGATTTTTAGAAGTTCCATTTTTGTTTGCCCGGATAGTCAACCTTGGTTAAAAAAAATAAAACCATCCATACACACATATAAACATGAACCACCTTTAGTTGGGTCAGCTGCTAATAGATAGCTATGATTTTTTTTTCTAATTTCTCCTTAAATAACAAATGTCTTCAAAACGTGATCTGTACTCTCTAGCACCGTGTCGTCTTCACTCATTTCTGTCCATGATTTCCCTAATTTCCTATGGCAGATCTTCTGGCTCTAGAAGCAGTTTTAGTAAAACAGCTTTCTTACAGTCAACCTCTTTGGTGTTCTAACCGAAACTTTTGTCTCAAGTGTAAGTTCCCCTGATCTTCTAAACTTGTGTGCTGAGACTTTCTTATGAAGTCTCCCAAACCCAGCTGTTCACTTCTCCTTCTTTTGCTCTTCCTGCTCTACTTTCTCCTGTTCTGATTCTTCGTTCACTGCAGTAGGCACCTTTGGGGAATCTTGCTCAGCCCAGGCCCCAGACTTCAAGAATGACCTGTCTGAGCCTCTCCTATTCTCTCTTTCTCACCCAGTGGTTGAAAGCATTCGTGAAGGGCCATGTACAATGGGGTGGAGGGTGAAGAGCTACAGAGCAAAAGAATCATAAAGCACATGGGCAGAGGGATGACAAGTCCAGAGGACACATGACCCTGGAGAGAGGAGGAGATTCGTGCCAATGGCACCTCAGTTCTGGTCCTTTCAGAGGGCTAGCTGTGCTTCTTACCACGAAATATTCTTGTTTCCTCCCAATAAACCTCTCCCTTTGGGCTTAAGTTTGTTGAAGAGGCTTCTATTTCTTGCATTCCCTTAATGTGAGGTGACACTCCTGAGCCTAAATCCGTGCCTCTAAATATGAAGTTTCTTCGTTTTCCAAAGGAATTGTCTAAAGGAAGAGGCAATTTAATGAAGTTAAGAGTGTGAGCACTGGGTTCAGATTGCCTAATTAGCTTGAGATCTCAGGACCTCTCTGCCTCAGTTTTCCCATCTGTAAAATAGGAATAATAAAAGTATCTACCTTATAGGGGTTTGTGAGAATTGAAGAGTTGATGCATATAAAGCTCTTAGAATAGCACTTGACACATTGTAAACCTGTAGTAAATATTGTTATTACTGTTATTTATAGCAACACATTCCTATCTGGCTTTCTGCAAGAACTTTAACATGTCCATTCCAGGACTTCCCAGCTTCCTCCCAAAGAGAACACAGCTACCTAACTTCCAGGTCCTGTCATTGGCTCCTCCATTCAATCCAGCACTCCTGAAATTTGACTTCATGTCTGTTTGACTTTGGGACCTCGGTTTATTCCATTAGACTAGCAGTTCCCAAATTGGACTGCCTCTCAGATACCAAAGATTTTGAATCAGAATCTTCCAAATTAGGACTTGGACATCTGTATTTAAAACAAAATAAAACAAAAAACTCCTCAGTGAATTCTGATGGACCTGACCATTGGATCAGAGTTTGGGGAACCACTGTGGATTACACTACTTTTATCCTCACTGACTTTATCTGTAAAGTCCGTGTGGTAAATACCTCTTTCATAGAATTGCTAACCTAGAATGTGTGCAGGTACCATGCCAAGGGCTTTCTATCCTTGTCTCATTTAACTCTCACCTCAATCTTGTGAAGTGCACACTAGATTAACGCCATATTACAGATGAGGAAACTGTAGTTTTGCTTGGTAAAAGTCATTCAGCTAGCAAGTGTGGAGAGTGAGCTTATCAGCTGCTGGAGTGAATGAGAATAGTATATTAGATAATGTATTTCAAGCATCTGATACACAGTAGGTGCTCAATAAATGTTCCCTTTCCCTTCCTTTTATCTATGTGATTTTATTCATGCCCAGTGAATTTTAGATTGAGGACAATACTTTGACCTTAGTCAGAGTGCCCAGAGAATTAAGAACCAGGATTCTAGAAGGTAGAAAATAAAAGGGAAGTGAGTACCAGTGGAAAATGGAGGTTGCTTGGGATCTCCAACAGGGAGAAACACAAGTATAATTACTTATGGAAGAACAGGCTCACATGAGGAGAAACAGTAGCTTGGTCACTGAGGGTAGGAAAAGTCAGGGTGATGAACTTTATTTAAAAGAGGAGAACCAAGGTATGAAGGTAAAACCACATCATCTCAGAGAGACAGGGTCCTAAAAGAACACCTATTCCAGGCCCCTTCCCACCACATCGTCATCCAATTCTTTTTTTTCCATTTTATTTATTTATTTATTTATTTATTTATTTATTTATTTGGGAGAAAGAGAGAGTGAGAGAGCACACAAGCAGGGGGTGGGGAAAGGGAAAAGCAGGCTCTTTGCTAAGCAGGGAGCCCAAGGCAGCGCTCGATCCCAGGACCCCAGGACCATGACCTGAGCTGAAGGCAGACACTTAACCAACAGAGCCACCCAGGCACCCCTGGTCATCCAATTCTTATGTTGACACTTTCTGTGACAGGAAATTCAACTTATCAGGGCAGAGGAGGTTCTAGTTGTTAGAAAACTCTTCATATTGTTTCATTCTAGAGGTTCTACCTGCAGGTCCCCCTTCCGCCCTTTAGGGCCCTGAAGAACGAGTCTAATTTCTCTTCTATTTGACAGCCCTTCAAATATATGAAGACAGTTACCTTGTACCTCCCGGGGCAAAACCTTCTGCTTCCTTTAATCTTTCCTCATATGATGTAGTTCCCAGGCTCTTGACATCCTGGTCCCTCTCCTTGTGCATGTGTTTACTTTTCCTTTGCCAAGCCTTAACTGGAGACAATACTCTATGTGTGTAATGACCAACACTGGGTGGTACTGTAACATCCAACTTGCTTTATAGGTCAGACTTTCATCAATGCAGCCTAAGACAGCATTCATTTATTTGGGCAGCCATACTGAGGACTCAGATGGAGTTGTCTGTTACCTGAGACCCTTTAGGTTTGCTCTCATATGCATCTGTTAAGATACCTCTGTGTTTCAGCAGTTAGTTTCCCAGGGTGGGACCTCCATATTTATCCCCGTAAGAGCTAGCCCACTGCTCCCACATTGCATTTGGCTTATGTTATGTAATGGTATCTCTTCCCCTCCTGGTTTTGTGTCATCCTGAACGGTGATGCAAATCCTCTGGGCTTTCATTCAGAGCACTGATAAAAGTCCTGAAGTCGAAGCCCTGGAGAGAGCCTTCTATCATTCGGATGGTAACTGGTATGGTATGAAGGTTTTGAAGTCAAATAAACCTGGTTTGAATTATGGCTCTGCCACCTATTGGGTGACATTGGACTAGCTGGTTGAAGTTTTGAGTTTCAGTTTCTTCAACTGTAACATGGTGTTGTGAGGATTAAGGGAGAAGATTCAGGGAAAGCATTTAGCTCATAATTGATGAAGCACAAATATTGATTCCCCTCTACCCTTTCTTCAGGCCCACAGAGCTTCATTAATCAGGCATCTATAGGTTATGGTTACTTAACCAGTTATTGGTCCAATTAATTATACTAGAATCCAGGCCTAGATTTCTTCATCTTGTCCACAATATCTCGTGAAGTGCATTGCTATAATGCCACTTACATAGAGTGGTTTCCTTATGAAATCAGGGCAGGGACAAAGTAAACAGCAATGATTCCATGGGCATATAAATTTAGGAAAAATTGTAAGCTACCGATGAAGTTGGTCGACCTTGAGAACAGTCAGTATTCAGGCCACAAGTGCATATTGGGCAACCACGCTGTGCCTGGCAATGAGCTGTGGACAGCAAGGGATTTACCACGATTAAAATGCAGTGTCTGTGTTCAAGAAAAGAGACGAGAATTCTAGAATCTTAGGGGCTAGTCTGGGTCACAGAATTGAGTGAAGAGATTTCATTCCATTTGTTCATGTATCCAATCAACAAACACTTATCAAGCACTTGTTAGGTGTCAGGCTCCTGCCCCCACCCCTCCATCTCACTCCCATTAGGCGCTTAAGGGGAGCAGGGTGAGTATGAGAAGAAAGAAGACCCCGCCCTCGCCCTCCTCTTCAGCGAGGTTGACATCTAGAAGGTTAAGAGATCTTTGTGCTAAAGGCCCTCTGCTAAGTGCTTGAGACACAAAAATAAGACAGATTCACTGTCTTCTCAGTACCTAAGATGTGCTCTGTCATGAAATATTTATTTTTTGTAATCTTTGTTTCCTTCCGTCTCACTCCCTGGGCAGCTTTTCGCGGCAGAGACCGTGGCCGCCGGGACAGTGTCTGCCACCCAGTCGGTGGTCAAAACCCGGGCGCTAGAAGGAAATGGCAATGGAATCGCCGCAGGCTTGAGTTTTGTCTTTTCAACAGCGAGAATGACAGCTGCAACGGGACGCTTGGAGGTCAAGACGAACGAAAGGAACGTAAGAAACTTGGATGGCGAAGCCTTCTAGAAATACTAAGTATTCGTTCTCCCGTTTGGACTTTGGCAAGCCAGGCTGTTTTAGGAAGGGTCTGGCACTCTGTGTTCCTAAAATTGGTTTCCTAGATGGAGTTGGAGGGAGGCGAGTGAGGAAACGCTGCTTTTTGTCAGGGTGCCCGAGGGAAGAAGGGGAAGGAGGAGGGGTGAGACCGGTGAGCCAGAAGCAAGCCAGGGACCCGGAGAAGAGGGACATCCCAGGCGACTGCAAGGAGTGCGGCGTCTGCACCCGCAGTGGCCACCGCGAGCGGGAGACCTGAGGCGAAGGGAGAGGGCAGGGGCGAGGAAATCCAGGGAAAGCGCGCCGATTGGTCCTCTCCTCGGGGCGTGCGCTTCTGTGCGCCCAGCGATTGGTGGCGAGAAAGTAGCAGGTAAACCGGCCCCCGCCGCCCCGCCATTGGTCAGCAGCCTCTCTAGCTGCTACATCACTGGCCAGAGGGTCGCCGAGCCGCGCGCGGATTGGCCGGGGACGACCGCCGAGACCGGCTCCCTTCGGGCGCTCGGATTGGCTGGTGGAAAGAGGCAGGTATCCGGGCTCTGGGGCTCCTCCATTGGTGGGCGGGAAAGGGGGGTTGGGCACAGCGATTGGTGGGCGGGGGGCCGGGCCTGGGCCGGCGGGGAGCGGATTGGTCGGAAAGTAGGTTAGTGGTGCGACATTTAGGGAAGGCAGAAAGTAGGTCAGGGACGGAGGTGCCTGTTTACCCGCGCCGGACTCACCGCCGCCGCCGCCGCGGGATCCGAGTGGGGGCGCGGACGCGGGCGCTCCCGCGAGCCACGGTGAGTGTCGGGCTTCCCGCGGCTGGCGGCGCGGCCCGGGGCACCCCGTCGGGGGCCGTTAGCACCCTGGCAGGCGCGGCGCCCCTGCCGCCGCCCGGGGCGCAGCCCGGCCGCCGGGGAACCCTGCCCGACGTGCCCGCTGCCGGCCTTAAAGGGCCCGTGCCCGCTCCCTGCCCCCACCCGAGCCGCGGGGAGGCTGCGCCCCTTAAAGGCGCCGCGCCCGGCCGCCCCCATCCTCTCTCGCGGGGGCTGGCGCTGCAGGGTAGGGCGGGCAGAGGTGCAGTAGGCGCCCTTAAAGGGACCGGGAAAGTGTCCCCGGGAGTACCCACCTCCCCTCCTCGGGCATCGCTACCTGACGGGGGGTGGGGGGGAGGAAGCAGCCAGCTGCCTCTTAAAGGGACAGCTCCGCCCTTTGGGAGCAGTGATCCGGCTCAGGGCGAGTCCTAGGATGTATCCCTGGGAGCTGGGGGGAACCTCAAGAGGACCATTCTTGATGGCTGCACCCCAAGGGCGTTGGGCAGGCAATGCCTCTTCTGCCCTTCCTCCCCATCTCCTCCACTTCCCTTCGGGGAGCCTGCAGGGCTGGGAGGGGGCGGGAGGGCGTCTCCGTCCGGCTTGGGGAGTGCGAGTCGGCCAGCCCCTTCGACCCTGTTGCGGGGCCTTGGCGCTGCACCCGGGAATCCGGGGCCCGTAATGGGTCAGACCCCAGCTTGCGAACTTTCGTCTTGCCTGCGCCGTCTGGGTCCTCGGCCGCCCCGGGAGCATCCCCGTGGGTCTTTGAGCAGGTGCCCGACGGCACGGGGATGTCGCCCGGCGTCCAGATGTGGGCCCGCCGCCCGCCCTAGAAGCCCCGGAACCCCGCGGAGGGTGCAGCAAGGCTGGCTCTAGCACCGGCTTTGACAGATGTCAGAAAAGAAAGGTTCCCGCTCGCGATTGCCGGGCGTTGACAGCCGAGAGAGCTCTCTTTTGCTCGGAGATAGAAGTGGAAGAGCAGAAATTAATGCCGACCTCGTGGGGCTTGAGTCAACGACCCCCGAGGGGTCTCGAGAAGCTGGCTGCGGAGCGCAGGCAGGTGTCGGAGGGTAGTCGCAGGGGAAGGAAGGGTTGCACTGGACATTGGCGTCGGTTGTCACTGTCGGTGCTGGCCGATGAGGGACCAGGCTGACACCCCTCACCCCACATTCCCTATCCCCTTTTCCCTCCTCTGCTTCAGCCCCTTGGCCCCTTCCCGGTCCAATAGCGTTGTCTGGGCACTTTGGCGCTTGCTAGTCTCTTCTCCCTGCTCACAAGAGCTACTCCTCGGCATGGAATTATTAGCCAAGTTTTCTCACCCAGCTTCCAGAAATAAGATTCGGTATTTGTGAGGAAGCATTTCTTGAGTGTACCTGTATTTCCAGAGTCTTCGTTTTTAAAAAAATCCATAAAAAAGCTGCCCATTAGATGCATCTCATTTCCCACAACGCTTGCTTGTCCTTCTGACATCTGCTGCTGTTCCCTGCTTTAATCTATTTTTATATGACAACTATTATTTTAATGCTTCTGGTCCCATTGATATCAGGATCTGTCAATTTGGGTTGGTGGAGTTTTTAATTAATGTACTGGTTGAATCATGAGCTTAAAATAGTCATTGCTGCTCCTGAGCAGTTTTGAATAATCTCATGCTCTTTGTGCTTGCAAGGGAAAGAAAAAAAGTCACTGCTGTTAAATTAAATTTCCATATCAATGAAACTCCAAAATATTTTTTAAAACACAAAATTGAATCTTTTGCTCCATGATCTGTTACTGAGTTCACTTTACTGATAAGTCTTTAAAACAGCTTCTTGAACCTATTTAGAAGGCTTTGAAATTGCCTGTATTATCTGATGCTGGAATCTGTGGAGGTATTTTGGTTTTGATGGTGGATGTAGCCAGTGAATAATAATAATAACTTAAACTATAGTTAAATTTGTGCCTTATTCCAACCCCTGAAGTTTAAAAAGAGGGAGAGAGAAAGGAACAGGTGGTAGAAGAGCATTAGCCTGAGAGTTAGAACATGCTGGTTCTGGCCCAGACTTGGGTGTTCATGGCTGTGCCACCTGGGCGAGTCACTGAGCCTCTCTGGGTTCTGTTTGCCTCTGACGGAAAGAAAGGCAGTTGCACTAGGTGATCTCAAAGGTTCTTTCTGCTCTAGAGTTCTCTGCATCTCTAAATATTTAATACATTTGAGTTCAGGTTGGTATTTACCTCCAGAACATCTGAGCCGAAGTCCTATTTTCATAGGAAACTTAAACAGTACAACAGATGGGGTTTTAAAGACTCCATTTCAAATGATTTATAAAATGATGACGA
Organism: Eumetopias jubatus; assembly: GCF_037043125.1. Lineage (NCBI taxonomy): Eukaryota > Metazoa > Chordata > Mammalia > Carnivora > Otariidae > Eumetopias > Eumetopias jubatus. The sequence continues at coordinate 45,007,574 of NW_028274819.1, read as the reverse complement.
CTCAGGAGTTTGCCTTCTGCAGAAGAGGTTTGCCTACCACACGAAGAAAAGGAAGTGGCCGTGTTTTCAGATTTTTCCTTCCACGCCAACCATCTTTGTGCAATTTATGTACTAAACAGTGAAGAAGCACTGTGGAAAGACTTGGTTATGTTAACAAAACTGCCTGAGAATCTATGGAAACTAAATATTTCATATCTTTCTTTGGTGTAAGAGTTGCTTTCCTTCTGTGAGCTTTCTTCCGGTGGTGACCACAGCATCAGCTCTGAGGGTGTTGGTAAGAGAAAGTCAGTATCAGAGAAACAATTTCTCCCCCTTACCATGTTACAGTTACAGAGTGATTTTAGTTAGCATCATGGGAGATACTTGCAGGGAAGTAAAAAATCCTCTCTAGACCTTGAGGTTTAGTGAGGAACCCAGAAACACAGGCATGTCACCCTTCTGCAGTCTTTTCTCACCTCATTGCCACTTTGCCACTTTGTCACAACACCCGGACTTACCCCAAACACCCACCCTGGCTTTTCTCCTCTTTCTCTCTCAAAACAAGACCTGTTCGGACTTGAGCCCCCTCAGCATCTCTTCCTTCCTGCTCAGAATGTCCTGTCTTCTCCACCCTCCCACCCCCATGTCTCCTCCTCTTTTTCCAGTTCAGAAAAAGCAACTGGATCTGTCCTCTGTTTCTTTTCCTTGGACCTTCACTTTGGGCTGGAGCCTGGGACTCTGGTGGCAGGACCTGGGACTTGGGTTCTGATTAGACAAGTGCTTGATCCCTCTGACCACAGGCAGATCATCTGTGGTGTCATGGCAGTGCCTGCCTCCCAGAGTCTGTGGGAGGATCCAGGGAGATGGTGCGTGTGAAATGCCTGGCACACAGGAAGTCCTCCCTCAGGGCCTGCTACCGCTCCCTCCCAGCGCTGCCAGGGTCCTGCCCCCTGAATATCCTCACCAACCCCTGAAAAGCCTTCATCTCAGTTTAGTAGAGGAAGGATGGAAGGGGAAAGACATAGCCCTTCTGTGGGCCTGCGATGGAGCAGGCAGCTTTCACCTGTCTGTACGTGGTACCCCTGAATCTGTATGTCTCTCTCTCCCCTCCCTGCCCCGCAGCCTCTCACAGGGCTGCGAACGTTCACCTCTTCGACTCTCTCATTTGCTCTGTCCCTAGCTCCCACCCTCTGGCTGCTCTCTCTACCACCCTTCTCTATAGTTCGCAGAGATCTCCAAAAACTTTGTCTTGAATTCCAGGGGCCTGTCCTTAGTCCAGAATGGTTGTTCTTGGCCCCTGTGTTGCTGTTTCCCTACCTTTCTTTCCATCCTTCTTGAAATTGCCTCCTTCTTCAGCCTTTGGGTCACGATGCTCTCTTGGTTCTCTTCCTGCACACCCTAAAGGCAGGTTTTTGTCCTGGCCCAGTTTTCAGTCCTGATCTGTCTCTCCTTCTTCAGCTGCCAGTGGGTTCATCATAGGCATTAATGGCAGCCTTGAGCCAGCATTCGTGACCTTGGAGTCATAGGTTGCACACTGCTTGCAAGTACTGTCTCATTTCATCCTCGTAACACACTGGTGCCTGTGCCCCTTCACCGCCAGGCTGTCCTGAGAGGCAGTTTGTTTGAGTGGTGAAAAGTGCAGACTTTGGAGCAGATTGCACATCCCAACTGTTCCTTACCAACTTTATGATGTGTGGTCAAGTTGCTTTGCTCACTATGTCTTGGTATCCTCAATTATAAGACTGGGATCTCTGGAGTCCTTACCTCAGAGAGTTGTGGTGTAGATTAAATGAGTTAAAACTATTAAAAAATGCATGAAGCTATTCATGGCACATAATTCACATTCAGTGACTGTTAGCTCTTGGTACCTCTGCTCCTTCTCGCCTCTCCATATTCAGCCTGCCTGTCCATGTGCATGGGACTGTCTAGTCAAACTGAAAGGCTGTCTGTTGCACCTGCAAGGGACCAGCCCTTGATCCATTCCATGTTCCAACTTTCTCATGTCAAAAGCTTACTCTTCTCTAAGACCCAGATCAAATGCGTGGTCCTCCAGGAGCTATTTGTTCATTGTGTTTTTCTTCCTCCCCACACCTGGCAGCAGTGTCCCCTAGCCCTTGGTTTAGCTTGAATTCATAGCTACTGTTCCATCTATATTGTGTTGGGCTGTCTCTGGGAATATCTCCCCTTGCCTGCTCAGGCCAGGCACTTTGTGGGGAGTTCATCTTGGTTTCCCCAAATCACAGGCATAGGGAGCCTTTAGGATGTGCTTGTTCAATATAATCGATTAGTGATCTTTGAGGGGAAGGAGATGGAATGGGGTGCATCAGGGACACATGTTGGACATGGCTGTGAGTAGTTAGGTCTACAGGGAAGAGAGGTTTGAGTTTGGGACTTAATGTGGTAGGGGGGTTGAGATTGGGTATGTTTTAGTCATCTTTGCTTTAGGGGAACGTTGAGTGCTGGCATATGATGAGAAATGATTTTTACGTTAGTACATGCTGTCCTTTTAAATAGTATAAACTCATGTTCATCCAGCCCAGTTAAAGAAGGGGATTGGAGGTCTGCCTGATTTCCTATTCTGGTTAATACTCTACCCATTGGATTTTTGTATGTATGCCGGGTAAAACATTTACATATATTTTTGCCTTCAACTGCTGTTTGAAATGTGTGACCTGGGCCAATTAGTTAGCTTCTTTGAGTCTGACTTACCTCATTTGCAAAACAGAAATAATGGTACTGATGGCATTAGTGGCTAACATTTATTGAACTCTCTGTGTGCCAGCAAAGGTGTTAGTCACCTTATGTTTATTAATGTGTTTAACCTTCATCACAACCCCATGAGGTAGGTACCGTGATTATCCTTTGTTTGCCCAAGTGAAGCGGTTTTGGAAACTGCCCAAGGTCACTCACCTGGTGTGGGGCAGGGCAGGAATTATGCCCAGAGGACTCCAGAGTCTGCTCTCTAAGCACTGTCGTCGGGGCCTGCTGTGTATGTGTGTGGGTGGGGGGTGGCGGCCACCACCTGAAACACTGTGTGTGCAGTGCCCAGCACCGGGCTGGGAGGCAGGCAGTCCTGTGGTGATGGCAACCCATCTTACTGTTGACAGATGTGGTCATGCACCTTCTCTTCAGCAGGACTGAAGTCCTTTGCGGCAGGACAGGATGCCCATTTAGATCTCACCCGAGCAGCAGTTCCAAGGGCTCGTGAGCATCCTTCTCACACCCTGTTGTGCACTTCTGTCTCTCTTGCTTTCTCATGCCTTTCTGGGCATCACTCTGACATGGGCCTCGTGAGGCTCAGCCAGCCCCTCCCCGGGCAGCTCTGGGCATCGGATGAACCTTCAAACAGAGCTCGGTGCCCCTTGCCCTCCTGTAGCCATCTGCAGAGCTCCTAACTGGGGAGGAGACCTTTTCAAGAGTCTCTCACCTTCTTCCTCCTCTCCCCAGCTTCTTAACCCAAAGGCAGGCATCAACAGCCTTGGTGTATATATACATACTTTAATGCCAGTTGTTTCCCCGAATACATTTAGATAGTAAGAGAAACATTGTCTTATGTCAAGAACCTGTTACATAAAAATGTGTTATATAATGTTCAAATATATACTGCACAGTGGAATTAGATACCACTTTTTTTTCTCCCCAAAGAATAGAAAGATAATAAACACAGGCTATACTGAATGTAATTAATCTTGGATTTGGAAGGCATAGAAGGACATGCTCTACCCTCAGAGCTATTGTTTGGAACTTCTGTTATCCCCCTTGAGTGCTGCAAGTGTAGGATGTATGGGAAGTTGACCTGAATCTGCCATGGAATGCTATTGTGAAATACTCTGGAAATTGTCTTTTTCGGTGTGGGGGGGGGGGGGAGGAATTCCTTGACATCTTGCTTACTTACGTTTTTCTCATATCCAAGCAGAGGGAAGAAGCTCTTTTTGCCCCTCATACTTAGACCAGTGAGGTCATCTTCTAACCAGTTTTCTGTTCTACCCTCTACCTCCTTCAATTCTTCCCATACAACGGGGCCAACTTTGCCTTCCAGAAACAGCCCTGTGGCGAGTGGCCTGTGGTTCACACCCCATGTTCGGTGTTCCAGGCTCTCCAGAGTCAGATCCTGTTCCCCCTTGGTGGCCCTGCTCCTCCACCCCAACCCCCATTCCCAGACTGAGCTGGGCACTGGAGGTTCGGTGCTGCCCTGCTCTGCCCGCCCCTGCCTAGGCCGCCCCCATGCCATGCTCCTCCCCACTTGCTCCTGTCTCCCCCTTGACCTGAGGGGCCTGTCTCCTTTGTCTTAGCTTGCCTCAAATCGCACTTCTGGGTGAAGCCTCCTCTGGTGACATTTGCCCAGAGGAGGGCAAATGTAAAGAGGAGGCTAATGTAAACATACACACTCTGTCTCTCTTTGTCACTTTTGATTGCCAGCCATTTGTTCAGAAGCAGTGGTACTTCATAATTAGCAAATTATCACATTGTAGCTAATCAGGATGGCCAGTTCTCTCATTTTTTAATCATTTCATGAGTAAATATCTTGTCCTCACTTCCCATTCTCCACCTCTACTCATTTACCCCTTCAGTGTAGTGAGTGGATGCCTACTGTGTGCACAGCACTGTTACAGGCACTGGAGATACTGCAGTGAACAAAACAAGAGTCCCAGCCAGAGACAGATCGTGAACAGTTGAAGACATTCACTTCTGGTAGTGATAAATAGGCAATCATATAAAGTAAAGCAATAGTGACGATGAATGGTGGGACGGGGATTGCTTTAACTGGGTCCCTTGGGGAAGCCTTTCTGAAGAGGTGACATTTAAGCTCAGCTGCAGGAAGATCTGGGGGAAAGTGTCCCGGGAAGTGGGAACAAGTGCAAAGGCCCTGAGGTTGGAAGTAGCTTGTTTTTGAGGAAGGTAAAGGCCTGGTAACTGGATTATGCATTCCTTGTGTGCAGATATTTTATCCTCCCTGTAACCTTAGCCCAGTGCCGGAAAGCCCCTTAAATACTCACATACAGAACTGGCGCATTTGCCCTTAGTTATATATGGTACAAATAGCAGTTAACTAGACTCTGCACAGAAGGCTTTTAATAAAACTTTATATTGCACATAAATTGACAGTTCAAAGGGTTTTCTCATAAATGTACACCTAGCATGTATTGCTGTTTTCATTGTGTTTAGTGCAGAGCTTCAGCCCTCAGAATTCTGTTTTATATATGCAGCCATCTTATAAGCAGGTCTGTTCCAAAAGTTCATTTGTAAGGCACTTGAAACCAGGGATGGATTTTTCTATAGAAAAAGATGAACCAACTGGTGGTTTAGTTCCCAGGTGAGCCCACAAACATCATTTCGTGCTGACTCTGGTTGAAGCCATACTGTTTAGTGCTAAAGTATCCTCAGCATTAATTAAGCCTGCTGCTGCAGCCAGACCCCCCTCATCTAGATGGCATTCTAGGTCATTTACTATTAGCATCAAAGGGACCCATCTCCTACTATTTTTCCAGCCTGCCAAAAAAGTTTTATGAAAGGAATTCTTGCCCTTGTGCCTTTAAGATTTAGCTCCCTATGTTAGAAACGAGCCCATGATGTGCGGAGTCGGGAGAGCCCTGCACTGGGAGCTGGGAGAGCCTGGGGCCCAGTGTCGGCCCCCCACTGGCTTGCTGAATAACTTCGAGTAAGCTGCCCTCACTGAGCTTTGATTTCTCAGGTCCTTCTTAGATATAACACCCTGTTTTCTCACCACAATGGGAAAACATACATATATTTCATTGTTCCAACCTACCCTCAAATGGCTGCCTCCGGTTTCTGCTTGAAGAGGTAGATGTACTCAAATAATGCGTAACTCAGCAGTTACGCACTCCGTCTGCACCCTCATTTTGATCATCTATCTTTCTTAATGAGTGGAAAGAAATTTCGTCCTAGAACTTTTGGTCCAGATAAGATTCCTGTGTTCTTGGCCAACTTATCTTCCATATAATTATGTAAACTGGTTTTTCTTTTTAACTCTTAGGGATAAAAATGGTGACTATGGTTTGTTACTTATGAATTATACTTCTAAGTGCCCTTAGGGAATGGAATGAATTTGCAGGAGAGAGCAGAGCTGAAAGAGTGTGGGATCAAAAACAATTTTAAATGTTAAATGCAAAGCTATTTTCAGTATCCTGCTGGAGGAAAAAAAAATTTTTTTTAAGGCTTTCAATGATAGAAGAGGTTTCTGCTCCAAAGGAGAGAGGAGCCTCAGGTTTTGCAGTGGTGAAAACTAGCTAATGACCACCCCTCCCTTCCTCCTTTCCCCTCTCTGTGTTTCACTTTGGCGTCATGAGCCACATTTGCCATTTGACAAGTTTGCTGTTTAAAGGACTCTGGGACGCAGGGTGTTAGGGAGTTAGAGCTCACATGGCCCAGGGTGCAGGGTGCTTTGCTGCAGACTTCCCCACCGGATTCAAGCAAGGGAAGCCTCCTTGGGATTTAAACAGCACTTTCAGCATGGCCTCTGTGTGGTCAGTTGTGAATGAGATTTTTTTTGTTTTTTGTTTTTTTTCCTTACGAGAAGGCACAGCAAGGAGTTGGGGCAAGAAGTTTCTGCTGGATTTCACCTTGGACCTGGAAGGTGGCGTGATACCTAGCCTTCCTCCTTAGATGCTGGACTATGAGCAGAATTGTATCTGTTTTGTTCTCGGCTGTATCCCCAGCAACTAAGACAGTGTCCGCACAGAGTAGTCACTTAATAAATACTTATCAACTGAATGAATTCGGCCTGGGAAAACCTTAACTTTCCTTCCCTATCTAACCCTTGTGAGCTTGGTCTTGCAATGTACTTTGGAGTTTAGGTTACAACTTCCTTTTGACGTCTGTGTTTTTCTTAGTCTTCAGGCTGGTCAGATATCAGTATCTTTTATTGATGATCAGGGCTTAACTGGCTGTGGTTGTGCCTGCCTGGCTGATGTTCATCTTTATGTTACCTTTAATTGGCCTCAAAGTACAACAAATCAATAGCTGAGCTGCATGAACTAAAAGAAAACTTAACTGTGTATTTCTTTGGCATAAGTACTACACATTTATTTATTTAGTCAACACATATCTGAGGGGCCAGATGCCAGACACTCAGGCTAGACCCAGAGGGAGAGCAGAAAGAGTTGTTGTAGGGGCGCCTGGCTGGCTCAGTTAGTGGAGCATGTGACTCTTGATCTCGGGGTGGCAGGTTAGAGCCCCATGTTAGGTGTAGAGATTACTTAAAAAATAAAATATTTTAAAAAAATTTAAAAAAGAAAGAGTTGTTGTAGCCAAGGAGCCTGCAGTTTCATCTGTTGATGGACGATAATCCAAGGCCATGTATAATGCCAACTAAGTGGTCTAGACTATTTTAAGTACTGCAGGAATTCAGAGACCAGGGAGATCTTTGTGAGTTGTCATGGGAGGGAGGAGGCCTCATGGAAATGATCAGGTTTAATCCGGACCTTTAAGAATGGGTAGGATTTAGATTCACAGACAAGGGGTAGCACAAGTATTTCCAGGGAGTAGATGGGCGGGAACATAGCACAATTAAAAGCACAGAGGTAGGAATGACCAACCTGTTTTCAGGAACAGAGACTTACCTAGAATGGAGGGTTCTCAAATAGTGGTGCAAATTTAAGTTTGGAAGATCAGTCAATGCCTAAACATGATGCACATCATTTCAGATGATAGTAATTACTAGTCTATAGAGAGTTCTTATGATGTCCTTAGCATTTCACAGGTATTATCTGATTTAATGCCTATAAAACCCCATGAAGGGGTATTATTATTAGCATCATTTTTAGAGATGAGGATCTTGCAGCACAGAGTGATCCGTGACCTCCCTAAGGTCAATATAGCTAAAAAGCAGAGGATCCAAGCTTTAAAACCAGGCCATGGAAGCTCTTGACCATTGGACTCTGCTGTCTGCCAGTGTCCTCCACAAGCGGAATTTGGATTTGGTTGGGTTGTTAAGAGTCATGAGCTGCAAGTAGACAAGGCTCTATTTAGTCTACTCCTTCATTTTGTAGATTTGGAAACTCTGAGGTTAAGTGGCAGGTCAAAGTTTACCTGGTGAGGTAGAGACTGGTCAGCAGTGGCAGGAGAACCACTACAGTTGGTTTTACTGTGGTTGTGATTACTATTTCAGTGATGTGAAATAATTATCCCTAAAGCATCAGTGCGGTGTGAGTGTTTCAGTTGTACTGGAGCAGAGAGGGACTAGCTGCAGCAGGGACCTGATAGGAGGCTGCTAGCTGAATCCAGACAGAGAGTTAGAGGGAGCCAGAGCTGGGAATTGTCAATTATGTTAATTGGCATGGCTGTTTTCTGTCACCCTTTAGATTTCTGGAGTGCAGGGAACATCTGCCTGTGTGAGTGTCTTTCAAGTATGTGAATCTGCACTGTACTGTGACTGAGCTGCCTTGGTTAATGAATTCTCTAGAAGCAAAGCGCCATTATGAAAGTTGAATGTTTAAAAACAAATACCCACATTTTCTGGAAAGAGAACCAGATGAGGAACCAGATAACTTGCATTCTGGGCTGCTTCTGCTACTTAAGCACCAGATAGCCTGAGCCAAATTACTTAAATGTCTCAAACTGTGGCTGATTCCTTATCTGTGGAACAGGTGTAACAATTCTTGCCCAGCCCCTTACAGTGTGGTTCTGATGCTGTAATGAGATAAGGAACGAGTAAGGGTTTTGAAAGCTGTAACGTTGCTCCCGGGTTGAAGGGAGCCACTGTTGTAGTTTTCATAGTGAAGATGTACTGGCCTTGCAGGGATGGCCTGGAGGGCAATGCAGGAAGTTCTCCCACCTCCGCCTCCGGGCATGTTCAAGGATGCGGCGCTGTCCACCTAGTGGGTGCTGACGGGCCTCACTTTGCTGGGTAGGGCCATATTTTAAAGGTGATGATATATTTCACCCTTAGAGATGGGGAGCCACAGCCTGGGCATGGCTGGGAAGGTTAGGCATAGATACTCAAGTTAATCTGTTCTTCTCTGCACACACCTGTCAGGATAGTGATGGGCAGCTGTGAACCAGAAAAACAAGTGTCAGGATCTAGCCAGCCGGCCAGTTGGGTATGCTTGGATTTTTCACCTATCCTGGGGCATGAGGCAGAAATCCAGAAGAACCTTGATTAGCCTAGGGGCTAATGGGTGAGCCAGCACGCTGTCTAGGTAATACCTGATTCTAAAGCCTGTAGCAAAGTCTTGATTGGAGATGTGCCAAATCTTAATTTTTGTTAGTTTTGCATGGTTTATTTATTATTATTATTATTATTATTATTATTATTATTACCTAACCTTTGAGCATTTGCCATCTGCCAAGAACCGTGCAAAGTGCTTGCCTTTTCCCATTTAATACAGTAGCCCTGTGGGGTGGACACTGTCCGTCTCACTTTCTAACTAAGGAGACTGAGACCCAGAGATGCTTCAGATAACACACAGGGTCCTGGGATTGAGCCACACATCGGGCTCCCTGCTCAGTGGGGAGTCTGCTTCTCCCTCTCCCTCTGCCCACCACCCCTTGCCCATATGCTGTCTCTCTCTCTCAAATAAATAGATAAAATCTTTAAAAAAAAAAAAAGAATTCCAAAGGCTTTAATAGATGATCAAACATGGAATTTATGTAATGTCTTTTAAAAGTTGACCATCAAGTTCTCGGTTAGGAACACAAGCTCCTGTTACCACATTGTTTCCATGGAGAAATTAGCTTTGGCTCACATCATTTCAGCTCTTGGTGCCTTTTCCAGGAATGGAGTGAGCCACTGTAGGAGAGAGGACTGGTCATGCTTATCACTTAGAGCTCTTTCCCCTCCTGTTATTGAAGGGGGCTGATTTGCTTCTTTGAGCTCATTCAATTTTTCCTGTGATCCGAACATAAATCATCTTTGAGGTCCTGGTAATTGTATTTTTTAGACGTTTTCCCTGAAATAAATCTGAATGGAACACTTTCTTATATAGTTTTGAACCTCCTCTTTAAAGCATTTAATTGGTGGCAAGGGGCTTTACTCAGAGAATGTAGAAGTGTTGTCACTCAAACCTTTTTAGTTGGGACATCAAGCAAGTTCCTATATTAAAGAAATCCACAGTCATAATGGCTAAAACTAGTCCATAGTAGGTAGTGGTCCAGGCCTTCTGTCTTCATCATGTGGTTTCCACTTGGTGGTTGAAGGGGGCAGCTTCTAATTTTACCATCTCCTGGGGGAAAGGGTCCGGGGGGGCGGGGTCACATGTAGTCATTTTAAGATCAAGACCTTGCAGTAGCACATTCTTTTATCCTAGGGGCCAGAACTTAGTTATATGGCTACATCGAACTGCAAAAGAAGGCTGAGAAATATCTTTAGGTGGGACATCATGAGTCCAGCAAAATCTATTTTTAAGAGTGGAGAGGAGACTGAACATTAGGAGAAACTTGCATAGTGCTGCCTTGCAGTACCAAGGGAAGGATTCAATAGAGTTTTGAAGCTCTCCTAAGAGCTGGGAAGATGCCTGAACCCAGGGTCAGAACCTAGGCAGGCACACAGAAATCAGGGCATATGCAGCCTTCTGGAAGTCAGGGCGACTCATGGCTCAGAAACTAGGCAGCCAGGTAGAACCAAGGTGCTAGAGGGAATATGAATAATCTGAAAGACTTCAGTTGTCTATTAGAGGAAATTCATCAGTGTAAATGGTACAGTAGAAAGAGCACTGAGCTAGGAGTCAGAAGACCTAGGTTTGAGTCCAACCCCTTCTGCTTCATAACATGGGGCAAAAAATACTTAGAAGAACGTTTGCTTTATCATCTACAATATGGGAATAATGGTGATGGCCTTTCCTGTCTCCCAGACTTAGTGTGAGAGTAATGGAAGGGCACATGCTGTGCAAACTGCAGCTCCATGGAAACTGGCATAGTGTCTGTTACTCACCTGTGTCCCCAGCACCTGCTGTAAGGGCTGACATGGACATACTCGTGGAATGAAGTGTCAGATGTGAGAGGTGGGAAAGAAAATGCATTGTGCAGAGATCTTGATCCAGGATGGTTTTCTCTGCTGGGCAGAGCGGTTCTTCTGCTCTCTACTGGCCAAGGTCTTGGGCCTACATGTATAACCAGGTACCCCACCAGGGCGCAGGCAGACATCAGGGCAGCTCCCAACCAGGTAGCACAAGACACGTAATACGTCTTTGGCAAGGCCATTTGCTTACTCCACTGAGTAGGTGACAGAATCCAACAAAACAGGAGCTAGGACTTCCAGTTGGATGTCATGGTCCGTGAATGTGAACTGATCATTTTTAAGTAGTCTGGTCTACCTGCAGATTGGAAGATGAAGCCTTCCCAAGGCTGTCAGAACTTGACTTCTTGCTTCAAAGTAGTAAGATGTGGTTATAAAATTCCCCTGTTGAGGGCACCTGGGTGGCTCAGTTGGTTCAGCAACTGCCTTCGGCTCAGGTCATGATCCTGGAGTCCCAGGATCGAGTCCTGCATCGGGCTCCCTGCTCGGCGAGGAGCTTGCTTCTCCCTCTGACCCTCCCCCTCCTCATGTACTCTCTCTCTCTCATTCTCGCTCTCTGAAATAAATAAATCTTTAAAATAAAATAAAATTCCCCTGTTGATTTGAAAAAAAAATTATGTGGCTTGTTCAAAACAATAAATGTTTACTGAAAATATGATAGAGGTAAGAGATTACAAAGATAAGCTTATGGTTTCTATCCTATGGGTGTGTTTCTATCCTGGCTAGAGTGATTTTTTTTTTTTTCTCTTGCTGGAGAAATGGGGGCTCAGTGGATAATCAAAAAATTTTTTTAACTTTGATTCATTTTGTTATTTAATTTGTTTATTCACTAAGGGTAACCTTCTTTCTTGGAACACAGTGGAGTATTTTTAAATGGACTTTATTGGAAAAGAGCAGGAATTGAACTTAACATTCACAGTATGCTCCTGACTCTGTTAAAGGCTCATGCATAGAAGGAGGGAAAAGCACCAAAACGTTAACAGTGGTTCTCATCTTGTAGAATTTGAGGTGATTTTTATTCTCATCTCCTTCTCTGTGGTTTTCTGTTTTTCAACAGTGAGCATGTGTTACTCTTATAATCATAAACGGCTAGTTAAAAATGAGTCTCAAAAATTAATACCCTCCAGCCAAATGAAGAATTTTTATTTCTGGCAACCTGGCCTGGGCTATAAGCTGTCATGTTAACTCAGACCTAGCCAAGTTATTTTCTGACAAGTTAAGGGATTTGTTAGAAGGAGGATGTTTTCCTTGTGGAAATCAACACAGAAAGCAATTGTTTTGTAATATGTCAGGAAAGAGGTCCTGAGGAACTCCGCTCCTGGAATTTGACCAGCCTGTATTAACAGTCACTTACGGAAGTGAACTTTGCAGCTTTCCCACTCACCATGGGACGGTTTCCCTTTCTCTTATATTCATGTGTTCCTCGGGGACCCCCAGACTCCATCTTCCTGGGACTTTGTTTTCTCAGGCCCTGCCACTTCCAATGTCCTCTGTGCATATTCCCCTCCATCTGTCTGTGACTGTAGGTTTGGCTGTGGCTTCTTCCCACTGCCATGTTCGTAGACGGAAGAGAACTAGTTGTTGCTCTATTCTCTATCATAAGTGTCCCTTGCCCCTTTCATTGCTCAGGTGAGTGGCCTGAGCTGTACTCCTGGGACAGAATGAAGAGGAGGGGTCAGGACTGTAGGGAAAGGGTGGGGATACCGAGCTGGCTGTGGAACCTTGGAGAAGCCACTGGGCCATCTACCGAGCGCTTGGCCCGTCCCTGGCAGGGCCTGCTCTGGCACAGCTCCTGCAGACAGCTGCTTGGTGTTTGAAGCCATGCGTTGATCTCTTGCCGTCTTGTTACGTGGCAGTCACTATTCTAGATGCTGTCAGGGGGCATAGTGATGAGCAAGGCAGACCTGCCCTCTGCTGTCACGGAGCTTTCATTCTCGTGGGAGAGAGAGAGATGGTTCACAGGGAAATTAACAAAGCTCATTACGGATTGTAAGAATGGCATCAGAGATGGTTGCATGTGCCCTTTTGTAAGGAGCAGGAGGGCTGGGGTTGGGATGATTCCGAGGCCGGGCTCCTTCTATGCCCCTGGTGCTTTCTGGTGGGGAGGGAGAAGATCAGGGAGGTCTCTCGGGAGAGCTGAGCTGCTTCTCCCATTCAGGCTGCCTGGGGCCAGGTCTGGACCTGCAGACTTGCAGAGAGAGCAAAAGCTGATGCGTGAGCCTGGGACTGGCCCTCTTGGTCATTCCACTTGCCCATTTCTGGGCTGCAGGTGCACATCCTCCTTTGAAGAGCGATGAGCCGTCCACACAAAGAAGTCCCAGTCTGTGCAGGCTGCAGGCCTGTCCGAGGCCAAGCTTGTGTTTTCTCCCTTATTTGCAACTTCTGATGAGGACCAGCCTCTCCGTGTCCCTCCAGCAGGGTATCGGACTACTGTTCTTTCAGGGACAGGGTTTTCTGTTTTGTTGTTGGTGGTGGTGTTTTCGTTTTAATGAGCTCCTCCCTGCTGCCCCATCCTCCACCCACCTCCAGTCCTTTTTCCGGGTGGCTCGGAGTCTGGCCTTGTGTGGATTTAGGCCATCTTGCTGTGACATCGCCCTTTCTGCAACTCTTGATCACCCACGCTTACAGGACCTTTGGGCCCCACTGTCTGCTTGGCTTTTGACTGCCCAGAAAAGGTGGAAGTTGGGTAGTTGTGAGTGATTTTCCTGAGCTTCCTTACTGAGTCTTCTTTTCTATTATACTTCGCCGTCAGATGGGCCATTTGTCCTGCTCTTTGTGCCCCATTTTTCTGAAAAACCAGGACAAACAGGACCCTCACTCCTGTGGAAACTCAGCACCCTTCCTCCTACAGACCTTAGTGACTGTGTTTTCTGACCCTTCTCCTCCCATCTTCCTCTTCAAAGAACAAAGCCTTTGAAGCTTGCCTCACGCTGGTTTGATGCAGTATGGGGAGCTTCCAGTTACCTGCCTCCCAAAGGGGTCTGGGACTCACTTGGCTTCCAGAGCTCCCCTCGCTGCTCTCCCACCCATGAGCTGTGACCTTTAACCAGGGAAGTCATTCACGCTTTGATCATTTAACACTCCTACCAGGGCTGACGGGAAGGTTCTGGTTACTAAATTAATTTTCTTGGGGAGTGGGGGAGCCTGTTACTATTCTCATCCTTTTGGTGTTGTTACCATTCCTTTAAAAATATATCCGCGTAAATGCACGTGTGTGTATGTATGTTTATATAATTCTGCATACAGCAAAGGGCTTGGGAATGAAGGGGGCCCTCACAGGCCTTGATTTAAACCCCAGGCGGGGTCGTGAGCCTTTGGGCAATATATCCTTTTGTCCCAAATACCTACTGGCTGAAATTTGTAAAGTTTTGTTTCAACCTTCATTTCATAGTTTCCCCCAGTTTCTGGGGCGGCATTGGGGTTCACTGTAGCATCCAGCGTCACTGGATCTCCCCCTTAAAGACGCAGACTCAGTGAGGAGAGCCTTCCGTCACCTGCCTCATGCCTGTCGCTCGGAGGCCTCCGGCGTCTCTTACACATCGTGCTCACCGAGGATGTTGTCGGGAGCTTTGAGGCGCCAGGGCCAAGCTTCCTGTTCGGAGTGCGCCTGTTGCAGTCAGGATGGCCAGGCTGTCTGCAGACCTCCTTGGCCCGAGCGTGGTGGAGTGCGTCCAGGTTGCTTTGGAATAAGCAGTTTTATTTAAAATCCAGTTTAATCCAAAAGTTGCCTCTGAGGTGGTCTGAATGGCTACCCTCTCTGCTCATGTGTTTCAACTGGTTAGTACAGCGGCCTGGCTTCGTCTGCCTGGCCACTTCTGGCTAGCTGGCCCCCCGACCCCTCAGCAGGGCTTTGCCTCCCTCCACTAAGGAGCACGCGGAGAAGGCATGCTTTCCCTTGGTCTGAAACAGGACCAGCCTGCTCAAGGCTGCAGGGATGAGGGAGCCATCTCTTCATTCACTGTTAATCGAGGGTCCTGTGTGTCTGATATGATGGGAAGCCACTGGAGCATTGAGAGCAAGAAAGTAATACATAATTTATGTGTTTTAAAGGTTCTCCTGCTGCCTGTGGGCTCAAGTGGGAAGGATGAACGTGGAGCAGAGGGATGGGTTAGGAGCTGGTGGTTCCGGTTCAGGTAGCCGGGCTGGCTTGGACGCTGCTGGGAGCAGACAGGGACGGACAGGCCTGCACTGGCTGCCATTGCCACTTGCCCTCAGGCTCTAGATTCCCTGCACCATGAGCCTGCCCTCAGTATGCCAGGCCCCGCTGAGCTCCTGCTTCATGGCTGGTGGTCTTCACTCCACCTGGAATGTTCTCTTCCCTTGCTTCCCAATCCTGGTGCTTCTGCCAAAGCTTCACCCAGTGACCTTGGGCAAGTTACCAGATCTCTCTTGAGCCTCAATTTCTTCATCTGTGAAAGAGTGATCATAGAACCACCTCATGGGATTGGGAGGGAAACACGATACGCACTGCAGGTCTCTGCCCTGGTCTCCTGCTTCCGACTTTGCCCTGCTCTGTGTGCTCTCTGCCCAGTGACCCGGTGAGGAGGGGTCCACTCGAGTCATACTCTGGCTCAGAACCTTCTTGACAGTAGCTTTCTGCCTCACTCAAAGCAAAAACCAAATCCTCAGCATGGACTGAAAGGCTGCCTGGTGCTCCTCTGGCCTCATCTCCCACCCCAGGGCCTGGTGGGTAACCAGGCAGGCTGAGTCGTGCCGAGCTCACGGTGGTGCATGTGGCTGGTGCCCCCCTGAGTTGTGCAGTGCACAACTTACGTGGCCGGACGCATGGATCCCGGCTGCCCCTCTCTTGTTCCACTCTGGCCACATGTTCTGCAAACATCCCAGGCCTGTTTTGGGCTCAGGCTCTTGCCTTTGATGGCTCCCTCTGCTTTGAATGTACTTCCTCCAGATTATCTATGTGGTGTGATCACTCACCTTCAGGTCTCTTCTCAAATGTCTCCCTATTTAACATTGTACCATTCAGCCCACTGCCTCCCAGATGTTTCCCTGTTTCCCCTTTGATTTATTTTTCCTTTTGGCTCTTATTGTCATCTAACATGGTCTACATTCTACTTACTTATTTGGTTTATTGTCTCTTTTCTCAATAGAAGGTAAGCTGCGGGAGCAGAGACTAGTATTTAGTTCATTCACTGCTGTCTCTCCAGTGCCTCAGACAGTGCCTGGCAGGTAGCAGGGGCTCGCTATAGAAAGCATGACTGAGTTTGCACTAAAGCAAGTGAAGGGTTTCGTATGTTTGCTGAGCACGTAGGAAGCACCCAGCGAGTGCCGGCCGCCATTGTTTCCATGGTTGGTGTTGATTATCCTTGGGGGACCAGCCCCGTCCGCAGGTTGAATTGCATCGTGGCCACCTCTGCTCCTTGCTGCCCTTCCCTCTGTGCCCTCTGCCTCTGTGGCATTTATCACACTGCATGTGTGGGACTTGTCTCACTCTTTTCCCTATATGAGCCCAAAGTCCTGTGGGCCAAAGACTGGCTTGTTGGGATTCGTATCCTAAGGACCCTGTACCCATGGGGGTCGGCGTGGAGTAGGCGCTCAGGAAGTGTCTACTGGTGGCAACCATGACAGGTGGAAGGGGCTCTGCAAATCCCTTACCGGTGGGCCTGGCTCCAGCATCGCTGCCTCATGTGCGCGCCCCCCTCCCAAGGGGTGCCAAGAGAGAGTTTGACAACCACTTAAGTGATGAAATCTCTAATAGTATGTTTAGAACAAATTTGGGGGAGCAGAGGGCCTCCCGTGCCTAGTCCTTTGGATGACGGTGTCTGGGTGACTTGCCAGTTCCACACATGAGAGCCTGGCCCTTTGGCTGTTCCAGCCCCAAGAAGACAGTGTGATTCAGTTTACACTCATTCAGTGGGGAGCATGTGAGCAACACCAGTGTGTTTGGAGGAGGCCGGGGAGAAGCAGAGAGAGCTTGAGCTGGCCCCTAGAGAATTTGGGGTAGGAGAGGAGAGCATGGCTTCTGGAGAGTAGCCCCTGCCCAGTCCGGGGACAAGGGTGGGTTCCTTGGGAGACATGAGCAGGTAGGTGATTTGGGCCATATGAGGGAGGACCGTAAATGCGAGGGCAATGAGTTTGGCCTCTTATACTTGGCAGAACAGTCCAAATTAGGGATTCTGATGGGATAGGTATAAGAATCAAGGGGGTCAGGGGAGATGGGGAAGAGCGTTGGAGTCATTTGTCTCCTGTCTAGAGACAGTTGTCTTGTGAGACCCACAGGCGGCATACCAGTGCCAGAGGCCCTACCGTTAGGGACCAGCATTGGCACCCACAGGACAGTAGAGCTTTAGCTGAAACAACAGAGTGCAGGGGACTGAGGAGTTAGAAGTGGGGTTCAGCATAGACTGGGTTCAGGAGTGGGCTTTTTCTCCTCGAGGGGAACTGTTGGTGTCCCTGGGTCACTGGGATTTTCCTGCCCTGCTTTGGGTGGACTCACCAATTCATAAGCCACTGTTTCTCTGGAATCAGCCAGGTGTCTACACTTTGTGCTGGGCCAGTCAGCCTGACTCATCAAACAGTTTTGTACCAGAGTGCTCTTCAGAAGAGCTTTAAACCCAGAGACTGGCCAACTCCACAGCCCATAACTCTCTGTGGGGCCTTGATCAAGACGCTCATTCTTTTGGGGGTTTGCCTTCTTTATCTGCCAGGTTAGCACCCCACTAAATCCCTGGGTGGTAAGCTAGAGCCTCTTAAATCCCTCCTGCCTTGGGTCAGAATTAGCTCTGGAGGCCTGGGTGGGGCTGAACCTTCAGGTGGGAGTCGTGGTGGCCACACTGTGGAGAGGACTAGGCTTGACATTGTCTTAGGGGTTTGAACACTGTTCTCTCACCCAGGGATTGATTTCTTCTGCAAAACTAAGGAGGGTTCTCTTCCCATTCCCCTTGCCTGCTTTTGGATGGAATTCCTGAAATGACCTTAGCTTCGTGGGTCCTTTCCCACTTCTCTTTGGGCTCTCCTAAACATGGTCCCTGCCCTATGCCCAGGGGCCTCATTCTTGTATAGCTACCACCTTTCTCTTTGGCCTCATTGCTTAAGATTTCCTCTTACCTCTCTCCTATCTTCCTTTGCATCGGACTTCGAACTCCAGGCCTGATCTGCCCTGCTGGGGCAACCTTGATGGCATCAACATATGCCTACATGTTTGTGCTCCCTTTACTCTTAAGATCATATCCTCAACCTGCGCCATGTGGCTCCCTCGTTTTTATCATGCTCATTTAAGATGGCTGCATAATATTCTATCAAGGGAGTGCCTTCAATAAGCCATGAGTTTGTTGTGGGGCATTTAGATTGCTTTTAATTTTTGTTCTTTCAGTTAATGCTACATTAACCATCTTTGTGTATTCCAGAATCATTTTATTAGGTTGGCATTTATCTAGCTAATGGCAATGGCCCAAGATCAGATAGAGAATCAGAATTTCTCTTTTCAAGAGAAATGTTGTGAAGATATATTTAAATTTTACTTTAAATGCTAGGAATGTTTTTGTTGTATTTTCCATGAACAAAGAAGCAGGGTAACAGCAACGCGAAATGAGACACAAGTGAAAGGCTGCATATTTACAAGTAATACATCTCTTGTTTGTTGCTACGTGTGGAGGTGAGCCAGTACATTCTCTTAAGGAGTAATTTATCTGCTCAAATTGAGGAATTCTGTATCCCTATAGCTTCGATGCTAGAATAAAATAAACAGTGATCCCTTCTTGACGATGTTTTTAAGAAATGCCCTAAAACAAGAAAAAGTAAATGGGATTTTTTAGAAACAAACAGACAAACATGTCTCCTTGAGCAAGAGTGAGCCTGTCAGGAAGTGCTCTTAGCAGTGGGAGCAGGTTGCAAACTTGCTGAAAGGGTTTGGCTTTTTGTTGGTCATAAGGAAACAACCAGAATGAAACCGACAAACAAGCGTCACTGACGTGGTTCCTAGTGCTCTTTTTAGGCTGGAATCCGTGTGGTTTTGGGGTGGCGGGGAAGGCTTCCTGTGCCCTGCTGATCTCTTGTTGCCATTTCAAGTCTCTGGTTGATGATTGCGTGGACTGTTTCAACCTAATCCAGCAAATGTCAGCTGAGTCTTCACAGTGTGTAAGATTGCGGGGAAGAATACTTGGGGAAGAAAAACCCAATGCACCACCCTTGTTTCCGAGGAGCTCATGAACTAGGAGTGGGAAGGATAAAAGAAGTCTAAACTGATGGTCCTTCAAGGGCAACTAAGAAGAGGGTGCTGGGGCAGTCAGCCCCACCCTGTTAGAGAAGGGCGGAATTCCATCTCCTCGGGAGGCTAGCGTGGGAATGCGGGTGGGGGTCAAGGAAGGTGTGATGGAGGAGTTGCTTTTGTGGACTGGCTGAGATGGGGACTGGACGTTGCCAGCAAAGCTAAAAGGCAGATAGAGGACATGGAGGTGGAAGTACATGGGGATATGTCTAGGATTTGGCTAAAACCTTGTGTATCAGATGCCAGGCATGGTTCTAAGCACTTCCTATATATTAGCTCATCTAATCTCTACAGAGACCCAAGGGAGGTGCTGTCATTGCCTCCATTTTACAGATAAAGAAATAGACATAAAGGAATTCATTAGCCGCCCAAGACCATACTGCCGTAGAGATTTGGCTCCAGAATCTCTGCTTCTAACCACAGAGCTGTCCTGCCTCTGATATAGGGGAAGAACAGACACTAGAACCAGAAGCTTGGCATGCCGGTGATCAGGGGTACACAGGTGGAAGAGGGGTCAGGGTGGAGGTGAGAAGGATTGCAGGGGTGGGGGTGGGGGAGTTTGCTGAGAGCCAAGAGGGGCCACAGGAAGAAAGAGCTTCGAGGCGCGGGTTTGTCAACAGGGCCCAGCACAGGGGCCAGCAGAGTTCTAGGAGGTGAGATTTAAGAGCAGGTCTGAGTCAAGGAGAGAGCTGGGCGGGCCTCCGGAGAGGGCAGCCAGGCTGCAGATGGTAAGGTGCTGTTCCTTCTGGATGATTCTGTGTTTTGAAGGTAGGGAAGTAGGCACAGGCATTGGGTATCATTGTCTGTGTCCTCCTGTCAGTAGAAATAGGTGAGCATGACAGAGGGGCCGGTGAGAGCCAGCACTGCTAATTTGGCAAACCCAGGGGCTTTTCTGCAGCCTAATGATTTTTGAAAGCTGTTGGCAATGCTGAGGCCCAAGTGTGACTCCCTTATCTGAATGCTGTAGCAATCGCTGTTTTTTCCTGGAAAATTGGGCCCATGTGGGCCCTGTGTGTGGTTTATTTGAGTTCCATTTTTATAACCTTATTACCTTGTCCCCATGATGCAAGAAGTCTCTCTTTTCTCGAGCTTTGCTGTGAAAATTGTTTCTTAAAAGGCACAAAGTGATCTCTCATCATTTGGGTGGTGTTCTTCCCATAGTAGCTCTTTTCTGCAGACTCTGCACACACTTTTCATCACCCCTGACACCAGTTGTCATGTTTTTCTGATCGTTGGCAATTTACTGGGAACTTTTAGGCAGCTCTTAAATCTCACTGCTTAGGTGTTTGTCACGATTTCTCCCAGAAGAGTTTGTGCATGTACATATCCATTCAACTCCTACCAGTGACCTTGCTAGGGCCTGACACCCAGTCCTGTCTTCTTGAGTTGATAACAATGGCGATTAGCATTTATGGAGACTGAGCTGTTACCAGGCCCTGTAGTAAGGTATTTATGTTCATGCTCTCAATTATTCCCAGTCTCTATAAAGAAAGTACTATTACTTCCCCCATTTTACAGATGAAGAAAATGAGTATTGAAGAGGTAGAATAGCTTGCCCCAGGTCACACAGCTAATAAATGGCAGAGCGGGGCTTCACCCAAGGCCTTTCTGACCTTGGAGCCCAAGTACTTCATTCATACATTCATATATTCATTCATTCAACATCAAGTCTACAACACGGCAAGCACTGTTCTAGACCCAGGGGATACAGCAAAGCGGAAAAAAAAAAGCACAAAAATTTCCTGCCTTTGGCTCACATTCAAAATTGGGGAGATGGAGAAAAAAAAATAAAATGTACATTACCCAATATGATAATAAGGACTATGGTGAGAAATAAAGCGAGGAGGTTGCCTAAGAAGCATTGGGAGAATTTTAGAGTAGTCAAAGAAGGTCTCATTGAGAAGGAGACCAAACTGTTGGGTGAATTAGCAAACAAAGCCCCAAATCTCAGCGTATCAACTCAAGAAAGCTTTATTTCTTAATTTACAGTGAAACTTTATTTCTTAGTACAGAAAGATTCCAGTGTGGCTGCTCCTTTCCCTTATGCTTATTGAGGGACCCCCCTCTTTTTTTTTTCTTTTTAAAGATTTTATTTATTTGAACAGAGAGAGACACAGTAAAGGAGGGAACACAAGCAGGGGGCGTGGGAGGGGGAGAGGCAGGCTTCCCGCTGAGCAGGCAGCCCGACGCGGGGCTCGATCCCAGGACCCTGGGATCATGACCTGAGCCGAAGGCAGACGCTCAACGACTGAGCCACCCAGGCGCCCCGAGGGACCCCCCTCTTATATCTTACGGCTCTGCCTTCTTCAAGGCCCTCAGATTGCTTCCCATTCAGCTGGAGAGAGGGTCTTGTGGGGGAGTTTTTACGCCCTGTCTGGAAGAAGCCTGCGTCTCTCCCACCCATTGGTCAGAACTCAGGCCTGTGTTTGCTCCTTCTTGCGAGGGAGGCTCTTGGGAACTAGGGTCTAGCCATGTGCCCCTAAGAGAAAGGAAATGGGTTTTTGTGAACTTGTAGTGGAGTGTATGCCATAGTGAATGAAGGGAAGAAGTGAGTCGTGTGTGTACTGGGGAAAGAGCATCAGGGAGTGGGAACCGCAGTGTCAAGGTGGCCAGCGTGGCAGGAGTACAAGAGTGGCAGAAAGTGAGGGCAGGGGCGTCATGGGGGCTGGGCCATTGGGATCACTGTCAAGACTTGGTTGCCCTGGGAATGACCAAGGGGGGCCAGGAACGTGGCAGGGTTTTTGAAAGAGGACAGACGTGGTTTGAGTTACATCTTGAAAAGATCACTCTGGCTACTGTGTTGAAAATCGACTGAGGGAAGAGAAGTTAGGGTCTGTTGGAGTTGCCCCGCTGAGTGATGAGAGTAGCCAGCTCCCGGGGCCCGGGGCGGGGGCAGGATTTGAGGTCTGTCCTGATGGTGGAACCACTGGGCTTGCTGTGGGCTTGGGGGAGGTGTGAGACAGAGAGGAGTCAGGCTTGTTCTGAGGTTTTGGGCTTTCGCCTAATGACTGTTAGTCTCACCTTCTCCCCACAGAAGTAAGAGGGGCAAAGTTTTGGGGAGAAGATATCTGAATGCCTTCTGGGCCCTGACCTCTCTCACAGTAGGCTTTCCTCCTGCACAGTACTTTCTTTAGCACAGCCAAGCAATTCATAGTCTTTTTTTTTTTTTTTAAGATTTATTTATTTGTTTTAGAGAGAGAGGGTGCACACAAGCCTGGGGGAGGGGCAGAAGGAGAGGGAGTGAGAGAATCTCCAGCAGACTCCTCGCCGAGCACGGAGCCCAGTGGTGGATCTCAGTGGGAGCATAAAGGGGGAGAAAGTCTGTCTTAAACAGAGCAGGGCATGAGTCATGGCAACAAACGTTGCGTGCCTACTAGGTGCTGGGCACTTGGCTAGGTATTTTGTTTTCACCGGAGAGCAAAACAGTACTGTTCCTGCCCTCGTGGCAGAGGTAAACCCATGTGGATAGACTGTAGAATGATTCATTGGAAGACATTATATTTATGCCTAAGTATTTCTTTTTAGCAATTGTGAATGGCATTGTATTTTTAATTTTGATGTCCATGTGTTCATTGCTAGTATATAGAAATAAAACTGATTTTTATAAATTTTTTTATCTTGTATCCTGCATCCTTGCTAAACTCACTAATTAGTTCTAGGAATGTCTTTTGTGTATTCCTCAGGATTTTCTACATAGGCAGTCATATCGTCTGCAAATGGAGATTTGTTTTATTTCTTCTTTGCTTTTTTTATTTCTCTTTGTTGTCCTTTGTGCTGACTAGGACCTCTAGTACCATGCTGAATAAGATTGGTAAGAGTGGACATCATTGTCTGTTCCTAGTCTTGAGGGGAAGGCAGTCTTCCACCATCAAGTAGATTGTTAACAAGAGGGATTTTTGCAGATGTCATTTGCATTTTGCTGGTATGGGCGGGGATGGAATAGGGTTTTCTGTAGTGATTGGTTGCAATAGAGTGGTTACTATCTAAAAGTTTTGTCTTGCTAGAGGGCACAAGCTTTGTGTGTGTGTGCGCGCGCACACACACATGTACCTTCTGCATTTCTAGATCGCTGGCTTCTTCAATTCCAAGTCTGGGATATATGACGCACACACACACACACACACACACACACACACACACACACACACACACAAGTAAAAAGAAAGAAAGAAAATGCAGGGAACTCACCATGGTGTCATTCATTCCTGAGGTCCTGAGATCGCTAACTGGTCTGCCTTCTTCACTCTGCCTTTCAGACATTTCTTACGTTTGCATTACATATACTGTCCAGGAGTTTTTGTTGTACTCCATCTTCCTGGAAGTGGCAATGGTTGGGAGCAGCTAGAGAGTTTAGGTTGGAGCCAGTTTGGGGGGGGGTGCTTAAGATCCCAGGGGTTTGATTGTGTAGCTGGTTGGAGAGCTATATCGTGGTGTGGAGGGTTGGGTGGGTGGGGGAGTGGCAGAGAAAATGGGAGGCTGTTACCTGGGTCCAGGTAGTAGATAATGGGGTCCCGTGCTGTGACAACAGACATGGTGCAGAAAGGAAGGAGAGGAAAGTCCCCAGGGCAACAAGGAAGTGCAAGGAGACTAGGGTGAGGATGAGGTTTCTAGCTTGGGCCACCAGCTAAAATTGGGAAGGCCATGAGGCGTCTGATGCAGCAGAGTGGGCATATTCCAGGCATTGAGAGCACATCTGGGAAACCAGACTAATGGTGCTGCCCTTCAGGGAAGGCTCCATAGAGCTATAAGTCTGGCTGCTATGTGAAGATCCAAGGAGCATGCGCTCTGGGCAGAGGACACAATGTGGGAAAGACACAGGTACGGGTGATGGCATGATGGGCCTGTCGGGACCCCCACTGGCTGACATGTAAGTGGGTCGCTATTGGTTCCGTAACTGGGCAGGACGCTGTAGGAGTTCACAAAAGGAAGATGTTCCAGAAAGGGAGCTGGTGTCACCAGGAGTCCGTATGGCCGCTTGTCTTCTGTTCTTTGTAGGTTGGTATCAGTCTTTCCTCCCGCAGACAGACCACCCTCCTCGTGGGGGCACCTCTGCTGACAGCCCCAGTTTAGCGACTGCAGTGAAGTGGCTGCATCTGTATATCAAGTCTAGACAAAGTCTCTGACTGGCTTAGGTTGGGTAGTGTGCTTATCCTCTACAGCTAATCACCGTTGCCAGGGAGTGGAGGACTCTAATCTGGGCTGGATCATTTGCCCACCCTTACTGGGGCATTCGTGGTCTTTTTAAGAAGGTGGCAGAAAAGTGTCTATGGAAGATAAAAAAAGATTTACCCTGGCTTACTCTAATATGTTTTGAAGAATTTATAGTACAGCAATGGAGGAACGCTTTGGAGAATTTTAAGCAGGGGACTTGATCAAATTTAGGTTTTATTAAAATCATTCCAGACACTGTGTCTGGGATTGCGGTTGGAAATAAATAAGTGACTAGAGGTGGGGAGACTGGTTAGGAGGTTGTTGCTGGAGCTCCAGGGAGAGCTGACGAGACCCGAACTAATTCAAGTCCTTAGTTGTTTCGTTTGGACTTTACCTCCAGCCACAGCACGGTAAAGAGGAGGGGTGGGATAAAGTTGAGACAGTCAGGCAACCAGGGCTTGGTGACCAGCTGGAGGATGCAGGAAGAAGAGGGGCTTAAGGAGGATCACCACCCCCAGCACCGCCACCGAGGGGGTAATAACTATTCTCTGGAAGGCTAGATTTATCTTTGGAAACTAGTTATTAAGTGGTGGCAGACTTGACATATCTTATTTGCTTCTTGAGAAATGTGAGTGTTGTTGGCTTTTTGCGGTGCCTTAACTGGAAAAGAAAGCTGATTGATTGTATTTCTCTCCCTTTAAAAAGTTTCCTTTCTTTATGAACTCAGATAATAGGAGCTGCAGCTGGCACTGCCAGTTGAGAGATGGATGGGAGGAGGACCCTGGCCTGAAGACCCTTCCTCCCCGCGAGCCTGCCCCGGGGCCTGCAGGTCTAATTTAGAAACATTCATCCCTTGGCCATTGTCCTTGCTAGGAAGGCTTTTCAGGATTTTAAGCAAAGAAATGACCCGATCTGACTGATGTTATGACCAATTCCCTCCTGAACTGGGAATTGACCACGGATCGAGGGAGGAGTGACACCAAGAGCCAAAGCAGGGAAGTAGGCACACCCGTTGAGAGGCTCTTGCAATCATCTACATTGGTAATGGTGGAAGGAGTGAGAAATGGTCATATTCTGAATGTATTTTGAAATAAAAACCAATGTTGGTGAGGACTGGACTATGGCGTAAAAGAAAGGAGACGAGAATGGCTCTAACCTTTTGGCCTGGGCAGCTGGAATAACGTTGTCTTAAACTGAGATGGGGAGGGCTTGGAGGAGCAGGCCTGGGGGAAGGCGAAGTGGTTAGGTTTGACACATTGAACATGACTTACACAGATCTCCTGTCTACATGACATCTTACTGGGAGCAGGCAGTTGGATATATCCCACTAGCCAGGAGTTGAGAGGAGAGGGCCAGGCTTGGAGAGAAATCTGGGCATCATCCTCAGCATACAGATAATACCTGAATCCCAGACACTAGGTGAGACCACCGGGAGGTGACTGGAGGTATACAGAGAAGAGATGAGAACAAGGCCTGAGCCCTGGGGCACTCTGATATTAAGAGGTAGGGAGATAAGGAAGAACCAGCAAAGGGAAAGAATAGCTAGTGAGGTGGGTGGAAAACCAAGAGTGCTATCCTGGAAGCCAAGTGAGAAGGGTCATCAAGTAAGAGGGAGTGGTTTACTGGTACCAAAAGCCCTAAGACCAGGTCTGAGACTTGCTTATTGGATCCAGCAACATGGAGGACAGGCCAAATGCCTGCTTTGGGACCCCAGCTTAACCTTTCAAATAAGTCACAGTTTCTCCACTAAAGAAAAATACAGTTGTGCAAAACAGATCATTTAAGATTGATTGAAATAAATCCAAGAAAGATGAAGACAGTGCCATGGGAGTCTAGTAGAAAGGGACAGTACTTCTGGGTTTTGTGGGGAGGGTTGAGGTCAGATTCATTCATGTCTTCATTCATCATTTATTCATTCCACAAAAACTTACTGGGTTTCAGAGACTTGTGGTGGGGAAGGGAGAAAGTGGAGTTAATTGTTTAATGGGTATAGAGTTTCAGTTTTGTGGAAAAGAGTTCTGGAGATGGATGGTGGTGATGGTTACACAACAACATGAATGTACTTAATACCACTGAGCTGTACACCCGAAAATGGTTACGATTATAAAGTTTACGTCATGTGTATTTTACCACACACACACACACACACACACACACACACACACACACACACACACACACACACACACACACACACACACACACCAGAGGAAAAAAAGCATTGGCCCCATGATGAACTTGGTCTGGGATATAATGTTGGAAATGGATGGCATTTCAAGAGGAGATAATATGGAGAGAAGGGGAGAGACACATCCAACTGGAGGGAATGCAGAGAGGGAAGGGACCCGCTATCAGCTGTGTTTGTCTGGATAGTGGGGTCAGTAGGGGAGGCCGTGCAAGCTGAGGCTGTGGACTCAGGCTGGGCCGGTTGGTACAGGCCTGGCAGGCTGTTTACAGAGTTGGGCTCGCCTTCTTAGATTCTGGGAGCCTCTGAAGGCTCTCTGCCCAGGGGAGTGCCATTCCAAAGGTGTGCATTTAGAAGATTAATGTCATTAATCCTTCCTGCTAAACCATTGCTTTTAAAATCAGTGGGATTGAGGCATGCATTTCTCTAGGGAAAAATGTGGCCTAGCAGAATTTTCAACACCCAGCTACGTGTTAATGTATTGAGTGAGTTATTTGTCCACCCATTTTACAAATATTTCTTGACGACTATCTAAATGCCCACCATGTTCTAGGCGGTGGGGTAAGAGAAGGGGTAAATTTAATAGGTCTCTTCTCTTGAAAAGCCTATACTCTAGAGACCCCCATTCCTAAATAAGAAATTGTGCTCCCATATGTCATGTGTTACCATAAATGTCTCACCAGAGTTCCATGGGAACTGAGAGGAGGTGCCTGGCTTGCTGGGGGAAAGACTGTCCAGTGGATTGGAAAGATGAGCAGGATTTTCTAGACAAAGTAACAGAAATGGGCATCCTGAGAGGATGGTAAATCAAACTTATTGGGGGTTGTAAATTTAAAGACAGCGTGTAACTATTCTCTCTTAAGGCTAAACTCTTATCTCATTGGCTTTTAGGTGGTGCTGGCTAGAGTGCACACTTTTGGACCCAAACTTAAATTTTCAAATGTGGAATCCTAGGACTTCACTGGTAAGTTTGTTTGATGCCTCCTTACTGAATTATGCTACTGAGGATCGGTATTTGGAATAAAGGGCAAGGAAGTTATCATTGGCATGGCGCTGTGGAGGTTACCAAGCCTAGACTCTAGAGAAGCCTATAGTACAGGCAGAAAGGACCCCCAGGAGAAGTGCAATTTCACTGTTTCTGCGATAGATGCAGAGAGGGGGGGCCAGAGGAGGGGCATCCGGGGTTGTAGGGGATGGACACAGCTGGCCTCATGGAGGGTGGGACTTTGGCTGTGTTTGGAGGGAAGAGTCCAAAAAGGAGTGAAGTAAGCTTTTTGGGTTCAAGAAGTTGGGTGTAAGATATAAAGAAAGTGGGCTCACAGCAGCAAACCCACAGGAGTAAGAGCTTTATCCAGAAGAGTCACGGGCAAGACCTTTGGCAGGATAGGATTACTCTAGACCAAGGTCAGCAAACATCTTCTGCAAAGGGTCAGATGGTAAATATTTTTGGCTTCACAGGCCATGTGGTCTCTGTCACAGCGACTCAGCCCTGCTGTTGGAGCATGAAAGCTGCCGCAGCTAATCTGTGAATGAATGGACGTGGCTGGGTCCCCGGAAAGCTTTACTTACAGGAACAAGTGGTAGGTAGCATTTGGCCCGTGGGCTCCAGTTTGCAGACTCCATCTCTAGACCCTGAATGTCAGGCTGAGACATTTGGACTTTATCCCGGATGCAGTGGGAAGCCATTGAGGTTATTTTGGGCAAAGAATTGAAATGGCATAAGTGACATGCTAAGACCTTTCATCTGATAGCTAGACAAGAGGCCAGGGGCCTGTTCAAATGAGCAGCAGCAATCCGTGTGTGACATCATGTGGTTAGCAGTGGTTCAGGTGGGAGCGAAGGACCAATAGGAGAGATAGCAAAGGGAGAACCATAGGATTTATAGTCTTCTTGGACTTTAAAGACAGGAACCAAAGAAAACGAAAGTTTGGTAGTTCACAGTGGTACCATTGACAAATGTAGAGACTGGAGATGGAGAGGGGTGCCTGATGCATCTGGTTTTAGATACACCGAATTTAGGATGACAGTGGTTCATCCGCAGGAAACGTCCAGTAGACAATTGGAGATGTAGGGCTGAAGCCTGGACTGAGGTTTGGTCCGGAGATGTAGAAGGGAAGCCATAGGATTAAATGAGTTCTCCCCGTGATGAGCAGAGAGCCGAGCATTGGGGAGTGTGCATAGCTCTGGATGGAAGAAGAAGGTGGAAGAGGAGAGAGTCCCACGAAGGAAGGAGGAGGGGGCAGCAGAGACTCTGGAGAAGGACTTGAAGGAAGGCTGCTGACTTGGTGACCAGTGGGTTAGAGATGGCCTTGAGGAACGTGATCCCACAGAGAGGAATGGGGCTGAGGGCTCCACGCTGCACAGGGTCGCACATAAATGAGGGATAAAGCATCAGAGACATCAGTGAAAGAAAGAGGCCCCTCAGAGAGAGTCTGGTAAAAGAAGGGAGATGCACATATGATTTGGACATTTGCATGTCACAGTTACCTTTTCTTTAGCTTTGAGGCAGGCACAGCATGCCATGACCAGTCCTCATTTCCGTCTCTGGAGCCAAGCTTTTGTGGGGGTTTGTGTGTACATTGGGCTTGTGATTGTGTCCTTCTGCTCCCTTTGAGGTGTGGTGCTCATAGCTCTGTCACAACTTGCACCACGGGGCCCAGCCCATGTCTGGACTCTTGCCGTGAGACAAGATGTGATCTGTTGGGGAGATAGTTGCATTTGCCTAAATTGAGGGAGAAAAGAGGGTAGACCAAGAAACTGAAAAGAGGGTAGACCAAGGAACTTCTTACTGCCGAGTCTGCCCACATAGGGGACTTTGAGATAATTCTTCAAGCCCTCCAACAGATGTCAGTTTGTGCTCTGAGTATTTCGAGTGTCCATTCTTTGGGCTGAATTCTACGGTGTTTTTGGCTTAGTTGGTGTGAATATAGCAGTTTGAGATCTGGTCGTAAAAGCAACAGGTGTAACTGCTTTCCAGCCACCGTTTATCGAACTCTCACTATGTACCAGGCTCGGTGCTGGGTGCTTGGTACGCATCATTTTATGTCATCTCTGCAACAATCCCTAACACAGGGAATTAGTATTACCACTTCAGCAGTGAGAAAATCAAATCATAAAGAGGTTGAGAAACCTACCCAAGGTCACAAGAGATTTGAACCCAGATCTGAACCCTGGTTTACACTGCTCCCTGTTTTCTCTCGCTTGAGTCTGGAATTTCTCCTCCTACTTACGTAGAAGGACTAGAGAAAGATTGAGCTGCACAGGTTAAATATTCAGAGCCTGTAGTGGGTGTTTCCACCTCTTAGGAGTCTGTTGAAAGGGTGGAGGAAGCGTGGGATCTCCGAAAAAAACCGAGACCAAATCTCAAATACTTTCACTGTTTCCCCAGGTAAAATTTTCCTTAGTTGGAGAAGGCGACAGTCTTGGGTTTGGAAAGGAAATAGCACTAGAAGGCATGACAGTCAGATCCCAGGCCTCGCATGATGGCAGTTGTCATCTACTTTTTGTTTAAATATTTGGCATTTCTCTCTGCTCACCTCCAACTTTCAGCTCTGAGGGCAGGGTCCTGTTTTGTCTTGTTTACTGGCACTCCCCCCAGCATCTAGCATGGTTTTGCCATGTAGGATGTACTCAGTACATATTTGTTGTTTCTAAAGAGCCGGGAGGCTTGGGACAAGCCTCCTCTGTGTGCCAGGCACTGCTCTGGGCACTGTGGTTCTGGGGATGACAAAGGACAAGTTCTCTGTCCTCATGAGGCTACCCATGAGAATGTTTCTAGTAGGGGAGACAGAACAAATGTGTGAGATGTATAATGGCATGGTAATGCTCTGAAGTAAAATAAAGTGAGAGAAGGGGGTGGAGGGTGATGGGCCCAGTAGTTTAGTTAGGGTCATCGGGAAGGCCCCACCAAGAAATGAAGTGAGACAGAGTGGCTTTTGGGGACAAAGTCATAATTCTCTTTGAGGGTTCTACAGACGTCAGCTGAACTGTCAACACTTCTCCCTAATTCTTTTGCTGGGCCACGGTGGCTACCAGCTAACTGAGTGCTCCCAGCAGTGCGGAGCCCCTGTCCAGGTCCCATGTTTGTGGCCTGCTGAGTGCTCCCTTCCCCTCCCTGGTAGGTGTGCAGTCTCCTTACCTGGCCTGCCTCTCCTGGTTCTCCTCCAGCCTCAGAGGCTTCGCCTCCACAGCCTGCTTTGCCACTTCTCTTTCCTTGGTCCTTACCCTTAATAAGGCTTTACTCGGTCTCTTTCTCATCGCTGCAAGGATCATCCCCGGGTGAGCCCCTGCACTGCTCACCTCCACCCTGCAGCCCCCCAGAACTTCAGAGCCAGCCCCGAACCTCCTCCCAGGCCACACCGCTAGCTGCTGCCCGCAGGCACCTGGTGCTCACCCCGGCCCTTGCCGCGAGTGCGTCTGTCTCCCCGTGCTGCCTGCCTTGCCTGCAACTGCAGCCCCAAGTTGTGTCTCCTGCACGAGCCATCCCTAGCTTTGTCCTTTCCCCCAACCGTCCTGTTCTGTTGGTTACCGCGTCCTCCTGAAGAGGACATCTTCTGATTTGTCCACTCGCTTCTCCTCCTTCCCTGCTCCTTCACTTAGGACTCATCCTTTGGATTCCTTTCAACAGCCTCCTAATTGGTCTTCCTGTGTCCATTTTTGTCCTTCCTCAGTCCACCCCCACACTCCTTATCAGCATGATGTTTATAACTCACTCATCTGATCATGGCTTGCTCCTGCTGCAGACTCTCCGAGGGCTCCTCATTGCTCTTAGGGTAAGGCCGAAGCCCCTTCGGTGGGCCTGCGGTCTTTCATGATCAGGCCTTGGGCCACATTCCTCATGCCCTACCCCCGATTTCTAACCTCAGCCCAGCCTCCCGCCAGCCATCCCCGCTGGACCCTTCTGGGAATGACCCGCCCCCTGCTCCCCGTTTCAGCAGCTCAGGACGGGTTTCCAATCTTCTGGACACCTTCCTTCCCACGCTGCTCCTCTCTGTGTCCTGGACATGACCTTCCTGCCGGCTCCCAGAACACCCTGCCTTTCTCTCTCCCAAAGCACTTATCAGCGTAACTGTTGACTTACCACTTGACATGCTCAGTAAACTGTGCTCCTTAAGGGTGGGGACGACACATGCCTGTGCATGCGTGTGCGTGCACGTGCACACACGCGCGTGCGTGCACGTGCACACACACACACACACACGCGTGCACGCATACACACTATCTCTGGGTTCTCGGAGACAGCACAGTACACCTGGCTCAGGAAGTGTTTGTTGAAGGAGGAGGGATAGCAAAGTCTGTTTGTGCAGCCAAACAACAGATCTATAATGTGATCAAATGTATTTCGAATTGGCGGTTCGTTGGCCATTGCGTTCCGCGGGGCCGCCCCTCCCCTCAGCTTTGAGTGCAAGACGCATTGCTGGGGGTTTGGGTTGGGCGCTACCTGTTGTGTCTCCTGGCAAACTGAGGCTTGAGGAATGTCACTTCTCTAAAGTCTTTTGCCCCGGACTTAAAAAAAAAAAAAACAACAAAAAAAAACAAACTCCTGTTGTTGCTGGAATGGTAATAGCAATTCAGAATGAAAAATAATCCATCAAGGAATGCTCAGGAATGAGGTCTACCCAGCTTCATCTTGGGTGAGTCGCACACTTCCTAAATTAGCCAAAATAATGATTCTTGCTCACTGCTGACAGCTTCCCTCCGCCATGGTCTAGCTGAGGATGCTTTTCTGGCTGGGGGAGGAGGACAGTTAGTGGTCCTTTGTGGAGATGCCCCCAGGGCTTCTTTATCTGCATTTGGAAACTTGTCCAGTCCTGGGTGAGCACTGAGGAGTGGCAAACAGGAAGGGGCTCTGACCCGAGATGCCAGGGCAGTGTCTGTATCCCCCATGGGAGCTGGCACTGTGCACCTGGCCAGTCACCAGTATATGTGCTCCTGCTTCCCTGTGGGGCCGTCAGCTCCACGCTTGTTGCACCTTCTCCGTTTCCTAGTTCTGCCACAGGGAACTGGGAAATCGTACCGAGAATGCAGCTCTTGCGTGGGGGCTCACAGTAATCTGGGAGGGCTTCCTAGAGGAAGGAGCCATTCTTACCGCGGAGGTGCCCTGCTGACCAGGGTGCTCCAGCAGGCACTTGGAGCTGCTGTCCTCTCCCGGTAAGACGTAGAATGCTGCTTTCCCTTTCCGGGACTTTCCAGCAGCCGCTCCCGCTGCATGAAGGCATTTTCCTTCTGGTTTGCCTCGTCCGCGCCCATTCTCCCTGATTTGCCTCCTCCTAGGAAGCCTCCCCAGACCTCCAGGGTAAGAGACCTGGTCCTGTCGTCACTGTTACCACTATCATTATATACGGCCTATTGATTGCTAGCCAGGGGGCATGTGCGGGCACAGTGCTTGCTGGGCAGGCACTTGGTACCAGGGCCTTAGTGGGTGTTGGCTGTGCTGTCATCGTTAGTACCCCACAGACCCCCTTTAGGGGACTGAGGCCCAGGTAACGCAGGACAGGCGAGCACAGGTTTGCCGCAGGTGCCTGGGTTGTGGAGCACCGGGCTGCGCTCTGCCCCGTTCTTCCTGTGCCACCGTCCCTCTGCCACGCATGCGCGCAGCCCGCCCTCCCGCTCGTTCGCGGCGCTCGCCACAGGGGCCCGTCTCTTGTTTATTCGTGTGGTTGTAGATAAGCGCAAGTTTGCTCTGCCCCCGCCCCCCCCCCCCCCCCCCCGGCCCGGGCAGCCCAGTGAGCCCAGGACTGCAGGGACCTGCCTGCTAGGTAGGTGCTCCACACAGACTTGACCCACAGCCTGCCTGACCGCCCACTCTTTCTCTGTGCCCCCTGAACCGCAGGCGTCTGGGCCGGCAACCGCAGTGGGGCTCCCTGGGGGGCCCTGTGCGTGTTAGCCTCTGTCCTCACCTGTGTCCCCGTCCCCGCCGCTGTGCTGAGGAAGCATCTGTACCTCAGCAGAGTCCCTTCCTCTCACACCCTCAGGCCCACTCCCTTTGTCCTTTTCTGCAACTTGTGTCCTTTCCTGCAGCTTCCTAAGGAAGTGGAGCCCATTCTCCCCCAAGGATGGAGCCAGCACCTTCCTCTGCTCCTCGGGCCCTGCACACACTCTGGGATGGCCGGGACCCCCGAGGGCCCTCATGAGCCGTGTGCCTGCCCTCCCCGTTCTTCCGGAGCCCCTGGGGGCCAGCCGGGGTGTGGTGTCTGTGGCAGGGCAGCACCTTGTAGAGTCAGGGCTGAGGGGTCTGCGGAAGCAGGTGAGGGAGGACAGAAGTCACTATACCTTAAGAGCAGCTGCTGATGCAGTTTGTGTGTGCGTGTGCCTGTGTCGGTGAGTGTATGTGGGCGAAGGGGTGTGTGTACCTCTCGCTCCCTGTTTTTATTTGCATAATTTATCCTGGGGCACGTTACAGACTGTGTCTCCCTCATGGGTCTGATGCGGGGACCTTGAATAATAGATATTTCATAGCCACAGGCTAAATAGTTTCTCCTCTCCCAAGCTGCAGGCGCCTCCCCTCCCCCCTCTCCCTGTTTGGAACCTCAGTGACCGCTTCACAGGGCTGTTGTGACTGTCAGCACCCGCTTCCCAGACCCCCTTCAGAGAGCAGTGCAGCGAAAGCCCCATCTAGACCCCAGCAGGCTGGGCTACCCTGCTGAGGCTGGAGGCAGGCAGGCCGTTCCCCCCGGGGGGGGGGGCACCTCACCAGGCCTCCAGGGCCCTCTGGGGCCAGGCTGGCTGAGCTCCGAGTGACTCAACCTGGCTTTGAGTGGGAAAAATAAAAATAAAATAAATGGCTTCTGACCAAATGGGGAAAGTGGGCATGGGGGAGGAGCCGCAGGAGGACGCTGGCCACGCCTTAGGTACATTTGCCCGCAGCAAACTGAGGTTTGCTTAAAGCTCAGACTCCACTTTTAAAGGGGACTCGCATGCTGGTCTCACGCCCTGGTCCTGGAATGTCAGACTCCGTGCCTGCGAGTGTTGTGACTCGGTCGACCCACCCAAGTTCTGTAGGCCTCAGTTTCCTCACCTGTAAAATGGGATGGTGATAATAGTAATCATCTCGATGAGGTTCTTGTGCAGGTGAAATGAAAATGTGCTGAGCCCCGGCATGTCAGAAATCCCAAGGATCTGTTATTGTTGTTCTTTAAAAGTCGTATTGTTAATAACAACTGTAAGATGACTCTAGACAAGATACAAAGTCTAAAATGCAGTTAAAGGCCCTGAGGAGCGAGATAAGGTATAGGAAAGGCACTTCGTGAACTGTGAATTACATGCAGATATTGTTATTAGCACAAATATATCTTGGTGTCTGGGCTTTGGAAAAAATGAGCACAATTTGATGATGTTAAGGCTAAATTCTTGGTTTTTTCGGCTTTTCATTTTGGAGGGAGATTTGTTAGGCCTTTCCTGGAATCTTGCCCAGAGGCTGTGTGACCCACACTGGTGCTCCTGGGTGCCAAACGCCTAAGTAGCACCTGGCGCCAGGAACCTTTCTGTGCTTGCTGTTGTTATTTGAAATGTCTTAGGATATACAGCTAATGCATAGTAGTAGGCTAAGTTCTTGTAGGTTCACTGACAGCAAATTGTGGAAATTTGCTCTGGACCTGGGAAATTCTCACTCTCAAGTGTTTTTATGCCTAGGATAGCCGAGTAATTTTAAACAATGTCTTCACAATTTGGTATGAACAACTACCCTTGTTTTCTCAAGTACGTTAGAAATATATTGCTAGTATCAGCTGCTTGACTCTCATTCCATATTATTTCCCTGCCTCCTCCCATCCTTCTGAAAATAAAATTGAACGAAAATTACCCGTTAAAAAATGTAGATACTTTCGGGCAGAGGTTGGAACTCGACTCACAGGCCCTATCCGGCCTGCAGGTGTATTTGGTTCAGTGTTCACGCTATTTTAAAACTTTACAGTTAGTGGCAATTGAAACTTGGTAGGTGTTGTCTAGAAATCTGGATTTCTAGCTCTGCATGAAAACCTGCAGGTCTGACAGCATGGGGTCCATCTTTCTTCATGGCAATGCTCAAAAGAGAGTGGTGGTCCCTCCTCCAGGCACTGATCTCTCCATTTGGCCCCACCCTGCATCTTTACACAGCCTGCAGATCACTGAGCTGGCAGTCTCTGCTTAACGGAACCAATACCTCTTAGACACTGCAACAATTTATTTTCATGAGCAACTATGCCCATAGATAGGAAGGTTATTTCACCCCAGAAGTTGACATTTTTATGAGAACCCAAGCTTCATTGAGGCTCTTTTGGATTTAGGAGAGTCACCTTCTCTCCTCCCCATGGGATTTCCTCATTAGCAGTTTTTAAGAACTCTTCAGCATGACTTAATAAGTCAACATAAAATATTGGATAATGCAGGATATAAATTTTGATTGCCCCTATTTAAGAGAGGTTGAAATCAAGTGAACTTTAATTCCGTAATTTATGATGTTGTAAATTTGAACAAGACACTTAATCCTTTTTATTAGCCATCTTGTTGACATGGTTGTAATTTGGCAGAATTCCTATTGAAATAGGGGAGGGGTTTGAGATTCTCAGTCCTGGAGGCCATCCCCACCTTTGGTCTTTTCTTGGGCAAGTCCAGGAGTGCACAGGGGACCAGTGGCCGCATGCAGAGATGGGAGAGGAGGTGGTTACTTTAGGGGACTCCTTGCAAACACTGAAACCTTAAAAAATTATTATTATTCTATGACCTTTTAGATCTAGTTTTTGTTTCTGTCATCAGGAAAGAGTATACACTTGTAACAAATGCAGACAACACTGAAGTGCATTCACATGAAGGAAGAAAGTCTTCATGACTTCCCCACCCCCGACTTTCTCCCAAAATAGGTACTTCTGAGATTTTATTGGGTATAGTCCTAGACTTTATTTGCTCGCTGTTCCCCCTCCCTCATTTGCCCTTATCCCCAATAATACGCATTTTTACTTCTTTTTTTTAATTTTTTTTATTTATTTAATTGACAGAGAGAGAGAGAGAGAGAGCGAGAGAAGGAACACAAGCAGGGGGAATGGGAGAGAGAGAAGCAGGCTTCCCGCCGAGCAGGGAGCCCGATGCGGGGCTCGATCCCAGGACCCTGGGATCATGACCTGAGCCAAAGGCAGTCGCTTAACCAACTGAGCCACCCAGGCGCCCCCTGCATTTTTACTTCTGTTTTGTAAAAATGGAATTTCTCTCTTCGTACGTTCTGTGACTTTCAGTGGCCACCTGCCAGTTATTGTCATCTTTTCAAGTTGATATGTACAGGGAAATATGCCATATTATTTTTGACAGCTGTACCCCATGGTATGGATACATTTCAGGTTTATTGCATCATTCCCATACTGGCAGACACCCAGGTTCCGATCTTTGGCCATTGTACCAACTGCTGCTGCAGCCGTTGTTGTGCCCACTTGTGAACTTCTGCATGAGATTTTCTGTGGTATAGATACCAAGAAGTGGGACTTCTGGCTGAAATAGTTTGCATTTAAAATTTGAATCGGTATTGCCTAATTGCCCTTCCAAAAGGCTGGACCAATTCATGCTCCACCCAAGAGTATCCAGTTATGGTGTTAATAATCTAGCTTTTTTTGCTTGAGCACATAGAAGATAAGTAAACTTTAAAAAGTCATACATGTGCCATCTAAATGACACATTTGTCTTAATCTATAGGTTTAATTAAATGAGTTTCATGTTTTGATTTTGGTGATGGTTATCATCCTACATGATGACAAAAACGCTCCTCAACCGTTGTAGCCAATTTAATTATTAAATACTTAACTTAAGGGGGGACCTGGATGGCTCAGTTGGTTAAGCATCTGCCTTCGGCTTGGGTCATGATTTCCAGGTCCTGGGATCGAACCCCGTGTCAGGCTCCCTGTTCAGTGGGGAGTCTGCTTCTCCCTCTCCCTCTGCTCCTCCCCCCTGCTTGTGCTCTCTCTCTCTCTCTCTCTCTCAAATAAATAAATAACCTTAAAAAATAAATATGTATTTAAGGATCATAGTTGTGCCAGGTAGCCTCTGGAAGAGTAACAGCTAAATCACAGCTTCCTTTTCCAGGGCTCTCCCAGGGCTGCTTGGGTTTTCCCCAGAGCCCTCAGTACAGAGGCTGGGTCAGCATTTACATGGGCTGCAGCAGGGAGTGCCAGGCCTTCGGCCCAGGAGACTTGAGGAGGGGGAGGCAGCAGGTGAGGTAGTGAGGTACCTGAGGTTCCCAGCACCCCTTCTTTACATCTGAACACCCTTTTACATGGACAGATTCTTCCCACATGTATTATCTCATAGCATCCCTCCCTACAACCTCTCTGTGAAGCCAGCATTCCCCTCTTCCCCCTCTTTATATCTGGGGACACTCAGGCCCAAAGAAGATCTGCTGTACTGAGTGTGGCACAGCTGGTAAGGAACAGTGCCTTGAACACAGTTCTTCTGACTCCAGAAGTGGTGGAGTCAGACCCCTGCGAGGGTAAGATACAGCTTTTTGCCTACAGCACATCATGGAAGTTTCCTTTACTGAGCTGGAGGTGGAAAAAAGAAAAGGAAGGGACATTTCCAGGCTTCTGTGGTCACTTATGCCCACAGCTTTCTCCTAGCAGTGCTAGGAGATGCTCACGATCATGTTCTTGAATGTTTCCCCAGCAATTGGGAAAGATCTGTGAATTCTCGACCAGGGGACTTAGCTGATCACACGTGGCTGAGAACCACTGACCCAGAATGTATCTCCTTCTCAGACAGGATGGGTCTGGGGAGATGGTTGACTCACCACGTGCTAACTGCATGCGAAATTTTGAATTCTGTCTTCTCCAGAGGCCTCCTCTCTGCCTCTCTGACCTCGTGTTTGGCTTTTGTTGCCAGGTTACCATGTGTTGGCCAAAGCTCCTTAGCACTCACCTTACTGATGAGCCTGCAGGGAGATTTGATGCCCACACCATTGGTCCCTTCCAGGATACCCTCAACTTCATTAGACCCATGCAGGGGGGCTGGTCTAGTGAAAACAGGGATCTGGAGTCTGATAGACCTGGGATCAAATCGTTGTCTCATCGCTTTTACTAGCAGTATGAAACTTTGGCTGTTGACCTCACCTCCCTGAGCCTCAGTGTCCCCTTCTACAAAATAGGGATAATAATTCTCTCATGGGGCATTTTGAGGAATACATAAATTAAGATTTAAAAGGTGCCTATGTTCAGCACAGAATGGATACTTATAAATGTGAGTCCTGGCTCTTTTTCCTGCTATAGAGAGAAGGTTCTCCTCTGGGGATACTCCAGACTGCAGGCTGCTGGCTGGGGATCCTGGGGCCAGAGGAGGGCCACCAAGATGACTCATATACAACGTGTACTCTCAGGAACTCACTATTAGGTAGGGGAACCCAATATGCAGACACGATGTGATGTGTACATTGGTAAGAATCAATTAACAGAGCAGAGATTAATTAACCTGGGGTGAGGGGAAAGAAGTCATCAAACAAGTAGGGTATTGAAGATTGAAGAGGAGTTTGATGGAGACAGTAAGGCTATAGATAATGAACAGCCAACTCCGTTCATTAGCCATCAAGTTACATTATTTTGTATGTATATATGTTAACTTCATTGATTCTTACCAATACACTGATATATTCATTCATCCTCTCTCTTTTCCTTTTTCCTCTCCTTCTGCCTCCTCACCTTCTCCCCACCCAGCCTTAAGATACTCAGCCACTCAAAATTTCTCAAAGAATTCCTTTATGCTTTGGTAAATCCTCAGAGGATTGATGCTCGTTTACTCTGCAAAGTTTTTACAGGAGCGCTGGTATAGCTCCCTTCTTTCCATCCCCTTTTTTCCTACAGTATGAGTAAGCTCTTTTGCTTTCTCAGCAGGGAACCAACTACCAGCCATTTGATGCTCGCTGCGTCACTCCTGTATACCAGGGGCATGTGTCATTCCGTTTAGCAGCCAGAACAACTTTGTGAAACAGGGACTCTTTACAGATAAAGAAACGGAGGCTTAGAGGGGCTGATATGCTGATTATTACACGAGTCGGGGAGCCACGGTTCCACTGCGGGCTTCATTCCCCTGGCCTCCACTGCTTTGTTCAGTGCCTGGCACACAGTAGGTGGGCATCGAACATTTGTCCCAAGGAATGAGAGAACTGCTACCCACGCAGTTGGTCTTGTAACCCTCCTGGGGCAGTGACAGTGCTCCTCACTTAGTGTCCCATTTATTAGTGGGGGCCCCAGAATCACACAGCAGTCATCATTGACACAAAAGACAATTTCCCATTCCCCTTGCACTTATTTCTAGGGTATGTGTAAGCAGATAGGTTAGACTGTTAAAGCTTTGTGTTTGGCTTTATCTCTGCCCTGTAAGAAATAACCTGGCAGAGTGCAGGTGCAGTGCTCCTAGAGCCCGGCCCGGGATTCAGAGGCTTGGATTCCAGCTTCTGTTCCACTGGTGACTCCCCAGTAACAGCGGGCACATCACACCCCTCTCCAGAGTTCCATTTCCTCGGCACGCTCTGGGGCTTCGTGGGTCCCTAAGGCTCCTGGCTGCTCCCCGAGCTGGTGTGATAGGGGGAGGCTATGGAGTGTGCTAGAAGGAACGTAGGCAGTGGTTTCGGGAAGACGTGACTGAATCCTGGCTCTGGTACTTCCCAGCCCTGTGACCTTGCGCAGATCACCTAACGTCTCTGATACTCATGGTTTTTATCTGTGAAAGAGCGCAAGGGGGACCTGCTTCCAGGCTCACTCTCGCGAGTACAGGAGGCCGTGGAAACGAGGGCGGTTTCCTTCCCTCTGCATCTGACTCCTGAGTGCTTTGTGTTTGGACTTGCTGGGTGTTTCTGCAGTGAGACCCAAGACACGTTTTCAGGTGCGGTGGTGTTCATGACACCTCGCAACACCCCGAGATGCTTCTCCTGAAGCTCTTTTGTCCTGTTAAGAAACTCCTGGAGGGCAGGCACCATTCTACCCCATTGAGCTGTGCTAGCGCCGCATGGGCAACAGCGGATTTTTCCCCTTTTCCCTCGCAGACAGCAGCCGCGGTGTGCGTTAATGCGCACGCATGTACTTTCTTGTGTGCCTCGTTACAGAGAGGAGGACTGTGTTCATTTAGCAAATGTTTGCCATGCGCAGGCCTTATGTTAGGAGGGGATTGCAGGGAGGAATAGCCTCATGGTCACTACCCTCAAGGAGCTCACAAGGAGGAAAGGTGCGAATAGGGGTGACCCAAGGCCATCGGGGCATGCGCCGGGGCACCGCAGGAGAAGGGAGGGCTGAGGGCGGTCGGGAGGGCCTTTAGACAAGAGGTAACTTTTGAGCAAGTCTTAAGCGATGAGCAGGAGTCTACCCTACAGAAGTGCAGACAGAGCTTTCCTGGCAGGGGGAGCCACAGAGCAGAGGCCAGAGCCTAGAGGAGGTGACACCTGGGGGCGGGTCTGGAGCTGGGGCCAAGAGGTGGAGGACCTGGTGGTCATCCATACAGTGATGAGCTCAGACCTTTCTCCCGAGCTCCAACCCACATACCTGCTGCCCACTCCAGCATCCACACTTTGATGTTTCATGGGCATCCCAGACCCAACATAACTAAACACAGGTCTTGATATTTTTTCTTAAAAAGAAAAAAAAAGGCAAAGATATTATGACTCCTCCCCCATCTTCCCCATCTTACGTGGCAGGCCCATTTCCCTGGTTATGAGGGTCCAACACACAAGTGTCGTCTTGGATCCTGCTCCTTCCCTGGCGCCTCACTGCTTGGGTTGTTGATAGCTGTTCCATCAGAGTGTATCTTGAAAGCCACCACATCTCCCTACCCTCGTCCAGATGTCGCCCATCCCGCAGCTAGTCTCCCTGTTTCTGTTCTGGCCCCACTGCTGTCAGTCTTCCACAGAATCAGGCAGAGTGACCTTTGAAAAAGTAAATCAGATTGTGTCATTTCCCTGCCAAAACTCTCCGATGGCTTCCTAGCATCCTTGGAATAGAAGCTGAACTCCTTGCCATGGGCTGCCAGCCCATCCTGCTTCTCTGGTCTCATCACTTAGCACTCTTTGCTCTGCTCACTTCATCCCAGCTGCTGTGTCTTTCTTGCTGTTCCTCTTTCTTGCCTCAGGGCCTTTGCACTTACTGTTCTCGGCCTGAATCAGTCTTCCCCAACATCCCTGCCTGGCTGACCTTCATTCCATTCTGGACTCTGTTCAAATGGGGGGGGGGGGCAGAAAAGAATGGACTTATGGTCGTTGTGTTCAGGGACTAAAAATGCACTGTCCCCTACTCCACCCCTGGCCCCATCACTTGGCCCGCTTACCTTGCTTTATTTCTCTTCATTAGCACTCATCACTACCTGCCTTTATATGATAGACTTACCTGTCTTCCTTCCTGTTTGTCTTACCCGACTAGAATGTGAGTTCCTGAGGCTGGGTGCTTGTCTCACCTGTCTCATTCTCCGCTCCATCTCCAGGACATAAAACAGCCTGGCACCCAGGAGGTGATCATCACACATTAGGTTGGTGAGGGGGAAAAAAAAACTGAATGAATTAATGCAAGTGAAGACTCTGGCGTTTATTCTGTAGGCAGTGCAAATCTAGTAGACATCTTTCAGGAGGTGAGTGACGTGGTCAGCACTTTTATTTTAGAAAGCCAGCTGGTGGCAGTGTGGGGGCTGGACTGTAGGAGGAGGCAGCAGAACTAGTTAGAGGCAGTTAAAATGGTCCAGGAAATTGATGCTGAGTCCTGGGTAGGGCTGTGGGCATGGCGGAGAGGGGACTGATGACAGGGTGTGAAGGCCTTTGAGGATCTTTGGTTCCTGTTGGGATAACTTGGTACAGCAATTCCTCTATCAGAAATACAGGGGGTAAGCTAGTCTGGGAAGAGGCGAGCAATCCTCTGTGGAGTTTTTTTCTCCAAGCAAATGTCAGCTCTGGGAGGCACGCTGTCTGCGGTGCCGTTGGCTTTCTGAGGAGCGACTCTGCTGCTCTACAGAGTCCTCTGTTCAGACATTCGGTCACAGTGTAGTCAAGATGGCGGTATCAGTGAGACCGATTCTTCTTCCTGCAGACGTGCCCTTTGCTCTTATACACTATAACCCCACTAAGTCTTTGGTTCCTTCTTGCAACAAGTACTTTTCCTCATATTTAACTCCCAGGGAGACTTGCTCTAACAAATTCTCTTCTCTTTGAGAACGCCTCTGCTCCGCCCATGTCCCGGACAGGGTTTACCAATAACTTGGGAGTTCGGCATCTCCCTTACCACAAACACACATGGGGACTCTTCTCCCTCGGGTGTTAGAGAGTCATGTTGTCGGTGGGCATATATTCGTAGCCCAGGAAGAGCCATGCTGTTTGGTACTGCAGCCTCTTGAAAACTTCCTTTTGGAGCTTGAATTATTCCTTCTTCCAGAAGTCCCCAGTCCTCTCCAACTTGCAATGAAAAGCCTTCATCTCTGAGTAAATACATTCCTAGCCATCCTGCTGAGGTGTCCCCTCTCTGTTCCTCACTGAGAATATGCCAGCCCAGGCTCTGAAGCCTCAGTCCAAAGTTCCTAGTCCTGTTTGTCGAGCCCTGTGAACTGAATGCTGCACCATCTGTACTGCCAGATGCCTACCTCCCACCGTCCTTCTCTGTCCCAAAGGTCCAGATGCCATTACATGACATGACATGACATGACATGACATGACATGACATGACATTACATGACATTAATAGCTACGCTTTCGAGCTCCTGAGTGCCAGGTACTGTGTTAAACATTTCACATGCATTCTGTCTCACCCTTCCCACTCTGCCAGGGTGAGTATTATTAACCTTTTTACAGATGAGGAAACTGAGACTTGGCAGTGCAGTGGAGTTAAGAGCAGGGGCTTAGAGTCCAATAGACCCAGGTTTGAATCCCCACTAACTGTGGACCTTGGGCATGCTACTGAAACTTTTTAACCTTCTTTTTCCACATCTAGAAGACAGAGAGAATCGAGAGAGGGGTCATGTGTCACTGTGAAAAGTAAACAACATGTGTTATCTCATAAGCCTAGAAACGTTTGTCTGCTATACTCTAGACTTTGTGCTGCCAGTAAGTAATAGCTCATCGTAGATATTATTGTCTCATTGTCGTGGTCCTCGCCATTGTCGTCATCTTCACTGTCATCGCCATCATCCCTCAAGGCTCAAGTCTCAAGGCTACATGACTAGTACGTGGGTGGTGTCAGGATTGAACCTAGCTCTGCCTGGCTGCCAAGCCCTTGTTCCGTCTCCTGTCCCAGGCTGTTGCTCCCGAGTTCGTGCTGCCTAAGACTTTCTGTCCCTGAGGTTGCTCTCTTGGTCTTTTCTGGTTGTGCCTGGGCACTGGGCTCAAACTGGAGCTCAGAAGTTCCTCAGTGCCTTCTGGCCAGTCACCTCATTTCAGTCATTGACCTGAGCAGTCCCAGTGGCCGGGCTGTTCGGGCAAGAGCTTGGACAATTTTCCCTGATTGTCAATGTCATCTTGTCTACTCTGCAAGCCAGGGGGGCTCCGCATGTCATTATGTATGTCACAGGATTGTCCAAGGAAAACAGGAGCGGCAGCAGAAAGGGCTGGTGGGTGTCCCTGCCTTTTGGGGTCACAGATCACTTTGTGAATCTAGTGACATTTATGGAGCCTCCCTCCAAAAAATGCACATGAGAGAGTCTCACAAGACCAACATTGTTCATGAGACATTTACTATGAAGCACCCCCCCCCCCAGGAATTCTAGCTCAGAAATTCAGAATCAGAAGGTTAGCTTATGGGCCCGTCTGTCATCTTACCCCTGTTCATTCACAATCAGGAAGGGCTTCCTGTGTCTGTAGGGTGTTTATATTCATGGGTTATTAGGCCATCCTGGTAGCATTTGGAAAAACCTGTTTTATCGATACCATTTGCCATTTTCATTTCTTTCCCATATTTGAGAAGTGTGTCTACACACTAGAATTGGTGGACCATTTTGATGAGACTGACCTGCTGACTTAATTCAAGCCATAGCCTGCATCTAGCAGACAGCCTGGGGAGGAGTTTTCACCCCCAGTATCAGACTAATAGGAATTGTACTGTGATGTACAGCTTATAAAGGTGCATACGCTTAGCTTCAGCAGGGTTCAGTGTTCTAAATTCAGGTAAAATGTAAATCTCTACTTTCCAGTTTTAAGATTTTTGAAATTTCAATCTTAAAAAGTGTG
This sequence comes from Eumetopias jubatus, assembly GCF_037043125.1. Lineage (NCBI taxonomy): Eukaryota > Metazoa > Chordata > Mammalia > Carnivora > Otariidae > Eumetopias > Eumetopias jubatus. The sequence goes on along the minus strand of NW_028274819.1, from coordinate 44,962,930 downwards.
CTTCCTTTCTTTTTTTTTTTTATTCCAGTTTTCAAGGTGTGGGTATGGGGGAAGGCACATGCCAAGCCCACTTTATAGTCTTCTAACTTGCTCACAGGCCTCTCCTTGGAAACTTTCCAGCAAATTATGGAGTAAGCCAGCTGATTCTCACAGCAGTAGGAGTCACGGGTGTCCCTGCCAATGGCGTCTCCCCTCCCTGCCTGGCCTCCCGAGCTCCACAGAAGGGAAGGAAGGAACCCTCCATAATGGGGGCTCCAGAACCCTTCCTCCATTCTGGCTGTGCGTCTGTGGTGCCAATGCCCTCTACAGATAGAGGGGGGGCTGAGGTTTGGGGACACAGGAACCGAATCTGTCATATATTAGATCATTTGATGTAAAGCTTTTTCTGATATGTAGTTTTTCCTCTAAAGTTTTTCCCCTTTGCTTTTTCTAAATTATAAAAGCAACAGATGCTCACTTCAAAGCCAGGATTAGAACTTTTCGCGCCTGGCTTGGAATTCCAGCTCCATGAACTCATTAGATGTGCAGCCCTGGGAAAAACACACACCCTCTCTGAGCCTTGATTTTCTCATTGTTACAGAAGAGGTAATGATTTCACCTCATCACATTGCCATGAGCACCGAGGGAGATTGGTCCATAGAATGCTCTTCTGGAGGTTTGGCGTGGATTTGTTTCGTTTCCTCACGTGAATATTTTTTGAGTACCTATGAGCCAGTCACCATTCTAGTTGCTCTGGAAATATTCGAGAACAAGACAGAAGGGGTCTCTGCTGTCATGATGCTTACATTCTAATCCGAGGAGATGCAAAGAAATGAGACCATTTCAGAAATTAAGAAATGAGAACCCACAGGTGGTGGGTGAGTCACAGGAAGGGCCACTTTATTTTTACTTTTATTTATTTTTATTTTTTAAAGATTGATTTATTTTAGAATGGGGGGAGAGACACAGAGAGAGAGAAAGAATCTTCGGCAGATTCCCCGCTGAGCGCAGACCCCCCCCCGCCCCCCAACATGGGGGCTCAATCTCACAACCCTGAGATCGTGACCTGAGCCGACATCAAGTAGGACGCTTAACTGAGCCACCCAGGTGCCCCAGGAAGGGCCACTTGAGACTGGACAGCCAGAGGAGACCTCTCTGACGAGGCTCCATGCTTTGTGACCCCCAAGTCCCAGGCTTTCCAGCTTTGAACAGCTCTCCCCCTTAAAGTATAGGTCCCAGTTTTGAATTTGGAAAATCTGACCACAGAGCACATATCCATTCTCTTTGGGGGCGGCCTTTGTTTACCATCGGCTCCACATTCAGAGCGTGAACTTCTGGGGCTGGAACTATGGCGCAGGGCCTTTTGCTCCAAGAGGAGCGCTAACCCAGTGGAGCTGACGCTGAAGGGAGGAGGGGGGGTGATGAGTTTCTAGCCGGAGCCCATTTTGCTCCAGTGCTGCTTTGAGCATTCCGGTTTCTAAGGAACTGGAAGTAATTTCTCTCTCAGTGAGACTGTGGCGCTCTGCAATCTCCTGATTCTCTGCCTGCAGTGTTTTAAGGGCTGGTTGGGGTCACGGAAGCCGGACAGCCAGGGCCGCCTCAGCTCGTGCATTGGCATTTGAACCACAGAGCGTCAGCCTGACACCCAGTATCGTCCCTCCCGGGGTAGAATATGGATTTTTAAATGACTGGCTCAATCTGCTGCATTGAACAAGAGGGACCCAAACTGATTAGTGAGGAAAGGTGCTGAGCAGAAGGGCAGGCTGCTTGTGACTCACCTGTCATGTTCCCAGCTGACCTACTTTAATTTGACCTTGATCTGCTCGGTGCAGTTAGAGACACTGTCGTGAATGCACTTCTGCCGCCTGACTTAAGCCCAGCATGTGACGGCCCAGGATCTCCTACGTACACATGACCCAGGCAGATGGACAGATGGACAGGTGGTTAGTTTTTCATTTACCTCTGAATTGTAATTTGATCACAATGAAAGGGCTTAATTTCAAGAAAATGGAACAATTATTTCAGAGTAGATATGGTGCCAGAGCAGCAGGCCTTCCTCCTTGCTGCCTGGCGGCTTAATCAGGAGGTGGCCTAGATGGCGGCCTTTCAAGTGGGTCCTTGCAGTAGCTTGGCAACTGGTACAGGGTCATAATTGGAAGAATTTGGCTCTGAGTGTCTGTGGGTGTTTACAGTGCACTATAGGGCAGGGCTTCTTTTATTTATAGAATATTGTGAGCAACAAGCAGCAGAAGGCTGAAAAGCCACTAAATCTCGATTTATTTTTAACAAATTCCATTTTTCCCCTCATCCCAGAAGGAGAACTGAGTTATTAAAAAACAGTAAAAAATACATCATCACAGAGCATGCCATATCTAATTATGGGGTTGCCAGCGTCGGCCTGCAGCCACATTTTAAGGGCTTTGTAAATCAGCCATCCATTCAATCTGTGAACTTATATGACTCCTATTCTTCATTTAGATGTAGAGCGAAATTATTGGCAAGTGAGTGCTGATCAGAAAAAGTTCTACACTGTCTAAATTAGGAGATGGAATGTATAAATATAGAAGAGTGTACTTATGTTCTCAAAGGGAGATAAAATCACTCCTCCTTGTCCATTATGCTTAGCCATACAAGCACACATCCCATAGCACTGGATACCCGAGAGAGGTCCTCGATACCCGCAATGGCGGATCTGCGCCGCTCAGAGGAGCTGTCCTGTGATATCTCGCTGAGTGATTATTAGCCACACAAGCATGAAAGACACAAATCCAGTGCTTTGTGGCCTGCGTTCTCGTAGTGTCTGAGAGCTGGACAAGACTTCAGGGGCCCCTAGCTCAAGTATATCCTAGTCTAGGTGGGGAAGCTGAGGCCCAGAGAGAAGAGTGGCTTTCCCGGGGCCCCACAGCGGGTCAGGGCAGAGCGGGGCTGGGGCTGTGGTCCCTGTGCTGTCCCCTAACAGAGCCCTCCTGTGCCAAGCTCGGAGCCAGTGAACTAAACAGATCAGATTTCTGTCCTGCAGGGTTCACAGTCTCAGACAGGCATCAAGACAGCCCAGGAGTCACCATCTGCTTAAGTAGACGGGGTTGTGTGAATACAACAGCCGGCCAGACAAGTTGGGGAGATGGTGAGAGGGGGTCTTGGGAATCCGTGTCTTTGGACACTAAGGCAGAGGTCAACTCAGCTGCTCTCTGGCCCACTTGGAAAAGCTTTATGGATGCCGTAAAGTTTCTAAAGGAAGAAGGTGCAGCACGTTTGCTGAGTATCGGGGGAGGAAGAGTATGGTGGCGTGGCAGTGCCAGGGAAGGTGGGTGTGGAGGTCTGGGAGGAGCCCTGAAAGCGGATCACTGAGGCGATCTCGTGGGAATACCAGTGGGCGCGCAAGCCTGGAGCACAGGCCAGGGACAGACGGGCCGGAGTGCTGCAGAGTGCTCTGGCCCAGACGGGGGTGGCATGCAGGTGGCGCGGGCACAGCCATTCCCAGTCCTCGGGATCCCAGTTACTGCTCATGGTGGCTTCTTTCCGACACTCGGAATCCTTTGTACAGCTCTCCAGGCAGCCAGTATCCACGGGCCAGAGCTGGCCCGGGAGCTGCACCCTGTCTCTGCCTTGCGCTGGGCAAATGGCCCCGCACGGTGCCTGGCCAGAGTGCGGCGCTCTTGGGGGTTAGGTCTCTTGTTGCGGCTGGGAGGAGGCAGAGGGAGTGAGAGAAACCTTTATGAGGAAGGATGGACTGTGGAAGCTTCTGGAAGAGTCACCTCTTGGCAGTGCTGGAGGCCAGTGGTTTTAGAGGATGTGAGTAGGCCCGGAGGGGGGTGCCCGGGACCTAAATTAAGGCTGCAGCAGTCAGCATGGAGAGTGGAGAGGAGAGCTTACAGAGAGGAAGCAGCAGTGGGGGTTAGCTGCAGACAGACAGCCAACCAGAGGGTGAAGGACAGCCACGGGCTGGGACAGGAACCCACTAGGCAGAGGAGGTTCGTGGTGGGGAGAGAGGAATGAGGGCCTTCCCGGCAGATCCAGCGAATTGGGGGCCTGAGTTAACTCAGGCTGGGGCCTGTGGAGTATTGAGAACCTTCTCTCTGAAAGGAGATGTTCTCTGTCTTCCTGCCCAATAAGTTCCTAACCGCTCCAGACAGTGGTTCTCAAAAATATTTGCAGGCGTTTCCAGGAGGTGCAAAGAATTGGAAGTGAGTACATAGGATGTCTCTGGTGTCATCTCCATAAATTGTTTTTCCTTAATCTTTTGATACCTCCAGCTGCTGATCTGCTTTTGAGTCCTCGGAGCTGGGCACCTATGAATTAGCAGTTAACAGTTGTACAGGAGATACCTGAGAAATAGCTGATGAGCTTTAGTCTCAGACTCATATTTTTTCTTGCATTTGTGTCATAGTTTTTATGCAGTCTGATAATTTTTCAATGACAAAATGTTTTCTACTCTTAAAAATTTTTCCATTTTTGTAGTTTATAAAGGTGATAACATTCATGTTGGAGGATACTTCCCGAATCGGTTTTCAGGGAGCAGATTAGCCCATTCCTCTCTCTAGATCCCTGCTCCTGGCTGTCTCTTCGTGTCCCAGCATCTCCTCCTGTGTGCAGCTCAGCCCAGGACACCAAGGACACCCAGGCCAAGGGGTTGTGTCAGTACAAGTTTCAGTGGTAAAGAACATTGAAACCTCGCCAGAGAGATGACTGGGAAGCTGCCTGTGAACTGCCTGTGGAGCTGGCCATCCTGATGACTTCGTACTGTGTGCCCCAAATCACAGTGGCTTTAGTAATTGATGCTGTCTTTAAATTCTCCAAAGTAAAATTCTCCAAAGTAAGAAAATGTTGATAGTTTGTTGCCACAGCTGTGTCATCTCACACATTCCGGGAATCACTTTGCTGGGCACCCAGCACGTGTTCAGGAAACACTGTTGAGTTTCATGGAGCCATTGCTGGTCACGGCCACCAAGCCCCCCAACCACCATGGTGTTCTGAGACAATGAAGTGAAAGTCCTGAAGGTTGTGTGCACGAAGACAGTCCGAAGTCCCTCCTCCTCCCTTCGGGCTGATGGGCCACACCCTGCCTGTCCGCACTTAACTTGCTCATTACGGGAGTGATAGAATGGTCCTGTGGGAAGGGGCGTCAGGGTCACTGCCCCTGGCCACTCTCCTGGGCACGAAAACCCCATGTGTACTGTTCAGGACAGGAAGGCAGGCCCCTGACCCCCTCAGGAACCCGCACACCAGGCATCCTGCTCCCCCTTTGTGGACATGTCTGCCTGTTCGAAAATCCTTCTTTATTCTAATCCAAAGCTGCCTCTTGGCTCTGTTTCCTCATTGACCTAGGTCAGCCCTTTGTAGCAATACGGAACAAAGGCCCGCGGGCGTGGCATGGTTCCACTTTTGAAGTTTGGAAGTAGTGCTCATGGACCCCTTCCCCTCACTCCCCTCCCCCCCTTTATCTCCCTGCAGGGTTTATGTTCTACGGGGCTCTCAGCTGTTCTTTCTGTGACAAGACAGTATTCATTTCAACCATAGGCAACCCTGAGTGCTCACCTTGGGTCAGGCACGGTTCTAAGCTCTTACATGAATGTCTCTGTTACTGCCTACAACCACTCTGTGAGGTGGCTACTGTCAATATCCTCCTTTTACTCATGGGGAAACTGAGGAACAGAGGTCCGATCCTGTCCAGAGCCGCACCAGTAAGCAGCAGGGCAAAGGTGGGGACCCAGGCAGTCTGGAGCTTGCGCTCCTGGCTGAGGGGCTATTCTGTCTCGCACCCCGAGGGCTCACAGTGAGCTTGTGGCGCACGGGACTGGGGCTGCCCCTACTTTGACTTTTTTGCAAGAACTCATTTGGCCGGAGCCCCAGTCGGGCCCTTTTCTGTGAAACCTCCTCAGAGATTGTGTGCACACAGCGGATGGCCGGGCAGAGGCCTGTGCACTGTCATCAACAAATGGGTTCATCCGAGCTCCGCCAGGCCCCATGGGGTGCATTTAGATCAGGGTGACAAATAGGGGCTATGTGTATTTGCTTTTCCTGAACATGAAGTCTGATGCAATGGGTTCCTTGTTCAAAGTGCTTAGTCACGGTTTTGTGGCCAGAAAGCAGAGGGAGAAAGGTGCCTAAGGACTGTCAGACAGGACCCCCTCTTCAAGCACCTGATCCAATGTTCAGTCCCACAGGACAGCCCTGGCAGTTACGGGGCAGAGGGACGTGATGCCCACCTGCCCGCCAAAGCTGGATGGTAGGTGCCAAATACACATTTTTCTGAAATGCATATATCAGGAGGGGTTTTTAAATGTGCAGGAGAGAGGGAGGGGGTCAGGGCCGGTCTGGCCTGGGCTGGAGGGCTGGCCCTGCCCCTGACCAGCTGTGTAACAAGCTGCCGGTCACTTGTGGTCTTGGTTTCCTCTTCTGGAAGGTGGAAATAACACTGTCTTTTCAGAGGGATGATCTGGAGGGTAATTAAGCAGAAGCAGACATGCCATGAAGCTGTAGTGACTGTTCTGGAGTGTTCCCCACACCTGACACCCTAAAGTTTGGTGACCAAGCCCTCGCTCACTGTCTGGCCTTTCCTGCATTTGTGGTGTGGGCTCCAGCCCCTTGGCTGCCTGCCACCTTGTGGGGTGTGAAACGGACTGTGGAGGCATGGGCCTTCCGGGGCAGGAAGAGTCCCTGCGGTCACATTGGTTGTCCTGGCCTGACCCCTGGCAGGTCAGGCCGGGCTCCCGCAGGAGTCTATGACTTCATCAAGAGTCTGCTTCCTGTGCTCAGGAACCGCTGGGCCCAGGCCACACACTGACTGAACCTGAAGGGCCAAGAAGCTGGGATTGAACCATCTTTCTTTTTGCTCATTGCTTTTCAGACAGCCTGCACCCCAGTTACTATTTCCTAAAGATTGAAGTAGCAAAGTGAGGGACCTGGTCCCCCAGGTGTGGGCCCAGACACCTGGAGGGAGAGCAGCTTAAAGTAATAGAAAAAGGACTGGACAAAATCGAATTCTGTTGTTACTAAAAATGGGACCCTGAGCAAGGACCTAACCTCCCTGAAATGTGGTGTCTGTATCTGAAAATTGGGGATGGTAATAGAACTAACCCCTGAGGTTAAGATTAGACGAGATACTGTGGGAGCCTAACACAAGGCACCTGGCACAATTGCTAGACAGCAATTAATAAATATGAATATTAGAATAATTTCCTTTCTCCTCCCCTGTCTGCTCCTTCTCCTTATCTAGTCCTGACTACTCTTGGTTTCCTATATGGCTTTGGGTAAATATCTTAACCTTTCTTTGCCCCTTCTCTTTGTAGAAAAGATCTAGTTGAACCAGCTACCGGTTCTGAATAAGTACGTAGCGCCCCCTATAGGACATCTTGGGCATGTGTAGGGCGATTTGGCTGTCCTGGGGATGCGGGACAGGGCTGTCTGGGGAGAAGCAGATTTGCTAGATGTAAACCATGGAGAACAAAGGACTGTCCAACTTCCTACACAACCTCCTAAAGTTCAGTGGACATTCATGTAGGTGGAACTCTGTTTACAAGTATCTGAGCCTGGAATCTGACTCTGCTTTAAACATAAACACACATAATTTTTGCATGTTTTTAATATATACTGAATTTTCCAGGAACAAAACTACCAAGCATCTGAGGTTTACCTGTTCGTTATAAATAGGACCTCATTACATCTTTCATCGTGTCTTCTAGAGTAGCTGTACCCAGCATTTGCATATTGACTCTGTATGTCGTATCTTATTTTAACTAACTTTCCTTTCTTCTTTGTATTTTAGTTAGGGTATTTTGTTGATTGTTTTTGAAATTATAAGTGTTGGTAGGTTATATTATTTACAGATTTCAAGAGGGTGAAAAGAATGTTAAAAATATTTGTACTGAATCTTTGAAAGTATGAGAGAGGGTGTGTGCACGCGCACATGCACGTGTATGTATTAGCTTATAAATTAGCTGGAGAAACCTTAGAATGGACCTGAAATGAAAAGAACAAGTGGAAGGGGGACTTGGACAAATATAGGGAGATGAAGGGAGACACAGACAAACTTCGACAAATGGGTTAAATATATATACATACAGATTTTTTTTAATTTTAGAAAGGACAAGTAACAACTAAAGGAACCCAGAGAGGTATGCAACAAGGGAATGGGGTCAGAATATCCAACATGGCTCCTCTGAGCCTAGGATTTATGTGATCATAGTAAATATAAAAGCCAAATATTCATCTACCCCAAATAATTATGTAACTTTGTTGGCTGAATGGGAGGGTAGGTTCCTATGTGTGCCTATAATGACGGATATAATGGAAGAGAGGTGCCTTTCCCTCTCCCATGGTGAGAAGTAAGTAGATCCCGGTTGAGACTGGAATATCATTGAGTGGTACCATAAGCTGTTGTTCAGAAATGTGGAGGTGCTTTCCATAACTGGTTGCCTCTGGAAATGGGTGGGTGGAGGAACGGGCAGGAGAACCTGGGGACAGATATTTTTCCAGTAGCCTTGTAGAACTTTATGAGTCTTTAAACTAGGCCCTAGGGGGGGCAAAACTTTAATAAAAAATAAAAATTGAATTTAATTTCTCGTAAAAATTGAATTCATTTCTCTTAAAATGTTCTTTTACATAAGAATATGTAATGGAAGTCAGAATTTTTAATAGCATCCTTTGTCAGAGAAATAAGGTATTTTGATGTTTCCCCTGTCCCTTTTAGAAAATATGTCATCTTAAAGAGTCTGAAACATGTTTTTCATCATCTTTCTTCATCTTTGCCATTTCTGGGTTTGTTTTTTTTTCCTCACCACTCCCACCTGCACATACATTTTTTTCCTTTAACATCCATGTGCAGATTTTTAGAGAAAGGAGAACCAGCCAGCCTCCCTGCCCTTTACCATGTTGTTTTATGGCCTCTGTCTGCACGAATTAATTGTGTGAATTTTGTGAATTACCTCTTCTATTCTTTAGTTTTCTACTGAGGTATTTGTCTTTTTATTGTTTCATAGGAGGTTTTATTTTTGTTTGTTTTGTTTAATTAAGAAAGGATAATAGTCCTTCCCCGTCACAGAGCTTTCGAGTCAGACTGACCTGGGTTTGAATCCTGGCTTTCTCGCTCACGAGCTCAGAATTTCAGGCAATTTATTTAAGTCTCTGAGGATGAGTTACTTCTTTGAAAACTACATGAAACAACACTGACTGGAACAAAATCCAAGCCCAGTGTGTGGTTTCTGCTGCCACAGCTTTTGCATTATTACTTTTCTTGTGATCCTTGCACTGAATATTTTCTCAAAAAAAGTACCTCAAGAACTCATGCTTTTTCAGATCCTTGGACACTTACCACTCCCTTGCTGTAACCAAAGCTCAGAAAAATGAAACTGAAATCACTGAAATAATTGTTTTATTCCTCACGTAGGAATGAAAGAAAACAAGTTGATTCCGTTTGAGCTAAAAGAGGAACTTTCAGGGTCGTTCCTGGGGTCAGGAAATGCTCAGAACAACATCTGAGATCTGGGGCACTGGAGGAAGGCCTTGAGCTTCATCGCAAGATTAAATCGTCTTCCTCAAACTGTGCTCGCCAGGACGGGCAAATGCGTTTGAGAAAGGTTTCCAGTTGCGAGTTGAAACAGAAAGGATCGTCTGTTAGACACACCGGCTATTCCCCCAGCACTCTGGGCGATTCTGGTCCTTGCCCCATGTTTTGACAGCCTGGCTTGTAGGAGGGGCACACGCTGGCCCCGCCCTGCTTCTCCTACGTGGGACAGAGCTTTTGCTTTTCTCTGCGGAGTACCTGAAGACACCAAAGCATGTGTGGGGGCCCAGCTCTCGAGTTGGGCACATCGGGGTTGGGTCCCTGTTCCCCCTCCTGGCTGTGTGATCTCAGACAAGTGGCTATACCTCTCTGAGCCTCAGTGCCGTCTTACACTCGATGTTGATAATAATGCCCTTCCTGAAAGGTCATGAGCTAGCACCATCCTCAGCATGATTGACACTCAGTAGTTGGGGGATAGTCTCTGCCCCAGATGGGTGGGCAGCAGGGACACAGCGCTTAGCCCTGCAGTCTGTGCTGTAACTTAGACGTCTTGTGTGCAGCTCCCCGACCAACAGCTCCTGGCTGCTAGGTGGACAGCAAGCGGGCCCTCTTCCTCCAGCTATCCCACAAGGGCATGCAGCCCGGCAAGTGGAGCTCAGGTTGGACTTTGACCCCCAGTGGCCCCCATAGCTGGGGGCCTTTGTGCAGTTCATGGACTGGCTGTTGCCCCTCGTGCCAGAAAAAATCAGGAAGTCCGGTTAGCTGTTCCTTCAGAATATGCCAGGAATTGACAGCAACTCACATGCATATATGTGCAGGTCCTCTCACACGTGCACGTGCACACTTGCTCTCACATGCACGTGCAAGCTCACGCGCAGGCAGGTGTGCACACTCAACACGTGCTTTTGCCCACACACGCTGCCCCACTGCCCCCACATGCGCCTGCACACACAGGTCCCCCTCCCCACAATCTCTTCTCAACCTGCAGCCGGGCTGAGCCCCAGGTGGGAGCCTGTCCTCCCCCATTCCTCTCAGAGTCAAAGCCAAGGCCCTTACAGGGGCCTGCCAGGCACCAATGTGGTCTGTGCCCACCCTGGTCCAGGGCTGGTCCTCTGACACCCCCTCGGCTCCCTCTCCTCCTTTGTGCTGGCTCTTCCTGGCCTGGAGTGCTCCTCCCTCCACGCCTCACCTCCTCAGATCCTGACCACCTCCATCTCCAGAGCTCCTCCTGCCCTGACTCTGACCTCTCTCCCCAGCACTCACTACCTCCCAGCGTCGTTTACTTATTTGTCTCCTTTGCTTGCCTTCCTCACCAGAATGTATACCAGATGAGGACAAGGACCTTTGTGTCTTCACCTCAGTCCTGTTGTGGAGAACGGTGCCTGGCACTTGGAAGCCCTCAGCAAATATTTGTTGAAAGAGTAATGAATGATTATGGACCCACACACTAACAGTGTCTTCATCATTACAACATTGTCCTCGATTGAAATTTGACTGCCACATGCAATCGGTGGTGGAAATTTACTCAAATTCTCAACTCTTTCCTGGTACAAACGACCTGGCATATATGGGTGCTCAGGAAATTGCCTTGGATGGGTTGCTTTAGGGCCTTGGGCCCATGGTAACCATCTGGGGCCTCTGTACCTGTCAGCAAGACCTATGGTAGGTGTGTCTTAAGGGGGACATCGACCTCCCTGTCCCCCAACACTTCTCGGGTGTCGCTATTTCACCCAAGAGCACCCGGGCAGCCCAGCCCTGGGCAGTAGCTGTTAGCTGTGGTGTCCGTCTCTGTAGGGAAATCACTGTCCTGTGCTTTCTCCATCTCACCTTTCTGGGCAGCTTCAGAGTTTTGTTATTATCACCCATTGGCTTCATTTTCTCGTGACCCTATTCCCAGCTTTCTGTAGGAGGAGCTATTTCTCTGTATTTTGGTTTCATTCAAGTAAAACGGAGGGGTTGGACTCTTGAAATAACGCTCAGCTTTCCAACTGTCATGAGTCCTCAGTGTTTCCTGCTGCAAAATGCTGGCCTCTGGGCTGTTCTCTGGCCCCCCACCCCCACCCCAGCCCCAGGACCCTCTCTCCAGCCTTTCCCCAGACCCCCCTCGGCTCCCTCGTGGTCACCGGAGCCCACTATCCTGGATCCCCTCAATGTTAAGTTCCTTTATGTCCACCGCTAGCACTCCACCACCAAGCCCACATCCTCTGTCTGCTCTTAGCATTTCTGAGCTCCTTCATTTCAAAATTTCTCTTCTGAGTTTGCTTTCTTTGACATCAGAGCTTACCTTTCCACAGCCTTCTACCCCTCCTTTTCTCACCAGCGCGAGGTCATCCGTCTCAAGCACAGTTAACCTGACGAGCATCCTGAGTGTTTTTCAGATACGGAGCTCATTCAGTCTGTGAGGAGGCAGCCTCCTCCTGTTACAGGTGAGACACTGCCGCTCCCAGAGGTCAGGGAACTGGCCCAGCACACACACCCTGTAGGTGGCAGAACTGGGATTTGAACCCGGGTTGTCCGGCTCCAGAGGCCCTGCCCTCACCGCTGCCCTAGCCTCCCTTTTCACGCGTCCATCATTTTACCCTTTTGCCCAGACACCGCCTGCCCCTTGCCGGGGGAGAGCCACAGCCCTGCTCCTGCTTGCAGAGGTGCTGGGGGCCTCACAGGCCTGGTCCACCGGCTCTGGAGAAGCGTCCACTCGGTCTTCTTCCCATTGTCTCTCAACCTTGCCCCCATTCTCAAAGAAGGCATAGATCCCTTTTCTTCTCGGAGCCTCAGCCCCCCCTTGGGCCCACCCTGCTGCCTGTCCTAGCCTGCCTCCATCCACAGCCCAGACCTGAGGCTCAAAGCGCCTTCTAGGCCACCCCAACCTTGACTCTGCTCTGCCTCACCCCAGTATCTTGCAGTTGACTATGAAATAACAGCAGCGCATCCTTTTGTTTCCTTTAGAACAAGATGCAGATGTTTTCCAGAACTTTCTTCAACTTCAGGCAGTAAGTCTTTTGGTGGACTGTGTTCTTCCCCTGAGTCTTTAGGGCCAGGCTCTCTTATTCTGTACATTAAAAAAAAGAAGAAAGTTTCTCCTTCCTATACCTCAGTGATAGACTTGGCAAAGGTGTAAGACAGTGTCTCTTTTACACTCATGCAACCAACATTTACTAAGCACTGTGCTAGGGTTAGGTACATGCTCTGTGCCGTGACTCTTGATGACATCTCTAAATCCCTCTAACAGCCCTCAGTAGCCCCTGGAGACTGGAATTCTGTCGACTCTCCTCCATCGATGGTATTGGAAACCTTTTCCACAAGAACCAGCCTTGTTTTCCTTGACGAAGTACTGCAGGATTTACAGACCCTGCCCCCATGAGACCCTCTGAGCTGGCCCTCCAAGCCGCGTGCTTCCAAATGCAGCCTCCTTGCTTTGTGTTTGATTTCGGGATTCCCAAGCCTCTAGAGCTGCCAGGAGGACCAGGTACACAAGGACCACGAACTGGGGTCCCCGGGGCCCCTGCCAGCCACTGCAAATGCTGCTCTCCTGGCTCAGAACGGACTGCCCACCACCCGGTCCACCGGGCAGACATCCACTTCAAGCCTCACCGCCTCCCTCGCTCTTTCTCCTCCCCTTACCCCTATCACACACACACCAGCTTATCAATAAGCTCATGATTTTCTCCTCCACGCTGCTCCTGTACCTTACCTATGCTTCATAGCCAAGAAAGGCCCTCCTTCCTCGAAACACTTGACTGCCACCTGCTGGGAATTTGTCGGAATGGCTCCACAAATCTCTGCCATTTAGCAAAAGCCGAGGCGCATCCTGTGCAAGGCACAGCTCACGCCACTGTAAGCACGGCCCTGCCTATGGCAGTGAGCATGCTGTCACGTCTGGATTTAGACCCTGTCTCTCCAACTAGGTTGAGAGAATCTTGAACATTAGGACTGCGGATTCCTCCCTGTGTCCCCAGTGCCCCAGAGGCTAGAGAAACGCTTGCTGAATGATCCCGATGCAAACACCTGTTACCCTAGGTGCAGGGCATCTGGTTTCCCTGGGTGAACATTCTCTAAATGCATCTGTTGCAAAGCAAGGCAGCTGAACTCCCCAGAGGCAGTCAGAGTAACCATGGCGGGCCAAGGTGGACTTGCCGAGGAGACAGAGCCCCTCTAGCCTCTTGCCTCTGCTTGAAGACCACCACCACCTGAACAGACCAGAGCAAGTCCTCATCCATTCCCTCAGTAAATCTGGAGCCGGGCACCAGCACCACATAGTGGAGAATGTGGAGGAGGGGGGGCCAAGGGCCACCTGCCATGGCTCTCGGGGCTGGGGAGGGAAAGTACTTCTGGAACACATCTGTGCATTCTTCATCCTGCCTGTGTCAGTCAGCTCTGGATGAGGGATAGATACGGCCAGAGCCACTAGGTGACCGACTGGCCTGCTTTGTCTGGGACAAAGGGGTTTTCTGGGAGGCAGGATTTCCAGTGCTAACGTGGGAAGTTCTGGGGCAGACAGAAGAGTCAGTCACCCTAGAATACACACCATCACCATCTCAGTAGCTGACAGGAGCAAAGGTTTATTTCTTCCTCGTGCTGCTATCCAGCCGGGACCTCAGCAAAAGGAGGAGCATCTACCCAGGAAATTGCCAGTCTCGGCACAGACAAAGGAACTCGTGGTAAAAGTTCTGTTCAAGAGTTGGGACTGTCCCTTCCGCTCACATTCATCAGTCCAAGCCAGTCACATGGCCGGGCCCGAGCCTGGGGCATCCTGCAGGCTGTCCTTGCGGGGAGGGGCAGCTAAGAGTGTGAACCGCAAAGCAATCTACACGCCCCCTTCCCTTCTTGTAGCATTTTGGGGTCCTGGGGCAGGGAGGAGGGAAAGCAGAGAGAGACGCCCATCTGTGATCGGTGGTCTTCTGTGTGGTCATCCTGTAAATGACATGTGTGGGTTTCTCAGGGGCTGCTCAGTCTCACCCTGCTCTGCTCAGAGGAGCAGCTGTGTCTGCTGTGGGCGCCTAATAGTGGTTGACACCCTCACCTACCAAGGTGTCTCTGCAGGGGCAGCCGGGGCTGGGACGTCTCTTCTAGCCCCCGTGCTCCTCTGTGTGGAGGCCCGGAGATTCTTCTCCCTGAGCTCCAAGGAGAATGAGGGGACTGAGGGGGGACCAGGGGGATCACCAAGTTCTCCCCAAGCACACTGCACAAGTCCCTTCGTGCCTCGCTTCCTCTGACATCCAGGGAGCCTCCCCCCGCCTCCCTGCTTTGGAAGTCTCTAGCTCAGAAGTGGGCACACATGTGGCCCGCGATTCCAGAACCACAGGCCAGGCTCTCCCCAGAGTATCTTCACTCTGTGTCACTTGGATGGCAGCACCAAGGCTGGCCCTGAGCTCCCCTTGGCAAGGACCCCTCTCCCAGTTACCTGTGGTCTCTTGGAGCCCCCTCCCTGGGCTCAGTTCTCTTTTGAAAATAGCACAGAAAGAGGGTTTTTTTTTTCCTCTCTTTTGTTGTTTCATTCATTGTCTTACATCTAAGAACACCTTCTTGGAGAGAAAACAGTTTTCCAGAAATACTTGTCACAGCTGATTCAACTTCCTTACTTGGTCTAAGCATATAAGAAAGGCCTTCTGATTTTTTTTTAAAGATTTTATTTATTTATTTGAGAGTGAGCAAGAGAGAGCACAAGCGGGGAGAGGGGAAGAGGGAGAGCAAACTGCCCACGAGCAGGGAGCCCAAAGCCAGGCAAGGCCTTCTGATTTTTATTTTGCAAAATATAATGCCAAAGTTTATGCTAGCATTCATTATTTCTATAAAGTAAATTTGAGTATTGGAACAATTGGTCCAGGTAAGAAATTGTATATAGAGTGTGGTACGGAGAAGGTTCTTCTAAGTTTCGGAGAAGTGGGGGAACGTGAGTGAGGTATGGTACTGGGAGCCCCCCAATAGTGAGCTCACGGGGCGGAGGGGCCACAGGTGTGAGGAGAAGGACCAGAGCAGCACGGGCAGAGGCAGGAGGCTTCTCTGAGCAGGTGCTCCCTGAGAGCACTTGAAAGGAAAGCAGGAGTTCACCAGGTGGGTCAAGGGAGCCACACCTGCAAAACAGCGTGGGCCCAGTTGAGGCCACGTGCTCTTGAGAACTTAAGTATTCCGGTGGCCTAGAGCTTTGGGCATCAGATGGGCAGAGCAGGGCAAGACAGGACAAGAAGCGAGCAAGCAAGCCCATTGTGGAGGTTTGATGTTTCCTGGCAGGGCGTTTCTGGAAGGCTCGGGGCAGAGCAGTAAAGCCACTGAAGTGTTTTAAACAAGGGGGTGTCCTGTCTGTGACCGGGGCGTGGAGGGGCAGGTGTAGGGAGGAGAGCAGCCTGGATGGAGGCAGTGGCCAGGGGACAGAGGGGAGCAGCTAGGGCTGCCCGTCAGAAGGCTAGTGGGGTGAGGGGAGGAGAGGGTGCCCACGTGGGTCCTGGATTGCTCATCCGGGGGCTGGAGAGGAGCATGGGACCTGGGTGGGGAATCAGACCGAGGTGGAAGGGCATATGGTAAGCGCTCCGGCAGCACTGCCCTGGGGACCTGGTGTCCGGGGGCTGCTCCACGGAGGCTTAAGGACTGGAAGCCCAAGATCCCGTCGTGCTGTTTGCACGTGTCCAGACTGGCTCCCAGAGTCAGAGGGCGAGGGTGTCTGAATGGGACAGCAAAGGGGAGTAACTTAGGAGGACAAGAGCAGCCCTGTTCCTGGACATTCATTTGAAGACCTCTGCCACGATCAAGCCCCAGGTAATCGGAGAGCTGCAAGAAGTAGCCAGCGGAAGGTGCAAGCCCAGGAGTTTCGCTTCAGAAAGGTCCGGAAAGGCCCATTCACAGCCTGAGTCTTGCCGTCTCAAGGTGGAGCCGGGAGGGGGTAGGAGGGCAGGCGCAGCCGCCTGTGGAGCCGGTTCCTCGGAGATGCAGGGACCACAGGGCGGAGCGGAGGACCGCCCCCCCCCCCCCCGCCGCCCCGTCCCGCCCCGCCCCCGCCAGCAGGAGAAGGCAGGGCCGCAGGCCATCTGCTAACTCGGGCGCGCCTTCTCACCACTGACTCCCCTTCGCTTTGGGCGCCCGCACTGTGCTTGAGCTTCCCGGATAGGGTCTTTAAGCGTCTTGCCTTGCTTCCAGCGGTCTTAGAGATGGGCCTGTGCACGTGTGTCCGGCCTAATGCTTCCTGGATGCTCGCTTGCCGTGGTCGCTGGTTGTCTGCCGGTGGGGCGGACGCGCGGCTGTCCTTGGCGGTGATGCGGCTTCTGGAGCCCCTGCGCCCTCCCGCCGTGTGACCTTGGCGAGTGTCCTCCTTGAGTCTCTCTCTGCCTCCGTCTTCTCAACCAGTGAAAAAAACCAGAGTACCTACCTCAGAGAATTATTTTCAGGCCTCAATGAGTCTACATAACACCGTCAGAACGGTGCCTGACGCCAAGCACACAGTCAATAAATGTTCGCTAGTAATTGTATTGCCTGACCCAGTGGGAGAAATGAAAAGTCCAATTATCTTCTTTCTCGTAAGGCCGCATCCAAGAATCCATGTTTAATCATTTCAAAAGCATTGTTTGTCCTAGAAGAGCTCTCCTGCCGGATTGCTTCACGTGTTCCCAGTTTGGCTGAGCAGGCGGCTGGAGGCTGCCCGCTGAGCCTCTCCCCTCACTGAGGGGAGCTTGTTCCACGTACCCCCCGCCCCAAGTGACCTGTGTGGGTTTTCTTTTCTTGTGGGCCCTGCTGTAGGTTTCTGGAAGAAGTTGACTGCCTGAAAGGAAACGACAAAACATGAAAATCGCTTTGAGGTGACCCATAAGTCCAGTGGCCCCTTGCTCCTCCCAAGGTGGATCTGAGCTTTAAGAACTGTAATTTCAGGTAATGAAATCGCACCCCCAGCCCCCACCTACTGTCATTGGCAGCTTCCATGGTATTTCAGGAAGTGTGGTTTCTCCCTGCAGCCCAAAACTTGGGGGAGAGGCCACCTCGTGCAACAGTCTAGCTGTTCATAAAGAGGGAGTGGGGGCCAGAAGTGGCCCCCCCCATGTCTGCCGGGCGGCCCAGAGGCTCGCCAAGACCCTGAAGGAAGGACTCTGTTCTCCTCCCTCATCTACTTCTCCTCATGTCCGTGATAATGATAACTTCTAGCAACTGCCCATCAGGACCTTTGGTGTGATTAAATGACTGTAAAATGCTTCCCAAAGAGTAATTGGAATAACCAGGAAATTTCTGAAAATGAAAAGTCCTAAGAGGAAAAGGTTTTGTTCTACCTGATAGTAGAATGTATTATGAGGCCACTATAACAAATAGTGTGGTACTGGATTGGAAGTAACTAGATCAAAGGAACAGAATAGGAAGTCCAGAAATAGACAATAAATCAATAAAGGTGGCATTCCAAATGATTGGTGAAGGAATGTCTGGTCTAGTAAATGGTGTTGGCACAGTTATCTATCCACTGGAGGGAAAGAAGTCTCCAACCTTAGGTAGTATACCAAAAGTTATTTCCAAATGGATTAAGTGCCAAATAAATAAAATTATAAAAATATTAGTAAAGAGGATATTTCTATTTTGGGGTGAAAAAAGGCTGCTTTTAAAACATGTCACTTTTAGTATCACATACAAATACTGCAAGCCAAGTTAAAAGGCAAAAAGGGGGTGGGTATTTATGACATCTGTGACAAACAAGGATTGAATATTCATAATGTGCAAACTTATTTATTCATTCAACATCTGTTTATTGAGTACTTACTATATGCTAGAAAGTGTTGTAGGCTACTAGGGTGCAAGTAGTTAACTAAACAAAATCCCTGCTCCTCTGATGCTTATAGTCTAATGGAGAGGAAGTAAATAAGTTGATTATGGATAGGGGCCATGGAAAAAAAATGAAGCAGGGTGGGGGGGTTGGTTAGGGTGGATTGGGGGGAGGTTGCAGTATATGGATATTCAGGGAAGTTTCACTGCCGAAGTGACCTTTGAGAAGAAATATGAAGGAGAAAGGAGAGGAGTGGTTAAATTTGGATGTCTTTGCGAATGTTGAGCTGCTGGGATTTTCTGACGGATTGGGTGCAGGTTGTAAAAGGAAGCAAGGAGTCAGGATGACAGGTTTGGGGCCTGAGCGTTCAGAAGTGTGAGCATCACTAAGGGGCTTGGCTTGGGGAGAACCAGGGGTTTGGTTTGATGTTTCAGTTAGGTCTCTGTTGTATATCCAAAGGGAGACCTCAGGGAAATGGTCCTCTAAGTTTGGAATTCAGGAGTGGTCCAGGCTGGAGGTGTAAGTTTGGGAGTTCTCAGAGCCTAGATCATATTGGAAGCAGCGGAGCTAGACCGATCTCTTAGGGAGTGGCTATAGACAGAGGAAGTCTGAGGACATCTGCAGGACTTCCATGTGGAGGCGAGGGAGGGGGAGGAACCCACAAAAGAGACCAGCATGGAAAGAGTGGCCACCGAGATAGAAGGGGACAATGAGAAGGTGGCCTCTCCAAAGCCAAGAGACAGGAGGGACAGATCAGCTCTAGCAGATGTTGGAATGGCGCAAGTAGGAGGGAATGGAGAACCAGCCACTGGATTTAGCAATGAGCAGCTGGCCAGGGAACCTGACAGGGGCTGTTCTGTTGGAATTGATGGGGACAAAAAGCCTGATTTGAGTTGCCTTGTACTGAGTAAGAGGAAAGGAATTGGAAACAGAAATGGGGTACTGACTAGAAGGGAATGGAGTTCAAAAAAATATGTGGTTTTTCCCCAAAATGAGAGTTGTTGTTTGTTTATATCCAAACGAGAGTGACCCAGTAGGGTGGGGAAAGTGGACGGTGCAGGATGAGCGGCCGGGAGAGAATTGCAGGGTGCTGGTCTTCAGTAGCGAGAGACGATGGAGTGCCCACCCGTTGGGGGTGGCAGCGGCCGGCGGCGGGGGTTCCTAACCAGCAGCGTCTGGGTGGGCCAGTGGATGTGCTTCCTTTACTCAGTGGGGTAGAGAGCCAAGTATCTGCCGAGAGTGAGGGTGGGGAGCTGTCGGAGGCTTGCAGAGAAGAGAGAGGGTGTGACATTCTTGGTCCCGGTGGTGGGGGGGCGCGGAGCAAATGGAGCAGGAGAGTCAAGGATCACCGGGCAGAGCTGGTGTTGGAGGTGTGAGAGGTTGTGGGTGGAAAGTGAGAGTGGCCAGTTCATTGTGTGCTTGTCTCCCCCCAGGCTCAGGTGCGCAGGTGCACATGAGTTAGGAGGCCCATCCATACTGAAGAAAATATGGTAGGAAGGACATGAGTGGGCACAAAGGAAACCAGAGAAACGCCTATAAACATAGGGACAGCATCCGTAATCATTTAAAAATGCAAGTAAAAACCAGTGGGGTTTTGTGCTTTTCTTCAGATTGACGGGAGCTCTTGTTGGGAATATAAATTATTGGAGCTCTTTGACAGCACGGTGTTCCAGAACGTACCAAGACATACCATGTGTGTTCCCTTTTGTCCTGCTTTTAGACATTTTAGACTGAGCGATAATAGCTCCAGGGCCTGGAGTTAGACCACAAAGATGCTCCCTCCGGCAGTGGTTGTGAAAGTGAAAAGTTAGCCCACACCCAACCCTGGTGCACTCATCTGTGGGCAGAACCGTAATCAGGAAACTGAGCTCACAGTCCCCTCTTGCTTTGCAGATGAAGAAACTTGAGCCCAGAGAGAGGGAGTGACAGCCCCAGCCACGTGGTGTGGAGCTGGGACCCCGTCTGTGGGCAGTGCGTGGCCCTCTTCAACTTGGTTTGGAGTCGGAGTCCCTTGCAAGGTACTTGGCAGCCTCTTTTCTTGGGCCGGCTGACTCCACGCTTATAACACATAAATTCTCAAAATGTGTTGCAAATTGGTCTACAATGTCTTTATATACTGATGCAGGTTTTCCTGGCAGGTGCAAAGGCTAGTCAGGGAAGGCAGGACAGACTTTGCGTGGCCCACTGATAGACAGCGACCATATTTTCCCGGCTGCTGGGAGGGACCCACGGTCTGAGAAAGGATATTTTCTGCTTTCCTATGACTTTTACAAAAGTCACAAAAACACAAAGATAACCAGTAAATCATATTTATTTTATGGACTGGAAGTAAATAAAATTAGAACTGTCAGAGAATATCTGGTCCCCTCCATGGGAGGAGCCCCGGGCCCCAAGTCCTAGAGCCCTTGAGTTCTGGGGTTGTTCTTGCATGCCCTGGCACGGGGATGCAGGAGAAGCTAGCCACTTGCTCTGAACTTTGGATCTTCATCAGAAATATGAGCGGGGGGCGCCTGGGTGGCTCGGTTGGTTAAGCATCTGCCTTCGGCTCAGGTCATGATCCCAGAGTCCTGGGATCGAGCCCCGCATCGGGCTCCCTGCTCAGCAGGGTGTCTGCTTCTCCTTCTCCCTCTGCTGCTTCCCTTACTTGTGCTCTCTCTCTGTCAAATAAATAAATAAAATCTTAAAAATATGTGAGCAGGTTAACCTGCATTATCTATGCTAACTCCTAAAGCATGCCCACTGTCCCCTCCGGCCCGCTGCGTCCCTGCCCCAGCTGGCCCTGGGGGAGCTGTGTTGGTGCAGTAGACCAGTACCCCAACCCTCCGCGGGACCACCCTGGCCCTCCACCGCGGTAGAGAGAACGTGTAGAAATCGCCTTTGTGCCTCCTTGTACCAGTTCCAGACCTCCAATGGCCGACCAGAGAATGGACATTTCTTCAACAATCAGTGACTTCATGTCCCCGGGCCCCACCGACCTGCTCTCCAGCCCCCTCGGCACAGGCAGCATGGATTGCAACCGCAAGCGGAAAGGCAGCTCTACCGACTACCAGTAAGGCCTTCTGGGACTCTTGGTGTCCGTTCCCTGCACATCGAGGGGCCAACTGCTGTTCCTCCTGGAAGAAGGGGTCCTCTTTGTGGAAAGGGATGGAAATGAAAGATCCAAGTCTAGGTGGCCCCACAGTGGGGTTTGTTTTTGTTTTGTTTTGTTTTTGCTTTTATCTTCCCCCTGGATTGCAAGCAGGAGGGAGCCTCCAGCCCTGCTGAGGCACCCCATCCCCCCTCCCCTCCCCAAACTGTTCCACATCAAGGGAAAAGGAAGAGCCTTAAAGCCAAGGTCTGCCTTTCACCCTTTTCCTTTGCCCTCCTTGGCTCCCTTGAGCAAGATGGCTAAGCCCCTGGATGTAATCTCAGTGGTTTCAAAGAGGACTTTGCCTGAGGCTCTCTCTGAGGAAGCCCTCAGTTGCTTAATTATGTTTGTGGAAGGAGTGAGTGCAGGTCGTCTCTGAAAGTTCTATAGGAACATTGGTATTGCCCTGAAACATTATTCAAATTAGTATGTACCTGTTTTATTAAATAGTATTTTTGTTTCTTTTTAGACTTGATGACTTTTCTTTTGAGTAAGTAAATTTGCACACTTACAGTCAACTCTATCTGTACAAACGCCCAGGGAATAGACTGCCGCATAGAACATTCAAAGGCACGTTTTGTTTTGTTGAGGCAACTGCGTGGAATCTTCTCTCCATGTCCACTTAAGAGGTTTTCTCTTGTTTAATGAGGGAAAAATCTCCAAGGAGGTATCTCCCCCACAGCAGATGTCCTTTCTGCTGAAGTTCACAGGTCGAATTTGGGGAGCACAGTGGCTGAAGGTCAGATGCCCACTAGGAGATGCTATGATTAATATGTAAGTGATCCCAGATGATTGAGCAAGCCAACGCCCAGGGGATGGAGAGTGGGTGTGCGGACTGAGAGGGTTCTTCTGGAGCAGTCCCTCCCCAACAGGGAGGCCAGGAGATGTTTTCCACGGACCACTTGTCTTGGGCGGATGGAGTCACTGGTGCCTTCTAAGACCTCTGCTATCTAAACCTGTGGTTTCCAACCTTGTCCCCACCCAAGAGCTCCAGGTTTCCCTCATGGACCCCGTTTACAAATCTTCTGTGATTCATGGAGACCCTATTAAGCCCCCTTCATCCCTTTCCCTGTCATTTCATTGTGCTAAATGTGTCTGATCGGTCAGGCGGAACTCTCTTCACCTGGGATGATTATCCTGGCCTCAGTGACCAGATACAAGCCAAGACAAAAGGGGAGGGAGAGTTTTGGTTTTCCCCTGTGGCCTGCATCCTGTCTTCTGTGCTTTAGGACTAGCTAGACAAGCTCTCTGCCTGTGAGGCAGTCAAGGGCTCCTGGTTGGGAACCCCTGTTCTAGAATGCCCATGCTGTGATTCAGGGCTCCTGAGAAAAGTTGTTTTTGCCCTTGGGACTACACTGTTTGAAGGGCCATATGCCTCTCTTCTTCCAGGATAAAAGAGAAAGACAGGCCCAGGTGCCAGGCAGTGCCTTCCTGGTGATAAACTTAGGGGCTGGAGAAGGGTGTGAGCTGACCCCAGGGGGACTTGGAACCCCTTACTTGGAGGATTCTAGTTTGTTTTCTACTAAACCGTGAGGTGCCATGAAACTTGGATCTCTGGAGTCTGTAAAAAGGGGGGTAGATCCCTGCTGTGACCCCAGGATCCTCTGCTGCCAACCAGGGCTCCACGCCCCTCAGCCCCACTCGTGCCCTGTCTCCCAGTTCCTCGGGCCTTGGGGGTTCCCACCTGGCTGAGAACCAGAACATTGTGTATCCGTGTCTTTGAAAAGCTGCCTCAGGGCTCTGCTCAGTGCTGCTTTGTGGGTTCTTTGGTCTCCCCTCCTCACTTCACCCTCCCACCAAATATATATGTATGCACACGTATATTTGAGGCTTGGTATATTTTACAAATGAATGAACTCCATTTATCCAGAATGATGAGGGGAATAAGGTATTATAGTTATTTGGACACTCTGATTAAGAATTTCCATAAATGCTCTGTATTCCTGATTTCCAAAATATGGCATAAAATATGTTAACAGCATGCTCTGTTGATGGCCGTACGTCATTTTTGTTTGATCATCTGGAAAACCGGTCCTAGTTTGGTAGGGGCAAGCTGTGTTTGTTTGACTAGTCTACGTCAGTCATCAATACTGTGGATATTTGAACTCTCTGATTATTTGGTTTCTGGATAAATGAGAGCCTTCCATGTTGTAAGAAGCAGCTTTGTATGTGTTTATTGACAGATACTCATGTTCTCTCTTGTTTTTTCAGAGAAAGCATGGACACAGACAAAGACGACCCTCACGGAAGGTACCATGAACCTAGTCGTGACGTTCATCCTGCTAGCTATTTTCCTTGCATAATTACGTGTTCTGTTACTTGGTGCAGGTCCCACCTGTGTCCTTGGATGGGGATAAGCAAGGAGGCTGGGAGCCTGGGAGCTCAAGATGCTCTCCTCTGGGCCCAGCCCCCAGTGTGGATAATAAGAGCCCTTGTGTGTTGAGAGAGATGACAGGGATTAAGCAGGGAAATGAATGAAGCTGGGAAGAAAAGAGAGAGGTGTGACTTTGCCATTAGTCTCCCAGGGTTTGTGTCTGATCTTTTGCTTTTCTTTTCCCCTTCCCTTCCAGGTTAGAATACACAGAGCACCAAGGAAGGATCAAAAATGCAAGGTAAGCGTGGACCTGTCTATACACCGTCCTGGTTCTGGGCGCTCGGAGTGCCGCTGAGCTGGCTCTGTGTGTCTGGTCCCTGTCGGTCTGAGCATCCCTTCGGGGATTGGGGTGGGGGTGCCTTGGCTGTGGCCACCTGCCGCTTGTCCTCTCCATACTGAGTTGGCCTTCACTCTTGGCTACCTAAGCACATTTAACCTGCAGGGGACTTTGGAAGTAGCAGAAAGCCCTGCAAGGCTGAAGCTCTTCCCCAGCAGGTTGCTCCTTCCTGACTCGAGGGCCCTCCAGAGTAGACCTGGCTCAGTGACTCCATTCTCGGGCCGGGCCTTGCCTCTCAGAGCGGTCCTTCTTGCCCAGCAAGGGAGGCATGGGGCTGCCTGCGCCCTTGAGTAGATTCTCGAACTCGGTCCCTCCTGCCTCCAGCCACACTTGCTGACCCCATCCACGTGGGTCTGCCCTCCTGCCAGTGACTCCAGGGCCATCTGAGGCAGTCATGACACAGACCCAGGGCTGCAGAATTCGACTGGCCTGAGACTTCTAGCTTTCCCCGCACAGCCTAGCTGTGGTGGGAGGTCCCTCTTGGTGGCTCTGTTGCTATGGCAGCAAACGACATTTCCACTGGTGATGCACTCCATCGGGGACAATCACAAATGGCAGGTACAAACCAGTCAGGGAGAGCATGTGTGCCTGTGGATGCATCCTCCTGCCTTGATGGGCAGCCACTCCTGGGAGGGAAGAGTGCGACACTCTTCAGAGGAAGCTCTTGGGGACAGATGGAGCATCTGCTGTGTCCTGGTGGAGTCATGGTTGATCCAAAGATGGCAGCACTAGTTACCTAGGGACTCAGTCGGGGGTCTCTGACAGGCCACACAGCGGGCTCCTCACAAACCTCAGAGATCTCTGCAGGACTACAGCCTCCCCCGCTCCCCCCGCAAAGCCATTCTGGATGCTTTGCTCTTTGCAGACTCTACCTCCCTTCCCTTTCCTTCCATGCCCATCTTAAATTCCAACTTTACAGAGGCTGAGAGGAAAAGAAAGGACAAATTACCAATCCAGTTTACTCTGAGCAGACAGTTTTTGTAATATTTCTTCCTAATTCTAAGTATGAGGTAAGCATACAAACAATAATGACCCCGCGCAGTGAGGCCACTTTTTTTGGTGACTTTAGTAGAAAAGCCAAGTTCCAAGCCTTGTGCAGATTCTAAACGTTGCCCTGTCGGGGGAATGTCAGAAGCCGTGATAACTTATTTTTGTCATTGTCTCCTTGAGGCTCGACTTCATTTTCTAGAAATCATTTTTCCTGTTGTTGTGCAGGGAAGCTCACAGTCAGATTGAAAAGAGGCGTCGGGATAAAATGAACAGCTTCATTGATGAATTGGCTTCTTTGGTGCCCACGTGCAATGCCATGTCCAGGAAATTAGATAAACTTACTGTGCTGAGGATGGCCGTTCAGCACATGAAAACATTACGAGGTAAGACTTTATTGTTCTTGATGCCCTTGCCCACACATGTTCCCTCCCTTGCCTAGGGTGTGCCTGAGTCCCCAGGACCGTGTGTATTATTTGCCAGTGTGTAGCCTTGAGTAACTGTCCTTCCCGGCAGTAGACCTGATGCCAAATGAAGTGATTCCTGAGCTTATGTGGGTGTCCATTTGGGATTTTGCGGTCCTACATCCCCAGGGAGTAGAGGCTGTGGTCTGTGCGCGCGTCTGCACGTGTATGTGATAGGCAGGCTACGTGCATGTCGGGGAGGACCCACATCTTGCATGTGTCTGTGCGCTGGGCCCCACCTGCCCAGTGATCACCATCAGACATGCAGGTGCCCTTGGTGACGCAGAGAAGTCTGTTGCTGTTTTTAAGGGGAAAATTCACCGTGGCTCCTTTAAAGAGTGAGTCACTGGTTGATGGTTCTTGCTGCGTTTTACTGTCAGGGATGAACACTGATGATATTTTCATGTTCCTGGAATTTTCCCAAACCAGATAGACTCTCTATGAAGGAGGCAGTATTTTCCTTCTTTTCTGAGTGTGGGGTGGGTGAGAACACAGAGGCAGAAATGTGGAAGCAACTTATCCAGACCGCAGGAGAAAGCTGCAGTGTCGCAGGCACTTTAGTGAACGCTGGGCCTGGCATGTTCCATGGCCTGTCTTGGACCCTTTGAGGAAATTGGAAAGTGGGCGCTCAGTCAGACCTCTGACCTGCGTGGTAAAAGAATTGCGTCTTTATGTTTCCACAAAGCCACCAGAAAGAAGGAGTAGCCGGTTTCGTCTGCCTTTTGATCACTATTCAGACACATCAGCATCGTGTCCTGTGCTGTGAGGGTGGCATCTAAACATTACTATTAGGGAAGATTGTGGGGATTAAATTATTATAAGCTCATTTTTTATTAAATTGGAAGGAAACGAGGGACAAATCTCGAGTTATATAAAAAGCAGGGATGTGGCTCAGTGTGTGCCTTGTTAGTTGATATGAAAGTCAGACACATTCTGTCAACCTCCTCCTTCACCGTGGTACTGAGAATTGCTACAGATCTTTTCCATTTTATTTCTTCACTGTTCTAACCATTTTTGCAGATTCCAAGGTCATTTGCTGCCAGCATCTTTCTCTGTTACTATACGGTGTTCTTCTGTATGGTGTTCTCTCGTACGGTGTTTTTCCTATACGGTGTTCTCTATATGGTGCCAGACGGATGGCCTTTTAAGCATCTTGTCCCCTTTCAGCCCGAGGAGCCAGAGTTGTATTCACTGAAGTAATGCATTTCTCTGGGTTGCCAAGCTCATTTACCTCACCCTGATGAAGAAGCACTCCCACTAAATGCCTTCTACAGTATATTTATTTACTCAGAGCCTGGCCGCCTGGGTGATTTCCCAGGAAGGCTCAGCGTGGTCATTTGAGGGACTGCTAGACAACGCATTTAATGTCGGCCCTGGGAAGGAGGGAACCCTCCCAGGAGCCTCTGCCGGTTGACTTCCAAAGCTGCCTTCTCTCTCTGAAGCAGATTTATACTTCCATCTATGACCTCTTGGCTCCCCTACAGTGACCAGAGCAAACCTGTTAGGTCCCCTGTGGGCAGCAGTGTTGTCTTTTCAATGGATCCTGTCCGAAGCCCGATCTAGCCCTGTGTCTGTTAAGGAAAAAGGAGAGAACGTTGAAGTCCCAGGTGGTAGGGACGAGGCCACATCTGGAAGGTCGGAGGCAGTGAAGTGCTATGAGCCATTCCCTGAATAGAAAGTGTACCAACTCTCTCTTTTTTTTTTTCTCCCTCAGGTGCCACCAACCCATACACAGAAGCAAACTACAAACCAACTTTTCTGTCAGATGATGAATTGAAACACCTCATTCTCAGGGTATGTCACAATTATGAGCTTGTCTTATACACGCTTACAGATTTCAGTGTGAGGTACCAGAGTGTGGGAATTTGATGTCTAAACGTTGGGCCTTTTGAGGCTGACTTCGTCTTTTCGGGTCTCCACATCTGTCTGGACAGTCTCCACAGTCCTTCCACTCTTGCTTAGACAAAAATTGAAGGCCCAGGCTACTGTGATTTTTAAATGGAAGGAGGCAGGATTTTGTACACATAGGTAGTTAAGAACCCCATTCCTGCATGAAGGTTTTAGAAAGGGACAGGCACTGATACCAACGGAGAATTTGTCTTCTCCTCACCTAAGCGCTAGCACAAAAACATCCACATACGTCTTGACACTAAAATCCCATCAAAGCAAGAAAGCTTCCAAAGACCTCTCCGCCCAAGGAGGAAACGAAATGGGGGCGGTGAGGCTCTGCCCTCTGGACCAGCGCACTCGCTTGTCTTGCTCGTCTCTGTGGAGAGGTGGCACCACGAGAGCTTGGCTTCCATGTGGCATTAGGTCTGCCTCCGGGTGGAGCAAGACCAACTTGGAAACTGAAGGGAAAGAAACAGGATTCAGAAGCCTGTCCCCTGGCCCATTGTGAGCAGAAAAACAGAAAAATGTCACCCGCCTCCGTCCCCCCACAGCCAGGGTGGACGTCGCTTGCTAAGCCCCTATGGCATCTGGGCACCTTGCTTTCAGCAGACATTTGCCAGGCCTCAGGCTCCAGGCCACTCTGTCGTCACCCTGACGTTCCTCTCTGCCTGTCTTCTGGTCCTCTGTAAGTCTGGCCCGTGTGCTCACTCCAGCATTCTCTGTCCATCCCCTCCTGACGTGTTCTCTCAGTTGGAAAGCTTTCAGCTGCAAGGAACAGATGACCTGATGAACAGATAGGGTTTTGTTTCCCAAATACAGCCGGTCCTGCGGTAGGCCGGGAGGGGTTGGTGTGGTGGCTCAGTGAGGGTGGCCGGAGCCAGGCTCTGTCTGTCTTCGCGAACGGTCGTGCCGAGCTCGTGTGCAGCCTGCTTCCTCGGTGTAGCCACACCAGCCAGAAACAAGGGGCAGGGGAGTGTCCGGGCCAGCTGTCCCTTTTCTCAAGGAAGGATATGCCTTCCTAAAAGCCCGATAGTAGATGTCAGCTTCTCCGGAAGGTGTTAATTGATGACCACTAGCTTCAGGGCAAGGATTTAGATTTTTTCCAGCCTCCACAGTAGAAGTGGACAAGAGTCCCCCATCAGCATTGGCCACACACACTTTCCAGAGCCACGTCGATTTGCTAGATTTTCCTTCAGAAGTGACTCTCGGGACCCAGTGTAGAACTTCAGCTGTGGTCTGGTTGGCCTGGGGTTGAAAGGGCCTGGCTCCCTCCTTGCCGTAGAAGCCATCATATTAGTGCCACGTTTTGGACCACTGTAATACCGTCCCTCCCACTCTCTTAGGGATTATTGTGAGGCCAAGTTTTTTCCATCCTGTATAGGTGTGGTTTGTTTTTTTGAACTTCTGTTTCTGTCAAAAAATATTTATTGGATGGTCTTACATTCCAGTTTGTCATTAGTGATCCTTCAAGGCTTCTTGTGACTGGTACATCTGATAGGCATGCCTTCTATGTCTTTCGTTCACTAATGCCCCAGATATTTCTGAGACTTAGTTCTGGGTGTGTGGCACTGTTCTAGGTACATCCAAGTCAACAATAAACACGTTGTGGGGGGGCCGGGCATCCCAGCAAGTCTGTGATGGTCCTTGGGCTGCCTCCCTCAGGGCACAGCTCTGCACTCCTCTCTTCATCCTCCTTCATCAAGCCATCCCTATTCTCAGGGAGGACTTGCTGGAGTTAAGGTACAGACTGTGCCTGCAGCATCTCTGGAGAAACCACCAGGGCCGGCTTCACGGGTGGCAGCCTCTGTAGCCACACAGGGCCACACCAGGAGTTCAATGCTCTGCTCTTGCCCTCTGGAAGGGCATCATGTTTGAACAAGGGTCTCTGCATTTTTTCCCATTATGTCCTGGGCCCCACAAATCCTGTGGCTTGTCCTGATTGCCATACTGCTAATTTGATGTTTTTTTGTTTTTTAAAAATTTTATTTATTTGTCAGAGACAGCGAGAGTGTGAGCACAAGCAGGGAGAGCAGCAGGGAGAGGGAGAAGCAGGCTTCCCGCTGAGCAGGGAGCCCAATGTGGGGCTCGATCCCAGGACCCTGGGATCATGACCTGAGGCGAAGGCAGATGCTTAACCGACTGAGCCACCCAGGCGCTCCACAAATGTGTTTTATTTTGAATATGAATATATATATATATATATATATATATATAAGTATATGAAATTCCTATTATATATAACAGGTTTATATGTTTATATATATTTACATATAATAAATATAAACTTCTTTTGTAATGGCAAATGCTCAATAACTTTCTCCTTTTCTAAATTTCCTGTCCAATGCCCACACTTGTCAGGGTATGGAACAAGGATTTTCATGCCATTTAAACTAAATACCTCATCTTGGGTTTGCCTTTCCTGTGCTTCCGTGTCCTCCAGCATCTGTAGGACACAGTGGTGATGTGTCTCTCCTGACGAAACTCTTCTGCCCTCCCTGGCGTGCGTCCGTGGTGACGAAGCACGGTCCAATCCCTCGCCACTTCCAGGTACCCAGTGCCCAGGAATTTGCTTCAACAGAAGGCAGGGTCCGCTCAGATGTTTGAGCGGTTCAGCCGCGGGAACTGGACTTCTGTGTTCCCTTCCCAGTGCACGTCTGACGGACCGCTTTCTCTACTGAGAGCTTTCCAAATGGCTTCCATGATGGTGTGTCAGGGAGCAGTCAGCCTGATCAGTGGATGATGGCTGGGTACTCCACCTCCCCATCTTCTGATAACTAGGCAGACCCCGCCAGGGCTTCTGTGTCCCTTACTAAGCCTGTCCTTCCCTGAGAGGGAGCCTGTCCTGTCTCCATGTGGCCCCATGGTGCTGGTGGCATTCTCCTAGTCTCTGCTCATCTGCTGTCCCCTGGGACCCAGCTCCTTCACCTGGTGGCGTTTATCTGCCTGAGGGAAACTGAGTCAGAACATGTTGAGCCTCTCCTCACTGATGATTCGCTGGCCTTTGGAGCCCTCTTGCTCTCCCTGGACGTGTTGAGACCCACTTTGTTGATGCCACAGGTTCAGGCCCAACTCTGCCCAGCATTCCCTCCAGGATGTCATCGGCAGCTTCTTCCGAGGCACCTTCTGTGCCACTTCACTTCATCCGTGAAAAGCCTCAAAACACTTCTGTGAGATGGGAGATTGCCTGCAAGGCGGTGCAGAAGTTATTAATACCCTAGCTCTTGACTGAATGAGGCTTCCAGCAGATGGTGCTTGGAAAGTCTCTTCTCCGCTGTCCTCCCCCGCCCCTGTGCTGGCTTAGGAAGAGCTCAGCCCCAGCTCCCTTCCGGCTGAGGGGCCTGGCGCAGCCTTGGCAGTGGTGGTTCGGTCCCTCCTGGCGCCTTCATGGCCGCCCTGGTGCGTGTGCCATGGTTTTCCTCTGGCACATTAACTCATTTCTTACTTCTTTGAATTATATTACATCCCCCAAGACCCTTTTGTGGGAAGGGGATTGGAGTTTCTCTAGATTCTTCCCAAGAAGAGACCAAGGACTGGTGAATAAAGATGTTGAATTAGAACTGTGGGAGCTGAGCATAAATGCAAGTGTGTGACTGAGTGTGGAGCCCCCTCCCCGCCGCTGGGAGGCCCCCAGCAGGAGCTGAGTGGTTGACCATCTGCAGAGCTGTGGGCAGCATTCACACAGAGGCCACGGAGCCTAATATCTCAGGCGCTACAGCTCTGGTGTTTATCTGCTTCAGCCTGACGGCATCCTGTTTCGATATCCATATGCCTGTCTTGGGACTTTAGATTTTTACCTGTATTTAAGGTGAAGAGGGAAGGAGAATGTAGGAGAAATTTTTGCTTTGCTTTTCTTGTCTCCCTTAGGATATAAGCAGCCCAGCCCTGGATCCAGAAATGATAGTCAAGAACAGTAGTTCTCAGTCCTTGTACATGAAAATCATTTGGAGTAGGGGTGAGAACAAGACTCCTGATCCAGCGCCCCCCCCCCCCCCCGACCAGGAGCATAAGAACAACAAACAACACACCACTCCCCATGCTGAGAAGCACTGTTCAAGAGCATGCTCTGTAAACGGAAGTGTTCAAGTTGAGGATAGATGGTGGTCAGGATACAGGAGAGGGGGTTTTGATCTTAAAGGTTCCTTTCAATCTCAGATTCTGTGATTCTACATAGTTACGATTAAAGCAATAAAATAGGACTTCTCTGGACTTGATACTCTCAAAGGAAAAGTCTTAAAGTGAATTCACTGTTGTAACAGAAATTACTTCAGTTGGACCGTCCCCTATAATCATTAGATGATCTATGTGTCTGGACCTGCCTGGGAGAGCATCTTACTCCTCTCCTGATGCATTAGTTGTGAGCATCCTGTGACTATCAATGAGTACAGTTCTGTGCTTTGGGTACTTAGCAGACCAAGTCCTTATTTGCTATCAGAGTGATTACAAATCGTGTTTCCTAAAGTGTGATAAATTGATTATCCATTTCTCCTGATTAGGCAGCAGATGGATTTTTGTTTGTCGTAGGATGTGACCGAGGGAAGATCCTCTTTGTCTCCGAGTCTGTCTTCAAGATCCTCAACTACAGTCAGGTATGGCTCCTGTTTGGGTTGGTGGTGGGCAGGCTCCCAGCAGCCAGAAAGGTCGCCCCGCGTTTTAGAATAATTATAATATACAAGTCACATGGAAGATGCTTGTACCGTCCTCCCACACACACCCAGTGCTTCTTCCAGAAAATTTGTCATTTCTTAACAGAGAAATGAATTTAAACCTAAAAAAAAAAAATCTTTTTTTTTTTTTTTTAAAGATTCATTTATTCTTGAGAGAGAGAGAGTGAGAGCATGTGTGCATGCGTGCATGGTGGGGAGGGGCAGAGGGAAAGAGAATCTTAAGCAGACCGCGCACTCAGTGCGGAGCCCAATGTAGGGCTCGATCTCACGACCCGGAGATCATGACCTGAGCTAAAATCAAGTGTCGGGCACTTAACCAACTGAGCCCCCCAGGGGCCCCTAGAAAAAGACTTTTGGATATGTTCCACGTTTCCCTCACAGGAAGGTTTAACTGATCTCATCAGCAGCTTTATACTTTCTTGTTGCTACCCAATGACTATGCCACAACTGAAGGGGGGTGGGAGGCGGGAGGGGCTATCTGACAGGGAAAGGCAGGTCAGAGAATACCCAGAGAATAAAACAATTGGGAATCCACCGATACTTTGTTTGTGATGATGTATCCCTTTTGAACCGTGGCTTCCTCTAAAAAAAAAAAAAAAAAAAAAAAAAATGACCCTAATAACCCCTACCTTTTATGATTGTTCATAGGATCAAATAAGATAAACATTCCCAAAAGCTTCTAGAGCAGAGTTTTTCATTTACTCTGTCCCCAACATTTTTACTCATCCATTCATTCACTCACTCCTTCACCTACTGGTGTTTGCACGGGAAGTTGGTAAGGCAGCAGAATTGAAGAATCAAAAAAACGTGTATACATTTGAAGGGATGTAAGTTGAATGTGTCCACAGTGTCTTGCTCTTCTTGGTCTTCAAGCAAAGTTATGGAGGTGGTCGTGGCTGAAGAGCACGGAGCCTCGGGCTAGAGTCTGCACCCACGCCCTGTGTCCCTAGAAGGGCTTTCGTGGGCATCAGAAATCAGTCAAAGGGAACGTGTGCAGCTGAAAGATTCCTGCCCTCAAGGAGCATGAACTGTTTATAGAAGTATCAATATAATTAAGCCCTTTTCCCCTCATGTGTTATCAAAACCAAACTCCCAATGCCTCGTTCCCTGTGTCTATATCTAGGCAGAGTGATTGGATAGGTGTACATGTTCACATGGGAAATCTTTGAAATTCTCCTGCTTAGAAAGACAAAATAAAGGCAAAGCAACCTGCTGGGTAAGTTCTGTTCCACGCGCCGTTGACTCGTTTCCGTGCTTCATCCCCTCAGAATGATCTGATCGGTCAGAGTTTGTTTGACTACCTGCACCCTAAAGACATCGCCAAAGTGAAGGAACAGCTCTCGTCCTCAGACACAGCACCCCGGGAGCGGCTCATAGATGCAAAAAGTGAGTCCAGGAGAAGGCTGCGGCTGCGTCCTCGGGGCTCCCTCTGACCGCGAGCGAAGACAGCCACTTGTGGCCCCCGCGCTCGGCCTCTGGCCCCCCTCCTCTCTGCCCTTTATCTGGGTCACAGGTGCTCTCTTTGGCTCAAGTCAGTCCTTCACCTTCCTTCCTATTTGTTTGTTTTGTTTCACATAAAGAAGCAACAACTCAATGTCCAAATCCAGTGAGAGGAAAAACAGCTACTTTGATTCTTTCTGGTTTTTAGTCTTTTTTTCTCCCCCCGCCCAGAATCTAGAACTTCCCACTTGTATGCTCCTGAGTTTCAAGGGCTCACGCCAGTTTGACTGGTTCCCCCCGAAAAAAATTCCCTCGGTTTACCTGAGTTACACACATGCAGCCTCCTAAGATAAAAGTAAGAAAACATGAAACATAAAAGTTCCTTTGGCCAAAGTGGTTCCTCGTTAGTCGGCTCCCCTTCCTGGCTTCCTTCTTTAGCCGCGGAACCACCGTTCACGGCCTCCCCCACCCCACCCGCCCTCCGTGCCTCCGGAGTGAGGTCCTGTAGCCCTCCTCCCACCAGTCCTGTGGCTCCAGCAGCTAAGACTGTGGTGGAGTCTGGAGGCAGATTGCCAGGCGCACTTCCTGGTTCCCTGATTTTTTCCAGCTGTGTGACCTTGAGCAAGTTACTTAACCTCTCTGTGCCTCCGTTTCCTTATCTGCAAAATAGTACCTGTTTCATTGGGTAGTTATGAGGATTAAATATATTAACATACATAAAGCCCGCGGGGCAGTTCCTGGCACACAATAGGCACGATTGTCAGTATTGTGATATTTTCATTAAGTTCCTAAAAGTTCAACACAGCCCCTGGTACCTGTTGCCTTTTATAGTCTGGCCCTGGCAGTTTTTGGCAGTGACATGAGAAGAAGAAGGTGATGTTTGGTTCTTGCCTTTAAGGCTCTCACCATATAGTCAGGGAGACCAGGAGACAGCACCCTGCGTACTAGGTACTGCCCTAGAAATCGCACCAGGCATCGAGAACAGACGACTCATTCTCGTGTGGGTGCGAGGACAGGCATCCCCGAGTAGGTGACAGCTGAGGTGCGTCTGAAAGGGTGATTACTGTGTGCCAGGCCATGAAGAGATGAACAGAGCAGGGAAAACGATTTCCGGATGGACACACAGGTGTAGCACCCGCTCTGTGGCTGGAGCAAACCGAGCAGGGGCAGGGACGGCGGGCCCGGGCGCATCCCGATCCCGGGGGTGGCTGTGGGAGGTAGGCCGGAGGGGGGACACCGAGCAGGAGCCCCGGGCAGCGGCCCCTCCTCTGATGGTCGCCCCCATGGTGGGCGTGTGTCATCCCTGGACACGGTCTGTAGACCAGTAGCCAGCGTTCATAGCAGGATTACGGTCCTGCTCCTCCTACCAGTAGCTGCATTCTCCGTGATCTGGAAACCTTTCCAGACGGACAGCCCACTTCCCCACGTTGCATCTTTTATGGCCTACACTGAGGAGGAATGGTGTGGTCATTATAGAACAGTGAGGCAGGAAAGAAGAGGCTTTCTTCAAGGTCACACTCCCCCTCCTGACAGACAGTACTACTCTCAGTTTATCACATTTTGTGTATTGATTTGCAGCTGGACTTCCAGTTAAAACAGATATAACCCCTGGGCCATCTCGATTATGTTCTGGAGCACGACGTTCTTTCTTCTGTAGGATGAAGTGTAACAGGCCTTCAGTAAAGGTGGAAGACAAGGATTTCCCCTCTACCTGCTCAAAGAAAAAAGGTAACCACTTCACTTCTTTAAAATCTTAATACAGTGAGGCAGGGGGGCTCCTGGATGGCTCAGTCTGTGAAGCGTCCGACTCTCGGTTTCAGCTCAGGTCATGAGCTTTCGGTCGTGGGATCGAGCCCCACGTCGGGCTCTGGCGCTCAGAATGGAGTCAGCTTCAGATTCTCTCTCCCTGTCCCTCCTGTGCGTGCGCTCTTTCTCGCTCGCTCTCTCTCTCACAAATAAAATCTTTAAAAAAACAAATAATAAAATCCTAATACAGGGGAGGCTGGCTTTGTGCACTGGGGGGCTCAGCAGGGCATGGGGTCGGTGGTCCCTTGCAGACCCCAGGACTGCAGCCAGTACCATTCTCCCCCTACAGGGTAGGGCCTTTGGGGAGCAGGAGAGATTGGGAAGCCCTGGTGGTTGTCACTCTGACAGCGATTCGTGGGAAAGCTTCCTCCGTGTAAATCCGGTCTGTTTTAAAGTGGTTGAGAAGGACTGCCCTCAGCCCAGTGCCAGCCACTCCGAGCATCCCGCCCATCCACTGAAATGACTCTTGCTCAGTTCACCCAGGACTGTCACGTTGCTAGACACAACGGACACCTCATTTTTCTTCCATCTTAAAGTATTTTTTCCCCCAGGACTCCACGAAACCTCACTCTTCTCGTCTCTCCCAGCCTCTGCCACAGTAGGGCCCTCTCCCGACTTCCTTTTGCTGGCTCCTCATCTGTCCTGAGCCACCTTTCTATCCACACTTGACCCTTAGGTGATGTCATCTGCTCCCGTAGCTTGCCGTTTCCCGTATATGCCAGTAACGCCCAAGTTTATATTTCTGGCCCAGACTTCTCCTTTGAGCTCCGGATCCGTAAACCCACTTCTTCTTACATCTGCCTGCTCCGCTATCCTCAGGGGCACCTCAAACATGATCTGTGTAAGAGTGACCACCCGAGCTCCTCCGCGCCACCCAGTTGCACATACTGGAAGCTGGGGAGGCACCCTCAGCCCGATTCACTCTGTCTCCCACTCCGGTGACGAAGACTGTGTGTATCCACCTCCTTGTTTACCGTATCACTCGGACCCCGGCCCCCCTGTGCGCTCACCGCGGCTCCTCACACTTGCCATCTCCCCACACGACAGCCAGAATGATCTTTTTGAAGCACAGCTTTCTGTCGGCTCCCTGTTTAAAACCCTGCAGCGTTCCCCGCTGCTCTTGGAGAGAAGCGGAGAGTCCATGATCGTGCACCCTCCGCCCCCCGCCACTCCGTGTGCTCAGCTGTGCTGACTTCCTGTCCATGCCTCGCCCCCCTTTCTGCCCCAGGTCTCCGTCCGTCCATGCTGGCCCCGCCCCCCCCGCCCCCCCAGCTCCCTTCAGCCAGCTGGTCCTTTAGAGCTGGGCGTCCGGGGCTGCCGCTCACCCCCTCAGGTTACTTGTTTGACGTCTGTCTCCGCACAGGGGCTAGAAACTCCATGCTGGCGCATCTGATGGGTTTCCCAGTTTCCCAATAACTAGCACAGACCCGCCGCTTCATAAACACTCTGTAAGGATGTGTTTATTGTTGAAATCCACAGGTGGTTCCACACTGAATGTGTCCCCAAGTGAAATCCTCCCTCTTCTCTACAGCATACTCTCTGTTCTCTCTTCCCTGAGTCCGGGAGCAACAAGCATGCAATCCAAAAAAGTTGGGGTCCCCTTCATTTTCTTTCGCACCAAGTGTCTTGATACCCATACCAAATCTCAAGAGTTCCCAGAAGCTTGTCCCACGTGCCTCCCCGCTGCCTCGCCCTCTGCAGTACCAGAGCACAGCCCTCCTCATCTGTTGCCGTCCCCGCTCAGGCTTGTCTTCCTCCTGCTCCTTACCCATCCAGTTTCCCTAGCGCTCTGCTCCTGGAGTGTCCAAAGCACCATTTGCTTTCGCTGTTTCCCCACTTATGTGCCTTTGGAAGCTCCCCATTCCCTGTCTGAGAAACACACGTTTGTTAGCAAATATTCTAAGACCCCAGTCATCTGTGCCCCCTTGCCTTTCCAGCTCTGTGTCCAGCCCCGCCCAGGCGCCCCCTTTCCACTTCAACCACGCTGAGCCCTCCGTTGTTTCTCGTACTGGATGCGCCTCCGCGCTTTGTACCTTCTCGACCTTCGCCCATTCTAGTCCCTTAGCCAGTGCTCATCCTTTTTGATCCACCTCCTGCCTGGTTTTCCTGGGCAGCCCTCCTCTCCCCAGGTAGACTGAGCTACTCCTTCCTTGGTATACGTGACGCTCTTGGCATGACCAGTCCAGCCCTGCACGGATGACACTGGATGATAGCGGCCCACTGCCGTGCCTTCCTCTCTCTCTCTCGAGTCCCCCATCCGGAGAGCAAAGCTTCTTTATCGTTTGACTCCCTTCCCGCATCCCAGCCCGCCCCAGGCTGGCGAGCCTGCTTGCCCCCAGCCTGACACTGACCGCGGACTTTGCTTTCTAGCAGATCGAAAGAGCTTCTGCACCATCCACAGCACAGGGTACCTGAAGAGCTGGCCGCCCACAAAGATGGGGCTGGACGAGGACAGCGAACCGGACAACGAGGGCTGTAACCTCAGCTGTCTCGTCGCCATCGGACGCCTGCATTCGCACGTGGTTCCACAGCCGGTGAATGGGGAAATCAGGGTGAAGTCTATGGAGTATGTGTCTCGGCACGCGATAGACGGGAAGTTTGTTTTTGTAGACCAGAGGTGAGAGTCTGCGTGCTACCCGTGAACACTGACCATATAAGATTTTCACCTCTGAGTAAAGCAGAGCAGGCTGGGCCATCAGGGTAAAGAGAGAAGGAAGCAATGGGGATCTCTGCTAAAAAATGAGACCCTTCGGAATATCATCGTATATACAGAGATTTTGTCTTTAACACTCTTTGGCACGTAGAGACAGCTAAGTAGGTGACATTGTGGTTCGATGTCCGTGGCCAGGAGAGAAATGGTAGGCATAGGATGCTGCTGTCTGAATGTGTGTAGAACGTTCAGAAACATGGCTGTGATTGAAATTCTGGAACGTAGGACTTGGAAAAGATGACCTAGTCCTGAGCTGTCCGATGCAATGGTCTTTGGCTATGGTAATCTCATCCGGCTATTCAAGTCTTGGTTAAAACTAAGCTAGAAGTTCCTCCGGCTCACTAGCCATATTGCGGGTACTCTTTAGCTATGTGAGGCTAATGGCACAGATCGAGAACATCGCCATTGCAGAAAGCTCCGTTGGCAACACTGATCTAGTCTAGTCCCATTTTTCTGGGTGAGGACCTGGGGCCCCAACTGAAGACCGGCCGCCTCCCATTCACAGCAGAGTGGTAGTAGACCTGAGCTGAGGACCCTGATGTGCCCAGTTTGCTGTCTGTGGCCTCCTGGAGAATACTCACAGGCTGATAAGTTTTCTGGCTATTAGAAATAGTTGCTACATGCAGGAAAAGGGCGCCGCCACTTTTCAAGGCCCTTATGGCCCCCGCCACTGGAGCTTCTGATGTTTGGCCATTTGATTAAAAAAAAAAAAAAAAAGTAATGGAGAAGCTTTGCCCTGAGGTTTGGGTTTCTATCACATTTTTATCTGACTACTATAGTTACCATTTTTAAGTCTCCTTTCTTGGGATAACGACTCCTTTGAGAGCCTTCTTTTCTTTCTCTTCCCTCTGTTTTTAGAGTGTTGGTAAAGTTCAGTTGCACGAAAAAAATACATCCACCCAGCTTGGACCTTGTTCTGATCAGCACATTGGGGTTCATCCACTGCAGAGATGCTGTTAATTGTCTGAATAACTTTCTTTTTTTAAAAAATTCTAGGGCAACAGCTATTTTGGCATATTTACCACAAGAACTTCTAGGCACATCATGTTATGAATATTTTCACCAAGATGACATAGGACATCTCGCAGAATGTCATAGGCAAGGTAAGCTGGGCGGGTACAAAAGGTCTTCACTTTAAGGTGTCCCCCTGCTTTGAAACTAGTCCACATAAAGGTTCCAGAGAAATCTGCCCCCAGTGATGTGGGAGTCAGCCAGGCCAGGAGTCTTCAGGCCAAAACATGTCTGAGAAGAGGCTGATGTTCCCGGGCCCCGTTTATCCCCTCACAGTGAACCCACCTCAGACTGTCTAGCAGTTTCTTGTACATAGGACAGCACGGTTTCTGGAAAGCATCTCTTGTTCTTGTTACACGGACCCTGTAAAGATTTGGTGTGGCTCAAACAGATCTGATTCTCTTTTCCATAAAATCCTGCCGTGCTTCCTGTATTTCCCTCTTGACTTACGGCGCGGGCACGTAACCAGCCTCCCGAGAGAGGAGCCAGTACTGAGCCCTTCCCTCGTTCATTCACCCAGACGTGCGTTTCCAAAGAGGCCCCTTCTTGCACCTCTGCTACCGTACCCCTAGTTCAGGCCCTTGTGCCCAGCCGGTAATTGTGAGAGACTCCTAGCAGGCCCCCTTCTGCCCCACCTTCCACCTTCCATGTTCCATAGTTGTCCTGTTTACACCCCAATGGATTAAGCTTGATAATGTGCCATCCTTCCTTAAACCTCCTGCCTTAAAACCTTTGACCAGCATTCAAGACCTTCCACCTCCTGACCCGGACCCCCCTCCCCAGCTTCACCTCCCCACCCCCCCACCCCCCACTTGCAGAGGCATCGGGGACATCTCCTCACTTCCTGCCCCCACCAGGGCATGCCACGCGCCAGGCACTGCTGGGTCCTTCCCTCCCTCCTGTCCACACACCTGTACTCCTCCCTCGAGGCTCTGATCTCTTCCTCTGCATGGCTGCCTCTCACGTTCCTCTCCTGAGGGCAGGGGCCGCGTGCTGTCTCCCCTCTCTCTCCAGTGCCCGGCCCGTGAAAGGTGCCGGTTACATGTTTGTGACATGGAAGAATGAAGTTTGACTAGGTGGGTGACCCTCCCTGGATTCAGAAGTCCTAAAAATGCTGTTCCGCCATCAGGCTTTGGGATGGGGAAAGGACGCGGGCCCCCGGGACGTTTGTTGCTCCCTTGAAAGCTCGTCCCAGTCTGATGTCGATAGCCTTCGTTTCATACACTGAACAACAGCAAGCGACTCCCACATGAACCGAAAGGCTCCGAACGAAGCCCTCGGAAACAACCCATTCTCCGAGGGCCCGCGCCCCCGTCTGATGACACAGTGATGGCTCTGGAACCTTGGCACATTTAGGATTTGGCTGGTTTTGTATGTTGGCCTGCGGGAACCATATTCATGGCTTCTTTGCATTTTCAGTTTTACAGACGAGAGAAAAGATTACGACTAACTGCTATAAGTTTAAAATCAAAGATGGTTCTTTCATCACGCTGCGGAGTCGATGGTTCAGTTTCATGAACCCTTGGACCAAGGAAGTCGAATACATTGTCTCAACCAACACTGTTGTTTTGTAAGTGTTTTCCCCGTATCAGAAGCTCCCTTGCTTCAGAGATCTAGATGCCTGGGGCTGTCTCCCTGGGAAAGCGGGCGCGGGCGGCAGCGAGTATCCCAGCCTTCACCACTAGCTTGCTGATACCCTCTGAAGCCTCAGGGTTGGCAGAAGCCCACAGGGTTGTTAACAAAGAACACGCTTCCACACGGAGACCGCGCAGGCCCCTGGCTTGTGGAGTTGCTCCCAGAGACAGCAGCGTTTCCTGCCCAGTACAGCAGTTACCGTTTGAATCCCGGCAGCCCGGCACCCTGGGTGCCCCTGGTGCTGCCGTGGACGGAAGGGTTGACGGTTGGTGAGAGGCTCGCCCAGGTGCCCGTTCAGACCAGCCCGGGCTGCAGATGGCCGGGTGTCTGTGCCCGCCAGGCAGGCGGCCCCAGTGCTGGTGGCCAGAAGCCTGCCTCAGGCTCGGCCCCCTGCTAGGCGAGAAGGGAAGGACCTGCTCCTTGGCCAGAACTGCTCCGCACATCTCCTTCCCCGTGGTGTCCAGACCCAGCCCCCGTGGCTGGAGCCGAGTTGGGGGGGGCAGGGCGTGGTGCCCCTGCAGACTGGTGGGGGAGGAGGCCTTGTAGCGAGGGCCGCGCGCGGCTGCGGTCCCCTTCTCTGCCGGACCGTGTGTCCCATACGGACCAGGAAGGCCCAGGCAGGCAGTGCGGCCCAAGGCCGGGATGCTGCCCGTCCCGTCCTGAAACAGCGAGGAGCCCTGCTGAGCCACTCAGACAGACACTTCCTTTTCTGGCCTGTCCAGGTCCAGAGTGGACACCGGACACCTTGGCCAAGGTGAAAGGTGCACGGTTCTGAGCAGGCCTGACTCATGTTTCCTTATTGCTGGGATGTTCACAGAGCCAACGTCCTGGAAGGCGGGGACCCAGCCTTCCCGCAGCTCACAGCGTCCCCCCACAGCATGGACAGCATGCTGCCCTCTGGAGAAGGTAACTATGGGCTGCAGGGGCATCGGGGCTTGCCCGTGAGAAGCCGCTTGTGGCCAGCATACCCTGTCCCCAAGTAGCTGGTGTCCCCAGCCCCCATGTAAGAAAGGAGGCCCCAGGGGATGAGCACTAAGGACATTGTCCTCTCA
The DNA here is from genome assembly GCF_037043125.1 of Eumetopias jubatus. Lineage (NCBI taxonomy): Eukaryota > Metazoa > Chordata > Mammalia > Carnivora > Otariidae > Eumetopias > Eumetopias jubatus. The sequence goes on along the minus strand of NW_028274819.1, from coordinate 44,921,224 downwards.
TATTCTCTGCTGAGCCTGGAATACGGGAAGCTCAATTTTTGCTTTTCCTGAGGCTGCCTGGACCCTGGAAACCCTTGAAACAGCAAACTCCCTGCTCCTCTTGGGCCTTCCTCCATGTTGCCCGGTGACTGGGACATGGTGCCTTTTGGTGACTGTCGCTGGCTCCAGTGGTGGGCGGAGGGTGTCTGTCAGCACTGGGCTATGTGCCATACGGAGCGGGGCTCCCTCCCGGCCCCAGCCCCTGCTCTGCACTTGACTCATCCTTCCACGGGACCACCTCTGCTTGCATGGCTTCCCTCAGTCCCGTCTCCGCCAGGGACTCCTACATCCGGTCTCTGTCTCCAGAGCTCTAGGTCTGTCTCTCCAGCCACCTCCTGGACAGAGCCACCTGGAGTCTCAAAAGCACCTGAAATTCAGCCTCTCCAAACCCAGTCTCTGCGCTCCTCTGGTTGCTTAAGCCAGAAACCTTGACTCCTCCTTCTCACCCGTTCTCTCTGAACACGAAATCCTGTCCCTTCTACCTGTTAGACTTCTCCGTTTCCCTCCCATCTGTCGCCTGGATCACTGCAGAGAGTTCTCTAACCCTAGCCTCCCTCCCCCACCCAGCCCCCTTTCTCCACTGTCATTCGTTCTCCGTGCAGTGGACTTTGCAGTAACCCAGTCTAAGTGCCTTTTCTGTGGGAAGTGCTTTGGCACCCCTTATCCTCGGGATCCTGCCCAAATCCGTTAGTACAGTATCCAGGGCCTTTCATGATCAGATGGGTAGCTCCTGCGGTGTCATCTGTCACTCCTTCATCATTCACGAGGAATCTCTTGGGAGTAGTCTCCCAAGTTTCGTCCCCCCTCAGTGCTCTTGCGTATATTGGCGGCTGTGGGTGGAATGCCTTCCCCTCCTCGCCTCTCTGCCAAGCTAATTTCTCATCCTCTCTCAAGACTCAGCTCAGAGTTAAACTTTCCCAGGAAGCTGCACCTGGCCCTGGAGGAGTTGGGTGCCTTGGGCTTACCGGTAAAGCTTACTGCACTTGGCTCCAGCCATTGTTCATCTTGTCTGTCTCCCTGTTAGACTGTGAGCTCCTTGAGGGCAGAGCTTGCTGACTTACCTCCGTGACCCTGGCTTGCATACGGTGGTGGTCAGGAAACAGATGTTGAGTGCAGGAGGGGAATTAGATGCTTTGCTTTGGTCTCTGATCCTGGACGCAGACTTGAGCCTTCTGCTGGAATGCCTTTTCCTGACGAGCTGCGCTGTTGCCCCTAAGGGCGTAACCCGAAGGTTGAACTTCAAGTGGATCACAAGATGAACTGGTTTTAACTCATAATAGCATTTCTTCCTCGGTTGCCCTTTCCCACTCTCAGATTCCTTTGTTGTAGGTGGCCCAAAGAGGACCCACCCCACTGTTCCAGGGATTCCAGGGGGAACCAGGGCTGGGGCAGGCAAAATAGGTCGAATGATTGCTGAAGAAATCATGGAGATCCACAGGCAAGTAACACCTTCTAGTTGCACCCTTAAACCAGTGGTTCTCTACCCAGGGCATTTTACCCCTCAAGGGATGTTTTGTAGTATCTGGAGACATTTGTGGTTGTCATACCGGGTAGGATGTTGCTGTTAAACATTCCAGTGGATAGAGACCAGGGATGCTGCTTGTTACACATCGTGTAGTACACAGGGCAGCCTCCCTCCCATTTCCCCCACCCCCAACAAAGAACTTTCCAGTCCAAAATGCCAGTAGTGCCGAGATTGAGAAATCTTGCTTTAAAGAGTGAAACCCAAACAGGCCAGAGTTAAAGGGAATGCTTTGGGAGACTCACTTTTCTTATTACTTTGTTTTGTGACTCAAGGAGCTAATGAGGATGGATGAACACTAACAATGCAGGACTGCAGGAGCGGTGACAGTGATCTGGGCCTTAACAAAGCATTAGCTGCTTCTAGTCAAAAAGCTGCCTGGCTTTAGTAATAGAGACCAAGCAGAAGCTCTCTTGAGAGGGCTTCTTTTCCATACGTAAGAGAGGGGAAGTAGTTTACTTGGGTTTGAGTTCTGGGCCTCTACTTGGCTGTGCTTAAGAGATTCACTTAACTTCTGGTCTCTGTTGAGTTAAGCCATAAAAGGCGGGTAATAACTATCTCTCAAGGATTGCTTTAGGAGTGTGAGAGGTCTCAGGAACATTTCTAGAACAGAAACTGACATATGGTGAGTGCTCAAAACTTGTTGTTTAAATCTGAGTCTTTAAGAGTAGTGATTAAGAGGGAAGCAGTTACATGTTCATCTGAATTTGGGGGATGGAGAGGGTAGTAACCAGGCCCTTAGGAATGCACACTTAACGGAACATAATAAGAAAAGGGAAAAATTATTCCCTGCCGCCACTGGATTGATTCTCTCAGAATTGAAAGCTGCTCTTGTGTTCTACTTGGGCCATAGAGGGGCTCTTATCCCAGTAGGCAGGACAGTTCTGTTCCAACCCTGTGGGAATGGTGGCTAGGACCCCTTGGGTCTACTTCAGGAACATGTCAGGGCAGTGTGTAGTGATAATCAGATTCTTACTGGCCACCACAGACATACTCTGTGCCTTGCTTGAAACCATCCAAGAACGGTGTAAAACCATCCTTGACCTCAAGGATCTTACGATGGTTGAGAAGTCTGTTTTCTTTATGATAATAGAAAAAAGGGAGAGTGTGTGAGCTGAAGCAAGGAAGGGAGATTGCCAAGAATCCTAATAAAAAATGCTGAGAAGTTTAGACAGGAAAAAAATTGTAAGAGCCCATTCATTGTAGGATGCTGAACAGCTGTCCAAAATGTTGTTAATAACATTATTATGTTAATGCTAATAAACATATGGAAGTTGGATTGGAATAGGAAGAGATGAAGGTGAACATGCTTCATAACCCAGGAATGAGGCCCATCCCTCAGTGATGATACTGTCGCAAAGAAAAATCAGTAATTGAAGGACTAGAAGATGAAGTAACAATGAAAAGGCAATGCCAAGATGGGAAACCCAGGAAAATAGTGGTTTCCTAGACATAAGTAAAGGAAGATGGGAGACAGCAATTTAGTAAGTGATTAGTACCCATCTGTGTGCGCTGAGAGTGCATGGCATATAGTTGTATCCTGCCTTTGAGGAGCTTATGATCCTGGAGAGAGAAAGCTTATTCACTCCCAAGTCTACAGAACCAGGCAGCAGAGGCCAATGGCCAGAGGACTGCTGAGCACTTGGGAGCGGGCCGCCTGGGGAACCCGGAAGCTGCATTCGTCCCTGTAGAAGCTAAGGGCCTGGTGGTCACACAGCTGCCACCGTACGCGGGCTTCCCCGCCAGGCCATTCCTTCCTTTCCTGAGCTCCCTCAGCCTGACGAGCGTGTGTGCAGGTTTACAGTTCTAAGGCTTTCTCTGTTAATGTCCTATGCGGAGAAACCTACTAGCTGAGAGGGCCTGGACCCGCTGTTCATCGCCCGTTGCTTTCAAAGGCGGTGGAACAGTTGCCCTCCTCCTCCTCCTGCGAGGCTACTTTCCAGGTGTAGCTGAGCCACCCCAGCACCTTCCATTTCCTAAGAGTATTCACTAGTGGAAAAGTGTCTGTAGGGGATAGGGTAAATCACTTGCTGTGGTTTCTAGTTTATGGTCTCAAAGACAGAGGTTGAAGTTCTCAAGTCCCCTCCAACCCTGAGATCTGGATTCTGTAAGAAATGAAACTGGCCACTTACTTGAAACTCAATGACCTGAAATCCAAACCCGAAACCAAGGCTTTGCCAGTGAGATGCTGGACTCCAGGGACGGCAGTCTAGACCAGGTGCCTGTGGGATAAGTAACAGCTCCTCGCCTGTTTTTGTAAACATAACTTTATTGGAACACAGCTACACCCATTCATCTCCACATTGTCTGTGGCTGCTTTCAAGCTACAGTGGCAGAGCTGAGCAGTTGGGATCAAGACCTTCTGGCCTACAGAGCCTAGGCAGTTACTGCGTGGCCCTTTCCAGAAGGTTTGCCAGTCCCTATTCGAGTTCTTCATCCTTCTTTCCCACCCCCACCCCTGACACCCCACTGAAGAAAAGGAAAGCAATACAACTAACTCCTCTTTTCTCTGACAGAATAAGAGGGTCCTCACCTTCCAGTTGTGGCTCCAGCCCATTAAACATCACAAGTACACCTCCCCCTGATGCCTCTTCTCCAGGAGGCAAGAAGGTAAGGCTGATGACTCTTAGACTAAGGTCCTTCTTAATCCAGAGAGCCTCTTGCCCAAGTTCTGAAATGTTGGGGGTGGGAGTATGTGATTACCGTTGTGGTTGCTGAAACAAGTTGGACTCTTTTAAGTAAAGGCATCTGGGTGAGTTTAGGTATAAAGCATTTGGGTGGAGCTAGAGAGGCTTGCTGATATCCTTAGTGGATTTATTCCATGTGAATAGGGAAAGGCAGAAAGAATGTTCTAAGGAATGGGGAGGCCATTGCATTGAGGGAGCAATTCAAGAGCTCCCATGAAGGAAGGATTAGTGAGTACCTCACAGAAAAAAACTATCTAGTTCGCTGCCAAGAATTTTCAAGGGAGAAAATATCACTAGTCTCTGGTGCAGGCACGGGAAATGGTAATACTAAGCAGGAGCGCTTTGGTGCTTTGGAGGGCAAGCCATGCCTTCACAGCTGCGGAATACGTGGGGGGTCTGCTGCCTGGGTTTCCTGTGATAGGACGGCACTGGGTACAAGGACTGTATCAGTCGCCAGCCCTCATGAAGAGTTGGCTAGAAGATTACACCATCAATAAGCTTAGAAACCACTCATCTGTTTTCATCTTTGCCAGAGAATATGCAAGTGTAGAGCCATGTTAATTGTAAATCATAAATCTGTAGTGCCTGATGGTAATACAGGTTAGAATGATCCAGAAATCTTTGGACATAGTCTTCCTTCCCCTACCTCCCAAAACATACAGAGAGAAAGAATATTGTAATTTACATAAGACAGGACTCCTAGAACACAAATTGTATCAAAAGCAGGAAACTGCATTCCTCTGAGGCTCAGGTTACCAGGAGCTATGGTGCTACCAGGTAGGATGGGGCAAGGGTGGTCGGTGAGTAGAGAGGGCAAGGACTCCTGCTTCTCCCAGGGTGGCTCTATTTTATACAGCAATCTGCTGTAAAAATTTCTATTTGAAAATAAGTTTTGATTCAACCCCCACCAAAGATTTCAAAGTCAATAAATTAATGGGTAAGAGTGATCAGTGAAAGATAGACCTAGGCTTGAAGCCTGGCCTTGCCATGACCCTGTATAATTATTTAGCCCTAGTTTTGTTTTATAACAGGGCTCCTATAGGTTAGGACACTCAGCATCTTTGCATATGAAGTCCTGTTATGAGGTAATACATGTGAAAGTGCCTGGCTTTTGGTAATGACTCAGAAGATAGCGCCAACAGATAAAGCCTAGGCTTGGTACATCCCCAATCCCTGTTTACAGGTTTTTCTCTTAGGCCTGTTCTCCTGTTACATCCCTAGGTCCTTCCTCCATATTGGATCCACCATCTCCTTGGGGTGGTATCCCTTTCTCTGCTTCTCAGTTCAACTTTTAGGCACTTGACTTCCTGGTATTACCAAGAATCCCATTACTCTGTTTTGAAAGGTTATCACGCCAGTATAGTGCTTAAATATTACTCAGGGAACTTCTATGTACATTTTCTCATCTTAGCCTCACAAGTTTATAGGTGGCAAAATCTAAGCTCCCAAATAGTAAATGCTGGGCTAATCATTTAACAAGTATAGCCCCAAACTTAAAGTCAGGTCTCTTTGACTTTTGATTCTTTCCACACCAACAACTTCAGAGATCTAATACTGTACTCTACGTCACAAAGCCCCAAGTATTTTTTAGGCATTAATGGAAAAATTTTTTTCTTGGGGCTTATAAAAATGGATCTGAGAGAAAAAAACTCTGAATACATTCTGACCCTCAGCAACAGGACTCGTAAGAGCAGCTTAAATGAGACAGGAGTTAGAAAGGACAGCAGCACATTGTACCAAAGCCAGGCGAGTAAAGGTGGCCCCATGCTTCCAGCCCTTCCAGTCACTTTTAAATTGAGCAGGTCCAAAAATGAGCCATGTAGCTTGACCGTTATTTCATTCAGGGTCAAGCTAAAAAAGTGAGGCTCTAAGTGCACCTCCTAGGTTCCAGGAGTCTGGACATTCAGAGGCACTAAGGCAGGTTCAGTTAAAGCAACAGTTCCCTGGTGTTGAGGGGGGCAAGATCCTTTCAGGGATCTGCAAGGTCAAAATTATTTTCATAATCTAAAAATTTTTTTTCTCTGTGTTGATACATGAACTAATAGTGCAAAAAGCAGCATTGGGTAAAACTGCTGGTGCTTTGGGAAAAATCATGGCAGTGGCACCAACCAGGACTAGTAGTCCGTGTAGTCTTCCTCACCATATGCTAACAATAAAAAAAAAAATTTCAAGCCAGTTTCATTTAAGGATATCCTTAATAAGCAGTAAAAGTAGTTTATAAAATCCTTGAGTAAATCTTTCTAACAAGGTTACAAAATGGGAAGTATGCGTAAAGCACTTGTGCTGCACACTGAAGTACAATGGTCGTCTCAAGGAAAAGTACCCGCGTGGCTAAGTTATGAGCTAAATGAACTGCTTCTGTCAAAGGACACCATTTTTACTATTGCAAACTATGGTTGTTCAGACTTGGGTATTTAGCATACTTTTTTTTTTTTTTCTTGAAAATGAATGAACTGGTGAGTTTAAGGAAGACAGCTGACAGAATTTGTTGCCCATGATAAAACTTAGCTTTTAAGCAAAAATTAGAATTTTTGGAAAACTTGTATCTGCTACTTTGAACTCAACAGCTTCCCAAAACTTACTATTACCTCACCATCAGAAATAACTTTTAGCAATGGGGATGTTTTGAGTTATAATGAAATGTGTCAACATCAGCAAGTGTTTTCCAAATGACCACTGCAGCAAGATACTTCAAAATCATGCAAATGTATACCAATGGATTTTTATATAATAGAGTACAAGAATTTCATTGATAAGGTTTCCGATTCCACACTGCACCTTATCTTTAAGAAACTTCCATTTGTTGGGTTTTGATGTAATATCAAAGACTACCAAAGTTATTTGAAAAAGCTATTAAAAAGGACCTCCCTTTCCCAACTACATACCTGATTTCCTTCATATACTCCAATCAGACATCTAAATGGACCGAAGAAAATGAGAATCCTGTTAAATCCTATTAAGGCAGACATTTAATTTGCAAAAAAATTTTTTTTAAATGACATTTCTTTTTGCTATTTTAGAAAAGCTATTTTTCATTAAAATGCTATTCATGTTAACATGTTTTAGATTTTAAAAATTATTAGTTTTAACTTCAAATATAGTAAATATTGATAAATGCATATAAACAAAAGTTCTTTGGAGTTCTCAATTCTTAAAGGTTTCCCTACCAGAAAGCTGGACTGGGAAAACAAATTTGTAATGCCACCTACTGGCTAGATCTGAAATCACTGCCTCTCCTGAAATCGGATCAGCTCACCAAGGTAATTTAGTCCTTGGCCTTAATCATGTGAATAAGGTGATCCAAGGTAGTCGAATGCTCTAGGGATTTCATTCAGCCTTTAAAGTGCCTGTGTGGGCTGAATTATAGAGAATACTTTGGGAAGAGGTTTTTCTTACTGTGACCATTCCTAACAGTTTCTGGTTTGAAATCCTCCAGTAGGAAACACTTTCCCCCTACCTTTCCAGCATGCTTCATTTTCTTGATGATCTTGAGTACAGTACTGGTTGAAACTGTTGATATGAAATCTTCACTTTTGTTTGTAGATTTTAAATGGAGGGACTCCAGACATTCCTTCCAGTGGCCTACTGCCCGGGCAGGCTCAGGAAAACCCGGGTTACCCATATTCTGATAGCTCCTCTATTCTTGGTGAGTAGCAGTACCCCTCCTTCCCACTACAATGAGCTTGCACAACGTCTGGCATAAAGTTAGTTTTAAGAACTGAATGAATAAAAACTAAGTTTAAAGGTTTAAAATCGGTTTAAATCTTCAGAGTTTAATGGTTGAGTTCGGGGGGAGGAGGGAGCCTCCAGGTTTGTCCCTGGAACTCAAAAGGAGACTCCAGCAGCCTAGATACGTACAGGCTCTTCCCCCCACCGGGGCCGTCAGCTCTTCACTGGGAGAGCTGCTGAAGGTTCAGAGAGAAAGCCTGGAAGGATGATCAGTAAGTATTTCAGCGGGTATTAAAAGTGGTAGAGTCGGCTTCTCCCATCTCACCCATCTTTTTTGCTATTTGTCTTTCTGGACTTTTTTTATCCCCCCCTAATCCTTGCTATTTGTCTTTCTGGACTTTTTTTATCCCCCCCTAATCCCTACCTTCCTGTTTCTTTCCTTTCGAATCTCCCTCCTTGTAACTGGTTTTGTCAGAATATCAAAATGAGGTCAACTCCAATGCTTTTAATATTTATTGCATTTTAAGCGCTTTGTTTCTAAAGAGAATATATTCTGGCAATGCAGCCCCAAAAGCATTCTCTCCCGCCATTCCCACCTTCCTGTTAAGAACATTGTACTTATTAAAAGTGTGCTTAGGAACTGCTTGCTAAAGTTAAACATGCTCTGGTATTCTGACCGACCGGTCTTCATCTCCCCCTGCAGGCGAGAATCCTCACATAGGCATAGACATGATAGAAAACGACCAAGGCTCAAGTAGCCCCAGTAATGACGAAGCAGCGATGGCTGTCATAATGAGTCTCTTGGAAGCAGATGCTGGGCTGGGTGGTCCTGTCGACTTCAGCGACTTGCCATGGCCGCTGTAAACACTACATGTTGCTTTGGCAACAGCTACAGTATCAAAGTGCATTACTGGTGGAGTTTTACAGTCTGTGAAGCTTACTGGATAAAGAGAGAACAGCTTTTATGTACTGTCTTCATAAGAGCCATCTCAGAGCCATTGATACAAGTCAATCTTACTATGTGTAACTTCAGACAAAGTGGAACTAAGCCTGCTCCAGTGTGTCTTCATCATCGATTATTGGGCTAGCTGTGGATAGCTTGCATTAATTGTATATTTTGAATTCTGTTTGTGTTGAATTTTTTAATCATCGTGCACAGAAGCATCATTGGTAGCTTTTATATGCAAATGGTCATTTCAGATGTATGGTGTTTTTACACTACAAAGAAGTCCCCCATGTGGATATTTCTTATACTAATTGTATCATAAAGCCGTTTATTCTTCCTTGTAAGAATCCTTTACTATAAATATGGGTTAAAGTATAATGTATTAGACAGTTAAATATTTTTAATAAATGTTTCCCTTGTTCTATAAATACTGTTCACATTTCAAATAGAAAAAAAAAATCCCTGTGCTGCAGGGCTGGACCAGTTTTCTACCATGGCTATTTCAGGACAATCCATGCCAGTAACATTTACAGTGCCTTTCTGGCCTTCGATAACCGTTCCAGGACTTAACATAATTTCCCTGTTAGCTTAGCTGTACTGTTAAAATAGTTATCCAAATTATTGCAATTTTATGTGAATACAGTGATGTTACTGCGTAACCACAAATTTCAAATCCTATGAAATTACAAATTCAAGATTAGTTCTAACAAATGGGCTTCTTTCCTACAACTCCTCTCTGCTCACGGTTGTGTGGCTTCACACATTAAGTGACCCTGGACCCAAAGCACCTAAGTACTTCCATCCACTTCCTTCTTGAGTTGGGCCACAGAGTATTTTTTTTTAAAAGCATTTGCACTAATAGTTTGCTTAGAAAAGCAGCACAGTATAATGGACAAAACACCGAACCAGTGTCAGAAATTGGTTCTGACACTTAAGGTTATCCTATAACCCAGTAAAGTTATTTCACCCTTCTTCTTAGGTTTGACTAGAAAATGTTCTTTTTTCAAACACTGCTGTGGATTTGCAGGGAATCTAAGTGCTTCATCACACACAAACCAAATCGGGAGTTCCATGAGCTACTCGGTGGTTTCTAGTTATACTGATACCAACAAGACAGGGAACATGCTAATTATGAGACTAAGGATCTGGTCAAGGTGTCTATAAAGCTGATCAGAAACATTAAAACAGTGGAATTTTATTTTGATGAAAAACTCGAGTTTACAATCATTTAGTAAATGAAGAGCAAACACTTCATTTTCCTATCCCATAACTCTTAAGGAAAAAAAATTAGTAAATAAATATCTGAACAGATTAAGGGTAAGGCAGACTGGATAATAAACCACCTCTGATGTTCACACTTCCTGCATGTGACTCACTCTAAAAGGGCAAAAACAGCATTGGAGAGAAATAAGATATGGGCATTAGGTCTCCTCCAGATCATTCAAATCAGCCCAATGATAAATACTCCTTTTTTTGCCCATCATGGGCAGCAAACTATACACATTTTACTGAAGGAATACTTTGATAGAAGCACTTATTTCAGTTATATTGTGCATCACAACTATAAAAATGGCTTGAACAGTTCCATTTAACCACCATTTATAAAGTGCAACTATGTAATATTCTACGTTTTATCTGGGGTGTGATGAATATCAATCTAAGCTGAAAATACCCCAGCTGCCAATTTTCACCACTTCTGAAAGTATCGAGATGTGTGAAAAAGGACTGTTCCCCCATACAAAGAACCAATTTCACAAACCTACTGGTAAACAAATACATTTATATAACTGGAACCTCAGGATGCTAGAGTTGTACTCATTTAAAAAAACCATTCAGCTACCTTTGGTCTTTAAAAAAGCCTACACTGCAATATCCTAAACATTGGCATGTGCATCTCACGATGAAGAGAGCAGCCTTGCAGTGCAGAATGTGCAGAGTGCAGCGTCACCGTGAAGAGCATGCTATGGTTTCAAGGGACATCGGCATCACAGCATCGGATTCTGTGCATCAGGATCGAGGTCATTGTTGCCAGAAGGGGGATGGATAGGGAGAATATCCAGCTCATCCACTTGTGGAGTTGGGTGCATGACTACCAACTGGTCCTGGGGAATGTCTGCGGCAGCTGCTGCAAGATTGGTGATAGATTTACTCTTTACACACTGAAAGTCTACGTGCCGACTCTTTCCTTCTTCCTTCTCCCAAGACATTCGAATAAAGGGTCTTTGGACATAGTTGTAAATCACTTCTGGGCGGCCCCCAGGCCTCTTCTTTACTTTTTCTTTGTAGGTAGGATAACCTGGAGGAGAGAAAAGTTTTAAAAACTGAGGATACACACATACATGAGCGTGCACACAGTCCTGCACACTTCTCACCCAAGTTAGCCTAAAGAGGGCTTTCCGGCTGTAGTTCCTGAACAAACAAAACAAAGAAAGGAAACCAATATTCCATCTCCTTGGTCATCAGTTCAACAGCCAGACACAGAAATCCTGCTGATGCAATTCACACAAGCTTCCACCATCCTCTCAGCCACTCAATACACCAACCACCAGAAAAATATTCTTGAGGTAAAAACATGGAGGGGATAGGTCCTAAATACAATGGTGGGTAGTCTGGTGCATCTTGGGCTCTATCTGTGTATCCTTAATATACCTGAACCCTTCCCTTCACAGGATTATCTGGCCTCGAGGCCTGCAATTTATTGCTATATTAGCCTTCTAATTTCCTTAAACCTAAATCTCATCTTTATATTGCCTTGGGTTTTTTCTTTCTTTCTTTTGTTAAAAGATAAAGAGCTATAGAGTTCTCCAGCTTCACTGGTTCTAGGTATACTTCTGCACCTAGATCAGCAAAGCCAATATTTTAAGCCCTTTATCATTTTAACACTACTCCCAACAACCAAGCAGTTCATTCAGATTGGCAATTCCAAAGCTGCTTCCCCTGATTAATTATACCTTCCTCTTCTTGGATAATTACTGAAAAGTAACAATTAGTGAAGACAATTCTAGTTTGGGAAAAGTTTCAGTCATTTACCAGTAAGGCAATTTTTCCAACGATATATACTCCTTAGAAACTATTATAAGTCCCATCCGTCCCTCCTACTAGCAAGAATTGCTAGTTTAGACCAGGGATTGGCAAACATTTTCTGTAAAGGGCCAGATAGTAAATATTTCAGGCTCATTTTCAGCTTCTCTTGTAAACTATGCCACTGTAAAGTGAAATCAGCCACAGAAATACATAAATGAATATGCCTATGTTCCAATAAAACTTTATAAAAAACAGGCAATGGTGGGGGGTGCAGGCAATGGGCTCATGGGCTACAGACTGTATTAGAATCAGAAAAAACTAGAAAGACCTGTATGTATGTGGTTCAGGTAAGGGGGCTCAGGGGCAAGCAGGGCTAAAAAGGTATTAAAGACCCTCTGTAGAATGTATTGTTTCACACTTCCAGTCAATTACCATCTGTAGGGCAGCACTAGAGACAGAAAGGTCTCCAGCTCTATTCCCTGGTCCTTGATTCCTCTTAGACTATTAGTCTTTTTTTTTTTTTTAATTTTTTTAAATTTTTTTTTGAAGATTTTATTTGACAGACACAGAGAGGGAACACAAGCAGGGGGAGTGGGAGAGGGAAAAGCAGGCTTCCTGCGGAGCAGGAGCCCGATGCAGGGCTCAATCCCAGGACGCTGGGATCATGACCTGAACTTCAGGCAGACACTCCCCGACTATTAGTCTTTAAAATTCCCACCTCATCATAGTCCAATCTGTCCTCCACACAGAATCACCACTCTGATACAAGTGTAATCAATCGTATTACTTAAAATGCTTGAAAACTACCAATGGTTTCCTCATGCTTCAAGGGAAAGTCCAAAGTCCCTCACATAATGTATAAGGCTTTTTTACAAGCTGGTTCCAACCTACTTGTCATCAAGCTTCAGCTCAAATACCTCTGCCTGAGAGAGGCCTTCCTCATCCTCCTAATCTGCAGTAGCTTCCAGGTGCCTTCTCTCTAGCTCTGACATCAAACAGCTAAATACCACTATTTACAAAATGACACAAGACAACACACACTGGTGACGCTAATGTGTCAACAATTCCACTATGTTTTTAAACCCAAAGTCTCTTCCCCTTCCTGCCAAGATCCTATTTCTGTTCATTCTTTCTCCTATGTCTCAGCAGCCCATTACTGTGATCTCCCAACAGCTCAATTGGTCATTGATTAACACCACTGTCTTCATTATCAGCATCACAAACATATGCTGATAAATCACTATGTGACAGGCCCTGTTTTAAGTGTTTTTCATGTATTAGTTCATTCTGTCATAATAACCCTAGGAAGTACTTATTAATGCTCCTATTTTAGATGAGGAAACTGAGGCACAGAGAAGTTAAGTGCCCTGGCCAAGGTCATACAATTATTCAGTCATAGGATTTGAACACAAGTTATGTGGCTCCAGAACCTTTAATCTTTACACTATGCCACGTTATGCCAAGGGAAATACTTTGTTCTTAGTAAGGACACTTTAAAATAAAAGAAGTATCTGACGCGGCATATGGAAAAATCCATTTAAATCACAAAGTAAAAGTAATCTAAAAATGTATGCATTCAAAAAGTTGAAATTAAATTTGAAATCTGTATTTAATTTGAAAATAAGTTAATTTGAAAATAAGTATCTTAAGAACCAGTAAGCTACTAACATGCTTCTACATCCATTTTCAGATACTTTTTAGTTCTGTTGGGCTTTGAGGAACACCAACAATCACTAATGGGCAAAGAGCCCTGCCAATCTTACGGGAATGTGTACACGTGTGCCCAAACACACTACCTGGGTTCAGGCAAAAATGCATCAAGTGATGACCTATGGCAGAAAAGACAAATTCACTTCTCCCTATTGTTAGGGGATCTTATGGAATAAATAATAATTTCTAATGGCTATCTTTTCAGATAAAGGAAGTTTTGTTATTTATAGGTCTACTGCATGCGCATTCATTGTCATCATTTGAGTTTTCACAAAGTATGCATTTCTCAAACTATGTTCTAAATGGGATTTGATTTTTAATTTTTTTTTTCCAAAAGAAAATTAACAGAAAATAATGAAAATGTCTTACCTTCTATTCCCAATCTAATCTTCTTAAGACCCCTCTCCTTCAAAACTGATTTGGCCACATCTCTGTTTTCAATGTACTTGAAAAATCTATATAATTTTGTGCTATAAATAACTGGAAACAAAAAGACAAAAATATTTTCTTATTAAAATCAAAGTACTTGGAGATGAACTTAAAATTACCTTGATCATCAAGGGGGCCTGACAACCCTAAAAGCCCAAATAATGGATGCAGTGATGTGAAAGGATGACTAGCCAACATGACAGGATAATTCAGTACAGTTAATGTATAAGCAAATGTCTACTTAAGTTGAAACAAAAAAGCTTTAATAATCAGGTAACCCAATCCATAGGAAGAATCTCCTTCTGAAAGATATATCATATACAAACTTATTGCAATAGGATCTGCCCCACTTTCTTCAAATAAGAGAACCAAAAGAAGATGGCAATATCACATCATTATCAAGCAGGCAAAGTAAAGGACTTTGCTGTGATGCCTACAAAGCCTCAGCTGGAAGGGGAAAAACTGCCGTGTCAGAGAGGACAAAACGGATACATCCTGTATTTCATGGATTGAGCAACTATTAATAATTCCCCCAAAAGGCAAAGACCCTCCCCACAAACTGTTTTCAATTCAGGCGAACAGACCCATTTAATACTGATGTTAAAAATGGCAGATTCGAGCATGTTCTGCCTTGGTTAGTCTGTTTAGAGCAAATTGGCTTTGCAAAGGACATTCCACTGACAACATGTTGAGTCTTCCAAATGTGCTGGGAACTTCAAGGACTTAGACTGATGGGCCTTCCTCGCCTTCTCTCTTTCAGGTGGAGTTATCTCCCTTAAAAGGTGAACTGCAAAGGTTTTTTCAAAAAAAGAAAAACACACTCACAAACCAAACATGCTGGTTTAAGAGCCAATAAAAGGAAAATACGTATACAGATGCTACTCATGGGGTAAATTTGTGATTTACATCCTTAAGATTACTGATATTTTAAGATAAAGATTTGCTGACATCTCAGAATGGATGGTGTCATAATGTCACAGTTAGGAAAATCAGGCTGAAGAGGCTGTGTCTCCTCAAATGAATCTTCTTTAGGGTGAAACATCTTGGCAAGAAATGAAATATTTTTAGACAAATTCAGTAAAAATGTTTTCCGTCCTTTTTAAGCTTCAAAGCTTAAGATGAAAAAACAAGAAAACAAACCAAAAAACATAGACATGGAAAGTGCAACAACTGAAAAGGAAAAGCCAGGTTTACCATAATTCCTCTATCACTAGAATGTCATTTCTGTGTTCCAGAGCTGGCACCGCTTTCCTGGAGTCAAACTTTTTTGAAAACTAAATGCAATTTATTTTGGTTTGTTCATTCCTCTTTCTTAGTGGAAAATAATTTAGTGTATCTCTTTTAATTTTGGTTAGACTTTCATTTTTCCTGTGTTTTGTTTAACTTTTTATTCCACATATTATTACAGAAAACTGTCAGCAAAGAAGCTAGGAATGAAGAAATACAACAAAAATGTCTGCTACTACAAGTCCAAAGAAGAATCACAACACTCATTAAGTATATCATGCAAAGGAAACATCTCGATGTAAATTCTGAAAAGTGCTACCATAACTTACGTTAAAATAATCTTTTGAAAATCTTTAGAAGTCAAAAAGAAAATCCCTCGGAGTCTGCTTTGTTTTGATTTTAGACATGGATAAGTAAAATGAAAAAATGAGATATTGAGCATTCTGGAAACTTTCTATATTTCTGTATTTTTTACTTAAACCCTATTCTTTACCAACTCAACACAGACTGGAGTACAGAACAAGATGCTGGCCTATTTTTACCTAGTTCCTCAAAGCATTTTTTTAACTCTATCTTCTCAAATCTATAAAACAGCTCAAAAATACTATACTGGGTTCATCAAGAAAAATAATATAAATTTTCTGAAAACCCAAAATTCAAAAGCTCTAATCAGAAAAGGTTTGCAAGTATAGTAAGGAAAAAGTCATTGTTGCTCAAGATAAGCTCTTTTGGTCAGAAATACCTAACTATAGTTCCACAAAGCTTTTCAAGAATACCTAACTATAGTTCCACAAAGCCTTCTGAAGGCTCACTATAGCCTCCAGGAACACATATGATACTAAAAAGGGAACATGTTAGAACTTAAAGTCACCCTAGAAATCAATGTGTTGAAGCTTCTCATTGTATATACAATTAACAATTCATCTAAAAAACCAGCTGATTGTTTATAATCTATTTACTCCAGGATCTACTTCCCTAGAAGACTTCTTTCTAAATGCAAAGAAAAAAACTCCATCAAGATCCAGATACTCAAAAAGAGCAAACCATTTCTGTGCGTGACAGGGATGGGCAAACTTTTTCTATAAAGGGCCAGAGAGTAAATATTTCAGGCTTTGCAAGCCATGCGGTCTCTGCTGCAACTACTCAACTCTGCCATTGTAGCGCAAAAGCAGCCACAGACAATACATAAAAGTTTATTTCTAAAAACAGGCAAGAGGCTGGATTTTGACCCACAGGCCATAGTTTGCTGACTCTTGGCATAGGTAAGAGTTCAATGTACTTTCTTTATAAAAACTGTCCTGTGATCAGTATTCTAAAAGATAAAGACAGAATCTGTGATGATTCAAGAGACAGAAAACATGTCACAGTACTTACTTTGTGAATACTCTTCTCCCATCTGTGGTGGATACTCTTCATCCCAATCAACCACATCATCATCTGTAAGGACTACTATGTGGCATTCTCTTTCCCCACTCTGGGCACTAGCTACCATGAGAGGCAGGATCATTTCTTCCAGGTAAAATTCAAACTGTCTACGAGCACCATCATTTGACAACTCATGCATTAGGGCACCTGAAATGAAACCCACAAAAATATCTCTTCTTTTTTGATGACTGATGAGTAAAAGAGCAGAAGCAACACACACACAAAACATTAGATTATTTCAGCATCTACTGTGCAACCCTAGAGACAAAATACAGTGGTTATTCTTTAGTCAACAAAACTTTTCCTAGGAAGAGATTTTACAAACTGTAGAATCTTACAGCAAGAAGGGCCAATTAAAAGCATCTAACACAAGCTCCTTCATTATATACCTCAGGAAGTGATCTACCTAATGTTATAAAACAAATCTGCGAAATCAGAATTTAATTTACCACCCTCACCCTAGCCCAGGGTAGTTTACTATATCATGTTGTCTTCCATCAATATATGCAATTATATTTTAAAAGTATATCCTAAGGATGTTTTCAGATTGTCCATATGAACTAAAATAGCTCCCATAATTCCATCTCCCATGTTTTCTTTCTCAGAAAATTATTCACAAACAACATTAATATTTCAGCATAGGAAAAGAAGTGAACTGGCTTTGGGATAAGGAAGGCAAAGGCCAAGCAAAATACAGCACAGTACAGGACTGATGTAGCAGTCCTGACCCTAGAAGTCAGAGGGGTATAAGATAATTTTGCTTTACCCTCAAGTATAGATATAACAAGTAACTTCAATTTCCCAAATACACGACCACAAAATCACCGGCATTGACCTAGTTTTTTTTTTCCTATGACAATGGCAGTGTCCTATCTCCTATTTAAGGCACTACTAGTTCAGGAACTAATGGGAAGGTTAGAACAGGAACTAGAATTCAATCTAATCTATAGTCTCCCAAGGGAGAGCATTTCCCCCCTAAAACAGGCTGCTAATTACATATTAATAATATACAGTGATATAGTAAGTGATTAAGTAATTCATGTCATTTTTAGCCATGCCTCTCTCTAGGCTGGCTACTTTCCATTGACTTCTTTTTCATTACCTTGATTGTCAAACTCCTGGATATATCAACACATTCTTTTTCCTTTAACTTTTGAACCAATTCCACACTCAGTACTCCTCAAAACTGCTCTCAATATATATTGTCTCCAAATGACCTTTAGATTGTTACAAATAATGAACACCTTTTGATCCTGTTATCTGACTTCAGGGTTGAATCTCTTATAGGGACCACCACCCTCTTCCCAAAACACTCTCTTCCCTAAGAATCTCTGATGCCATTATCCCTGGTTTTCTTTCTCCTCTGGATGTTCTTCTTTGATCATCTTTGCCAAACCTTTCTCCTCTAGCTGTTAACTGAATACTGATGTTTCTCAAAACAATTTCCTTTTCCTCTCTTACCTTATGCTGGTAATTCCCAGATTTATTCCACTAATTCTTGGCTTCTATATTCTAGATGTATTATATTCAACTACCTTCTGAAAATCTCCACTGGGATGCTACTTCACAGGCACCTCAAACTCAATATATTCAGAAGTGAATTTAATCCTATCTACCTCTCCCTGCAGTGTTTTCCAAACCAGTAAATGCCATCATCATCCATTCATTTCTCAGAATCATCTCAAAGGAGTGCAGGCACATAGTAGGAACTTAAATACTTGTAGAATTAATATATGAATCCTTGATTCCTCTTTCATCTCTTAATTCAACCATTCCCCAAGCCCCATCAAGTCCACCTCTCAAATGCACCCTGAATTGTGTCATTTCCTTTTCTGGAAGACTCTAACCAAAGATAACTGCAGAATCTCTTATGCCACATGCTTTTCTGCAATGGGACATCTCCTCCCTGGAGGTGGCATCTAATTCCCCTCCCCTTTAACCTAGACTGGTCATAGTGACTTGCTTGTAACCAGGGGAGCATGGCAGAGGTGACAGTGCATGACTTGCGGTTTAGCTTTGGTCCTGGATAATGCTGACTCTCCAAGTGCTTCCCTGCTGAACCCAGTCTCCAGACTTGGAGATGCCCCAAGATGCATGCAGAGGCCACATGCAGTCCTAGCTGAACCCAGCCTTTGAGTTTTCCCAGTGCAAGCAGCAGACTTGTGAGTGAAGAAGCCTGCAGTCTTCTGCATTACCTCAGCCCTTCAATTATTCATAAGATGAGACCTCAGACATCGTGAAGCAGACACAAACCACCTCTGCTGTACCTTGTCTGAATTCTTGACACATAGAATAAAAATTACACTTTATGCTAAGTTTGGAATGGTTTGTTACATAGCAATACTTAACCAGAACACACTCCATCCCCAATGCCCCCACCAAGTCACCCTTAACTCTCACCCAAACTACTATAAAACCTAATTACATTCCCCCAACATTTACTTTTGCCCCTGTGTAATTCGTCTTTTCCACAGCACCCAAATTATGCATCCCCTCTAGTTTAAATCTTTTATGGCTTATACTATCCTTAAAATAGAAGTCCCAAATCCTCAACTTGGTCCACACACACACACACATACACACGTACACCATACATATATACACATACATATATCCTGCACATAAATTTAGTCTGGCCCATATTTCTCTCCTGAACTTTAAACATGTATACCCAGTGCCTCACTAACCATTTCCACTTGGATGTCTAATAAGTATTTCAAATTTAACATGTCCCAAATCAAGCTTCTAAATTTCTGCTCCCCATGAAGTCTCCCGCATCTCACTTAATGGCAACTCCACATTTCCACTTAAAGTCCTCTCTCTCTTCCCCATCTCATAACTCAATCAACAGGCAAATCCTGACAACTCTGCCATCCAATATATCCAGAATTTGACACCTTCCCCTGCTTCCACCCTGGTTTAAGAGATATCTCTTACTTGAATTATGGCAATAGCTTCCTAAATATCCCTTTACTTTTACCTTAATTCCCCTCACAATCCATTTCCAACACAACAGCCAAGAGTAATTCTTTTAAACCACAGTCAGATCAGGACTATAGCACTGCACAACTCTATACTGGATTCTGTGTAAACAGCGCTCCCATGAAATGGTACAACCTCACAGATCATATCACTCCTCTGCTCAAAACACTCCAATGGCTTCCCACGTCACTCAGAGTAAAAACCAAAAGATTAAGGTCCTACATGACCTAGGTCCCCTCCTACCCTCCATCTCCTACTGCGGACACTCTTAACTTACTTCACTCCAACTCTTTGCTGCTCTCAAATGTGCCAGGCAAGCTGCCTCAACCCTTGCACTCATTATTACCCTCTGCTTGAAATTAAGCTTTCCTCTCCAGTTAAGGTTTCTCTGGCTGCTCTATGCCCCTTCCTTACTTTCCCCCCTCCTCAGCACTGATCACTAATATACCATATGTTATTTGTTCACCTGGTTTGTCTGTCTTCCCCAAGAGTGTAAGTTCCATTAGAACAGGAAGTTTTGCTACATCCCCAGAACTCAGAACACAGACTGGTAGAGAATGAACAGTCTTCCGATATTTATTCAGTTAACAAATTTTGTTTTCTCCCTACTTCTCTGGCCTTCCTTCTTACCACTCACACTCCATCCCTCCACTCTAGCCATACTTCCCCCTTCTTTCAGTGCCTTAAGCATGTCATATTCCTTCCAACCTGACGGCCTCTGCAAATACCTTTTCTGCTGCCTGGTACAGTCAGCATCTTATCCACTTGCCATTCCTTTAGGTCTCAGCCTTAATGTCACTTGATAATGACTTTCCACAGCCCCTTTACCATACACTTCTCATAGCATCTCATTTCTTCACATTTTTCGCGCTTTTCATTACTTGTCGAATGCCTCTCTTCTCTACTAGACTGTAAACTCCATAAAGGCAGGGACAAGGTCTGTCTTGTTCATCACTATATTTTACTATATTCATGGAACTCACAAAAAGCCTGAGTAAGAGGCAGGGGGGATTACAAGTTAAATAGTAAACTAGAAACACATAGCTGATACTTAAGAATTAGAGATAGAGTATTAAAAATCCACAGTGTATAGGGAGTGTTTGAAGACACAATGATGAATGGCATCACTTAGAATAAATGTATAGATTCTGAGAGAGAAGGGAGTTTAAGACAGAACACTTGGGAATGAGTACATTCAAGAGATCAAGGATCAAGGAGCAAGTGAGAAGGATAAACAGAAGGCCTAAAAGAAGGATGTCAAGGAGCCAAAGGAAGAAAGAGTCAAGAAGAAAGGAGTGACGTAACAGTGACATCTAAAGAAAATGCCTTCAAAGACAGGGATGCCAGAATTACCACTAAATTTTTAAACATTATTCAAAATATTCCAGCCAATTCACTAGGACAAAAATATATATATAAAGTGTTATTTACAACAGAGCCAATTATCCACCAAGAATATATGAGAACCAATTGAAAAACTATTAGAAATAAAGAGAGTTCTGTTAGGTAGCTAAATTTACAAATATACAAAATTCAATAATTTTCTTATACGTTAGCAGTTAGAAAATTTAAACATACTCTACATACAATAAAAATACAAAGTATCAAAAAATAAACAAGATCAGAGCAGAAATAAAAGACATAAAAGAAAACTTTGTAAACGGAAAGACAGCAGTTGGAGGAGACAGTAAATATGTTAATCTTCTAAAATGTTAACTTCAAAGAATTCCAATGAAAACCTTAAAATATTTTGAATAATTTTTTTAATATCTACAACAGACATAGTCTGTTGTAGATTTGAGTCTGAGGCTGAGGATTACTCTATATAGAAGAAAGACTAATAATACTAGAGAAGATGACAACAATTAGAATGGGATCCTAAAAAAATGCGTGAGGGGATAAAATCATTCATTCATTCAGCAAATGTTAATATTGAGTCCTTACAATGTGGCAGGCAGGCACTATGGAAACAAAGTTGAAAAGGTATAGTTCCTTGTATAATTTTAAGACACAAACAGACATCTTAGTGTAATATGCCATTCCAATAGTCAGTAAAGGCACATATTAACAGGAAACAATTCAGTTTTGGACTCACGTCTACACCTATAGTATCCTTCTATGGTTTTACAAAGCCATTCTGTCTCTTCAAATTCTACATAGTTTTGTTTTAATAAAGTCTGAGAATTTCTGTATTTTTAAAAATATGTATTACAAGTATTCTAGAAACAGTTACAATTATTTAAAAGTCAAAAGTCTAGAAAAACCATTATTATACATATTTTACATAAAGACTTACCTTTAATTTCACAACAAATAAATGAGACTTAACAGTGATGACAGGGTCTATGTCCAAAGGATTACAAAACCAAATCCACATTTTTTTTTTTATCTGACAGTCCCCAAAATTCAACATCTAATTATATGAAATGAAATTAAAATGGTCCCATGAATTTAAAAAAACCACAAAACTTGAACTCAAGGATCTACAATTAGAGTAATTAATGTTCATGGTTCAGTAAAAACATTTTTTAAGATGTGAAAAAACAGAAACTTTGTTCGAGTTTACATATGTATCCTCTACTTATTTGACTTTAAACTTTTAAATATCATTTATAGAGAAATGGACTCAGAGGCAGACCAGCCACTTTATCCTACCTATTGATATTTTTATGAAGACTTTAAAGAATGTTTGGCAATAATAAAGTAGTGCTTAGGGGAAGACTTAATAAGACCACACATTTTCAATAAGTTAGCTCTTAAATAAGCATGAAGAAAACAGCTATATTTAAGTATACAGTAGGTGCCTTAAAATTTTAAATAAAATTTCCCATTCACGGGGCACCTGAGTGGCTCAGTGGTTGAGTGTCTGCCTTCAGCTCAGGTCATGATCCCAGGGACCTGGGATCAAGCCCCACATCGGGCTCCCTGCTCAGCGGGAAGCCTGCTTCTCCCTCTCCCTCTGCCACTCCTCCTGCTTGTGCTCTCTCTCTCAAATAAATAAATAAAATCTTTTAAAAAATCATTTAAAATTTCCCATTCACAGTTTCTAACACACCAATCTTTGAGAAGGTATGCCAAGCTACAGGTGAGTTTAGGTTAATGAAGTAAAGATAACCTTAAGTCCGGGATTAACATAAGGCTATAACCACATGTAAGAAGCTTTTAAAATGACTTCCCACCATATATAGGATAAAACGTAAGAACATTAGTTTGGATCAAAGACCTTCCACAGTGTGGCCCACCTATTTATTCTCATCTCCTTCTGGTCCTGATATCAAGTCTCTGCACCAACTAGGTTCTTTCCAAAGTACATCTTTTCCATCTTTATTCCAAAAATCTCAGCTGTTAGAATCACCTCCTTACTCTACTCTTTCTAATCATTCCTATTTATTCTTTACTACCTGCCTCTTCTGAACTTTTCCACAATCCCTCTAGCACACAATGATCTCTCCTTCTGAACTTCTCCAACCACTGAGCATCCAAGTCAACATCTAAAAATTCTCCTATTCTGACTTTTCTGTGTATAATCACCTTTTTTTCCCTCAGACATGGCAAAATGGTGAGAAGTAGGGGTGCTGGGGAGGTGGTGAGGGGAAAATATTGATCAAAAAGTTAGGATTTCCAAAGTTCTAGACTTTACTCTGAGGCTAATTGCTGTTCTTAAGACAAAGTCACTTAACTCTTCGTATAAATGAGGGTTTGGTATTCAATCTTAGATCTTTATTGACAAATACTACCTTTGAGAATTATTCGTATCTTCCACAGTGGCTTAGGATATTATCTTACATGGAAGTACAAAAAATTATAAATTTTTGGTTGATGTGATCTCAGGAGTGAAGCCAAATACCATACTTGACCAGGGCTCCCAAGCTGGGAGATAAAGACTGACAACAAATGACAGAGATGGAGTCAAGGAGGAAATCTGGGAGAGTCCATCAAAAATAAATACATACATATATACATATATATATATAAAATTTTTTTGAAGTTTTGGAAAATTGCACAAGGAGCAATTTTTATAAAAAAATTTCTACAGACTTCCATAAATCATCCTCATGGTATCACAATCCTTTATAAGCCAATTAAACAAATATTTGATGTCCACATAAATCACACTCTTTCAGGCTTTTCATTCCAATATATTGTAACTCACAAACCACTCACACACAAAACATACTTACTGAGATCTCTACATTTAATAGTACTATATTCAAAAGAAATACAAAGGTAGTCGCATGCTTCTCTCAGTTCAGGAATAGATATGCCATCAGGACAACGGATTATTCCTGTTTTGTAGTAATCCTAAAAAAAAAAAAAAAAAAAGTAAAGAATGTTTAAAACATCTAGAGCACAAGGTGGCCAAAACCATACTATTAAGGCTAAGCCGGCAGCATTTTCAAAAACAGTGGAGCTCTGGGGCGCCTCGGTGGCTCAGACGGTTAGGCGTCTGCCTTCGGCTCGGGTCATGATCCCAGGGTCCTGGGATCGAGCCCCACTTCGGGCTCCCTGCTGAGCGAGGAGCCTGCTTCTCCCTCTACCTCTGCCTGTCGCTCCCCCTGCTTGTACTCTCTCTCTCTGTCAAATAAAAAAATAAAAAAATAAAAAATCTTTAAAAAAATCTATTAAAAAAACGACAGAGTATCCCCATCATTTCAAAAAAAACAACAACAGTGGTGCTCTGAGATTTCTGAACTGTGGAATTTTACAGTTAGATGGGATCTCAGTTCACCTAACCACTTTTTCATTTTACCAATAAGAAAACATTGGCCCCAATGGGTTCATTTACTCACCCAAACAATTATTTATTAGCAGAGGAAAGATCAGAACCCAGGTCTCCCCATTACTGATGTGTTTCTTCTCTCTACTGTATCATGCCAATTCATATGTATTTTCCCCTCTACAAGTTATTTTTCTACAGAACTACTATCAAATTTTAAAACTTTTTTTAAAAAAGAAAGTGATATATTTTAAGGTACCTTAAATATTACCTAGAGAACTGAGCAAAATTTATGGTTCTTAGTAAAGAACTTCAAAGTCATATCCAAGTATTAATATATGTAAACAGAATGCACAATTAGATATTCTTCTTCCAAATACTATTCTTTGGTGTGTCCCATATTACCAACAATAAATCGTGCTTGTTTCCAAAATCTACTTTAAAAATTGTTAAGGGCTAGCCCCCAAATTACAGCTGAGTCATATTTTTTTTTTTTACTTGTCAACTCCATTGGGGGTTAAATGAAGTATGGCTAGCTGAAAAAGCACTCCCCCCCCATACCCCCAAAATGAAGATCTGCCTCAAGCTTGGTTCAGAGCCACAATAACATAATAAACTTGCTATACCGGTGCAAGCAAGATGTCTTCTGGTACTTGCCCAAGTACTAACAACCCAATCAAGATCAACTTCTATTCCTGTCTTGTACCCCAGGATCCTCCCTGCCCACTTTCCCCAAAATTATTTGAGGAAACCGTATTTTCAGACTGTGGCATAAATTGTCACACACTATAAATCAAACCTTTATTACTGATTTGAAATTACAAGCAGGGACTCTGTAATACTAATTCAAATAGTCCTCACAATAAAAGGTTAAAACCTCAAAAAAAAAAAAAAAGGTTTAAAACAAAAATGCTAACAAATAACATTTTATTTATTTATTTATTTTTAAGATTTTATTTATTTATTTTGACAGAGAGAGACACAGCGAGAGAGGGAACACAAGCAGGGGGAGTGGGAGACAGAGAAAGAGGCTCCCCACAGAGCAGGGAGCCTGATGCCGGGCTCGATCCCAGGACCCTGGGATCAAGACCTGAGCCTGAAGGCAGACGCTTAACGACTGAGCCACCAAGGTGCCCCTACAACAAATAACATTTTAGATGACTTTTAAGTGTTAACTGTCCACATTGCCAATTATATGCAATAAAATATTAGAATTCAAGTAATCACATTTATTCTCAGGTAGCAAAAATGATCAACTTATTGTATTTAAGAGAATTAGAGAGGGAGGAGTAACATGACTCCAGAAGTATTACCACTAAACCCTTTGAAAGAACCGCCTATTTATACTTAAGAGATGAATCATCCCCTGACCTACATTTGTATATTATCTTTATGTACTAAAATAAAAAATGAATAAAACGGTATTTTTTTAAAAAAACAATATTCTGCATAGAGATATCCAAATAGAACTCTGCTTCCAATACAAGTACCTACCAAAAAGGAGTTCTATGATTAAGTCAATACACAGAAGAAATAAGCACTCACCAGAATAGCTCGAAACACGGTGGAGCCAATTCCCTCTGCCACTTCATACTCTCCCTTCTCATTGGGACGTGTAAAGTTATGTTCTCTGCCAGATCCAAACATCCTATGATATTAGTAAATAATTGAGAAATATAACAATAGGATATTTCTTTCAAAGGGAAAATTTATTTCATGTACAAAAGTAAAAAGGAATTATAATTTATTCATAAATTAGTTAAAAAATTCTTAATCAGCTATTCTGACAAATGTAATAAATGAAGGATTATTAAAAATACTTCCTTTCTGATGGGAGGGAATAGTAGTATAGATTCCCTATAAGCAAACAAAATCAGCTAATAAAGCTCAGAAGCTAAAGAACTTTTTAGCCCCTTCTTCTCAGGGGGAAAAAAAAATCAATCAATCTAAGGGGAAAGGTGATTTTTATACTAATCTTACCAAAAAGGGAAAAAAAAGGAAAAGGGAAACCATGTTATTGGTACATTTTCCTTAAAACTGCTGCCCTCACTGCAAAGTTAATGCTATAGTGCAGCACATACAGTAAATGGAAAAAGATAGGCAGATTAGGTTGCTTCACTTTTCCAATTGTAACTATACATGTAAGAAATACACTCAAAATTCTTACACTTGCATCCTAGAACTGAAAAATTAGCAATCAAATGCTCGGGTAAAGAGGAATGGGGAAGTTAAGCGGTAGATCAAAAGTTTAAAAAAATGAGTAAAAAGCTCTTAATATTAATTTCTACATAAGAAAATACAGATTTCTATTTTTTCCAGTAATGTTCTTGGCCCTTTAATAGTAAGTATTTTGAAAAGAGGAAACTTGCAGAGTATGTTCTTCAAAATCAAAAGTTTAATGCATTACTCCCAAGAAAATTTAAAAACTGTGGTTAAAGGAAGTTGAACCTCCGAATTAAACGATACCATCATTCTTAAGTATTCTACTCAACAATTCTCCAATTTAAATAGTTTCTTCTTTTGTTAGAACACAGAAATCTATAAAGAACAAAGCTTTTTTATTTCAAAGTTTCCAAAAGAATGCCAGCTGCTTTTTACAGTTCCCATGAATAATTAACTTTCATCCCCAAAGATATGCTTTACTAAATTGGCATGAAAAGATGACTTCACGGTTTAAAAAAAAAAAAAAAAAAAGGCAAGAACTGTCTTTCAGGAATCAAATGTCATGCAATTTTCTCAAATACTTGAACTTTTTTTTATAAAAGGAGAATGCTATGCTTTTCAGATCAATATGAATACACACACACAAATATTTTGGGCTTTTTTTTTTTTTTAAGAAAATGTAGCCTAACGAAGCAAAATTTCAAATATCTACTTTTTAAGTGTGTTTCTTTAAAATTTAGGTAAAAATTAAAAGTATTCATAGTGTCAAGTCATCCTCCTGACACCTTCCATCAGTAATCTTCCTCTGTGCTACTAAAAATACACAAAAGCCATACTTGGTTTTTTTGCCTCAGAGATGTAAAGTCTAACTGCAATGTTAAAAGGAATATTTAACTATTCAAAATGTGTAATGTCATATGTTAGCTTTTATTCTGTATGCAGAGAAATCACATGTACACACACAAAGGCATCCTAAATAGTTACTCATATGCAACCTAGGAAAAAACCGTAAGTTTTTTACATCATATAAACTTCTATTTCATTTCTATGCTCCTCCATTTTATATTAGAGTGAACAGAAAAAGATACTAATTTTACAATGAAAAGGTATTTGATCCTAGTTTTGGACACGCTGAAAAATCAAGTCTATAAGGCCTGTATCATTCTTAAGACTGCAGTTCTCTCAACTACAAACTTTACGTTAACCTCTACTCTAGATCAGCACAGATGAGATGACTACAAGTCTCTCCTTCATTCTACTAACTACTTGCTAATAACATTCCTTTTTTTAAGTATCTATATCAAACTAACAATTCATGCAGACTTTTCAGCTAACCAAACTGTTTTTTTTTTTCTTTAAACAATGTTGATACTGCTATATTTGGTGGTTGAATTTGGGATCCTCCAAGTGAAAAAAGCATATAACTGTTAAATTCACCTTGTTAGATACAATTTAAGGTTTCAACCTGTGGAGATCGTTTAGGACCCTATCTTCATTAACTAGTATGTTTGTTTTTCCTGCTAATACAGCAAAGACTGTTAGAAATAAAACCAAGTTCAAGAACTGGCTCTACCATTTTCTGGCTATATTAACTCGAGCAAGTTACATTTAACCTCCAAAGCTCAGTTCATCTGTAAAACCAGAATACTGCATTCCAACAGAGAATTTACTGTAAAACTTAAGTAAAATAATGTGAAAGTGCTTTATAGTAATACAAAGAACTGCAATAATACCAACCTGCCCAACATTGTATTTGGCTGTGCAGTAAAAATGGATGGGTCTACAACAAATCTAGTGTTATCCACTATTAGTGTTACTCGTTCCGATGTTCTTACGTTCCGAGCTCCTTCTTTTGCATTTTCATATACAAACACCATCTCCCCAGATGTCTTGCAGCTACCATCTGAACTTGACTGACTACTGTTTCTGCTGCTGTTCCCAGCACTGCTACTGGAACCATTTGGAGATGCCTTTTGAGGACGAGGACTGCTTGGACGAGAGGAACTGTGATCTTTTTCTCGTTCTGAAATAAAGATGTTAAAGTTATGCAAATCATCCTTTAAAAAATTCAAGATCCACGTATATCTTTTAAAAATTCTGATGTAGAAAAGTTGATTTAAATCACAGCATTTCTGGGTGCCTGGGCAGCTCAGCTGGTTAAGTGTCTGCCTTCGGCTCAGGTCAATCTCAGGGTCTTGGGATCAAGCCCCACGTTGGGTTCTCTGCTCAGCAGAGGCTGCTTCTCCCTCTGCCCCCCCCACCCCTGCTTGTGAATGCGCATGCACGTGCTCTCTCTAAAAAAAAAAAGAAAAATCAAATCAAATTCAATCAAAGCATTTCTGCTTTTTGATTTCAAGTCACATTTTCACAGAACACCATAAATATTATTTCCCAGGAATAAAACCTAAAACATCAAAATGTTTTCTAAATTAATTTTTCTAGATTTTTAAAAAGATGTACAGCTGACTAATGCTCACCCAGACTAAGATCAAAATTAAGGTAAATTTTATGCTATTACGCTATTTAAAAATATATGAAACCCAAGGAACAGAATAGTCTTACAAGTTAAATAAGCACTTAAAGTAAGTAAAAGATTAATAAAAATACCAACTTTAACTGTCCTAAAAACTAAAAGTATTAGTACTACTCTGAGAACACAAAGAACAAACTCTGGACTCTCACTATGTTAATTAGGCCATCCCCAAACTAGTAATTTATCTTACTAATGCAAGGTCCCAAAGGAAGAAAAAAAAGTCACTAAGGACACAAAAGAGTATTTATTCTTTCAAATGACTTTTAATGTCTACCAAATAAAATGGCTTCAATAGCTGATGATACATTGGGCTTTTTTTTCAATCTCACTTTTGTTGGAATAAAAGCACTGCCACAAACTCTAGAGGATCATACAATTACTATCCATAATTTTAATTAGGTAGGAAATACTGTTAAAATTCAGAAGATTTTCTTTGGGGTGCCTGGGTGGCTCTGTCGCTAAGCGTCTGCCTTCGGCTCAGGTCATGATCCCAGGGTCCTGGGATCGAGCCCCGCATCAGGCTCCCTGCTCCGTGGGAAGCCTGCTTGCCCCTTTCCCACTCCCCCTGCTTGTGTTCCTGCTCTTGCCATCGCTCTCTCTGCCAAATAAATAAATAAGATCTTAAAAAAAAAAAAAAAAAGATTTCCTTTGGCTGTTCCAATATTCTATAAAGGGAAAATTAAAACTAAGATTCTGTGATAAGTTCCCTTTAGAGGCTAGATAACTACACTTTAAAGGTGACCTAAAAATGTACCTCCATCTCATCAGATTCATCAGCTTCTGCCAAATTCCTTCATGACTCAGGCTACTCAGAACACTCTGTACAGCTTTACTGATTATATAATTAGGTTTGCTATATCTCCAGAGATATTCTGACACCTCCATTTTATTGCCTGTTTCCAGAATGCTGGTAGCATCCCAAAAGCAAAATTTGCTGAATTAATAAAATCGTTTATTATATCTTCCTATTCTCTTCCCAGGGACTGAACTTAGCATATTAACAAACTGTCAACTCCTATTTATACTTACATGGATTTTTGGCTTATCAGTACTAGTTTGACTTTGAGGATCTACTTAGATACTGACAACCTCTCTGTATAATTAAGCCCTAAGGTAAATGATTTTGATTTATAACAATCAAAAACAACGTCAAATGATAAATCAAGGTATTAAATTTGCGCCTTCTCCAAGGGAAAATGAAAATCAGCAAGCTCATATTGCTAATGTACCTCTCCTTAGTCACACAATTCATTTATCTGAAATATAATAATGTTCATTTATACAAATGAGGAGAAAGGAAGAAAAAGACCTAACCTACTTGCCAAGAAAACGAAACACTTCACACCTTCCTTTTCATCTATTTTTTAAATTAAAAATACTGTCAAAATGCAAAATAAATTACACGGTTATTCTAGCTTTCACTTCCTTTTCTACCATGATATACCAAGAATTCCTATCAAAAGTTTACTACAAATTTTAAAAAATAAACCGCTTATGTATCACATAAGATAAAAATCAATTTGAAAGATTTAGGGGCACCTGGGTGGCTCAGTCATTTAAGTGTCTGCCTTCGGCTCAGGTCATGATCCCTGGCTCCTAGGATGGAGCCCCACATTGGGCCTCTGCTCAGTGGAGAGCCTGCTTCTCCCTCTCCCTCCCCCCGCGGGCTCCCGACACTTGCCACTCCACTCGCCACTCATGCATACGCTCTCGCTCTCTCTCAAGTATTTTTAAAAATTAAAAAATAAAAGAAGATTTAAAAATTTCATATCACAGTTTTAAGGGCTTTTCAAATTACTTCTTTTATGAAACTGTCCTAGACTCAAAAACATTCACTTTTAAGTTTCATTTAATAAGTTGATTTTTTATAGCAAGAATGAAGCTAAGCTAAAATAGAAGCAACTGAATAGAACTAAAGTTAATTTTACTCTGAAGTACTAGGCACAATTCACTGTCATTACTGTTTTAAAAAGGTAACTGCACACTTTTATAAACTGTCAGGAAGATTAGCTGATTTCACATACCAACATGGTGCTGTCGTGTTGGAGAAGTAACATTTCTAATACAAGGAGTGAGTTGAGATTCTGTTCTTTCATGAGATGAATCTCGTGATCTGTCACTTGATCTTCGTCTATCTCTTGATCGTTCATGTCCCCCGCTAGCACCGTGTAGACTCATTTTGGTGTGGTCAACTCCTTTAGCAACACGTGAGGGAGTACTGGTAAGTCAAAAAAGAAAATTAACCATAAAAGTGGAACATGAGATCACAAATGCTTTTAAAGAAAAAAGCAATTAACATAAAACTACTACCATTTTGAAGTTAAGAATCAAACGCTACCTTACAATTCTGAAATGTAATTACCTTAAACTTACAGGTCTTACAAATGCTGGAACACAGTATCTTTAAAGATGATATAATCCAACTCAGTTTTTTTTTAAGAATGAGAAAACTAAAGCCCAGCAATGTTAATTAACTTCTGAGTTAGTAGTAGTAGTAATAGTAGTAGTACTAGAGACCACCCAGATCTCCTAAATATTGCTCCAATATTTTGCTCTCTTTGGTGGGGGGGTAGGTGGGGCGGAGAGAACACCAGCTTCCAGAACTCTTAAAAAATGAGCTATGGGGCAAAGTAACTGGTCTCCTTGCCAAATAAAATAAGTCTACATGCTTACTTTAATTAACTCATCTTGATTTTGATTGAACTTTCAAAATTTTTGAAAAAAAATGTTTTTGAAAGCATTTCTTTTTTAAAAAGCTTAATTAACTGCTGTGTAAAGTTACAGAATTTAAAATTTTAAAACATGTTATATAAATTTGCTTGTGAGAAGTGAATAACTGAGAATGATGATTAACTAGTCTAGTTGATAGAATTAAGTCACGCAATTATTTATAAAGTTATATGTACTATGTGTACAATGGTGTAAGAGAAGCTCCCTCAAGGAACTTATGTGTATCAGTATCAGTAACAGATGTGTATCAGTAATACATGAACATGTAGAAATTTAAACAATTCCAGAGTTATCCCAAATTTCAAATATAAAACTGCTAAATGTATCTCAAATAACTAGTAAGTGCGAGATAATAAATGCTTTAATATCTCAGAGGAAGAAGACATCACTGTAGACTTGAGTTTATCACCAGTGAACCAGGTGCTGGCAACAAGATTTTTTTATATATATTTTATTTATTTATTTATTTGACAGAGAGAGACAGTGAGAGAGGGAACACAAGCAGAGGGAGAGGGAGAGGGAGAAGCAGGCTTCCCACTGAGCAGGGAGCCCGATGCGGGGCTGATCCCAGGGCCCTGGGATCATGACCTGAGCCGAAGGCAGACGCTTAACGACTGAGCCACCCAGGCGCCCCAACCAGATAAGATTTTAATAATCAAAATACACTGCAGGTAGGAAAACTGACAGGAACAAAAATGAGAGAGCCAGACCTAATATGTCTGGAAATTTACCATCTTATCATATACCATGGTGCATGGCTTAAAAATATTAGTGCTTTTTATAAGTAGAAACAGAAGAAAGTTCACGGCCTTAGAGAAATAAAGAAGTACAATACAAATTGTACTTTAATACTTAGTTGCTCAACATGTTGTATTACTTAATATTTTGGAACCTGTTTCCTCATCTGTAAAATATAGCTCTATTTACTTTGTAAGGTTAATATGAGGATTAAACGAAGAAATATAAGTACGCTAACCAACAATGTACCTAAAACAACAGAATCACCCATTAAATACTAGTTTACTTAGTTATGACAGATGAAGATATTAAAGTTCAATTACAAGACTGCTCAGAGTCACACAGTATTTAGTGGATATGCTAACAATACTCTAACCAAAGCCTTCTGATTCATTCCAGTGCCCCCTCCATAATATTACTCTGCACTCCATCACTGAAACCACACTAGTTAAAATTTAAATCTTCTTGATTCAATTTTAAATCCCACAGTGCTTCTGGGACAACTCCTCTGTTGGCTTATTATCTACAATTCTTTGTTATTTTAATGTTTTTTTTTTCATTAATGAAAATCAGTCATCACCTCATTATAACAGACTACAAAGATAAAAGATAAGGCTAACTTTGTATTTACCCTAAGAGTTACTTCTAGGGAAATAAAGGCAACCTATTAACCTTTATCAGTTGTCTTTCATAAACCTACAGAAAAAAAAAAAAATTCTATTCCCACCTTCTTTCCAGTGAAAAAGATCAGAAGAGGATTGTATCCTTGGAACAAATTTTTTTTCTTCTTATAGCAATGATCCTATTGCATTTATGTTAAAAACCCCAGAGTAGATGGGCGCCTGGGTGGCTCAGTTGGTTAAGCAACTGCCTTCGGCTCAGGTCATGATCCTGGAGTCCCGGGATCGAGTCCCACATCGGGCTCCCTGCTCAGCGGGGAGTCTGCTTCTCCCTCTGACCCTCCCCCCTCTCATGCTCTCTCTTTCTCTCTCTCAAATAAATAAATAAAATCTTAAAAAAAAAAAAAAAACTCGGAGTAGAAACAATGGAATTTCTGGTTTGTGTCCTAAAGTAGGAAAAAGAAAACAATCCCACACAAATAGAAAAAGGCCTATATATTAAAAAAAATAACTCCTCAAATTATTCTAGCTGTTAAGTTTTAAATGTGCTTAAGTAAGAATCTAACTGTTAATCTAATGGATAAGGTATAAACACAACTACAACTAAGGACAAATGTTCAGTTTGAGTAAGGGCCAAAGAGACTGACTGATTAATTAAAAAAGCATTTCTATCAGACACCTCTATAACTGAAACATTAAATGCTACTAAGCATTCATTCTGCTAAAATAATGGCTTCATCTCTAAACTGTTTAGATTTTAAATAAATGCAAAAGGTGTCATACTTCCATTCTTTCTTTTCATTCCCAAATGGAAAGTACTCTGAATCAGACCTTCAAAATCAGATGTCATGGAAGACTAATTATGTCCTACTCTATTTAATTAAATAATTTTAGATCAGAAAAGCACTCTAAGGGCAAAAATAATTAATATGTGTAAAAGAAAATGAGGACAAGCAAGTTCAGAGGGGATAAGTCCGCTTCATGTTGCATTTTTTTTTTTTTAAAGATTTTATTTATTTATTTGACAGAGAAAGACAACGCGAGAGAAGGAACACAAGCAGGGGGAGTGGGGGAGGAGAAGCAGGCTTCCCGCTGAGTAGGGAGCCCGATGCAGGGCTTGATCCCAGGACCCTGGGATCCTGAACTGAGCCGAAGGCAGACGCTTAGCGACTGAGCCACTCAGGCGCCCCTCATGTTGCATTTAAAAGAGAGAGATCCATGAACTGAGGACAGGTAAGGAGATGAAGATTACATCAGCCCCAACATCTACTTCTAGTCAAGACAGAATAACAAGGACTGAATTGACTTTCCTAACTGAAAAAACAAAAACAAAAACAAAAACCCCAAAATGGACAAAATATATAAAACAATGGTTTGCAAGACAGTACATCAGCAAAGAAAGTGATCCCTGAAAGACGAAAAACAAATGAGATAAGCCTAACAACTGCTCCCAATTACTATTTTTTTTCCCCAAATCACTATCTTAATAGAGTTTCCAGAGTAAACAGGGAGGTGAAACCCAGGCAGAACCTGGTAGATTCAGGTAAGCATACAGAGCTGGAGAGCTTGGGAATAGTAGGTGCCTAGAGTTCTCAGGGAAGAGTACCAGAGAAGGGAGAGCAGCACGGAGAAAATTTCAGAGATCTGCAGAGTCTTCTTGGAATACTGAGCTGAGTACTAATCAGCAAATACAACTGAGGAAACTACATAAGGCTGGGGAAAGAACCAACTCAAAGGACTAGAAAATGCAGTGACCAGGACTCATATAGGACCTACTTCTCCCGGGCAGGCTGGAAAACCTCATAATTCATAGGGCATTGGAGAAAGAATCTAAAGGGTCTTGGTTCTGAAATGGGAATTAAACCTAGACTGGGCACCGTGCTAGTCACATACAACAAATCTTAACAGCAAGACCTGAAAAGAATCAAACTGTTTCCAAGTAACTAAACTGAATCCTAAAACAAAGCTCAAGAATATTTATAGAAAAACAAAAATATCCAGCATCCAAACGAGGCAAAATTCACAATGTATGGCATCCAATAAAAGATTACCAAGCATGCAAATAAGAAGGAAAACATAACCTATAAGAGAAAAAACTCAATCAAAATCAACGTGGAACTGACATGTCTCACAATTGGAAACAAAGACATTAAAACAGTCATTATAATCATATTCCTCCAAAAGGTTATGTAGAACATATAGAAGATAAAAAAGATGCAGATCAAACTTTCAGAGATAAAAATGGTATCTGAGATGAAAAACAGAGTGAATGGAATTAATGGAAGATTACATATTATAGAAGAAAAGATTTGTGAGGGCGCCTAGGTGGTTCAGCTGTTAAGCATCTGCCTTTGGCTGAGGTCATGATCCCAAGGTCCTGGGATCGAGCCTCACATCGGGCTCCCTGCTCAGCGGGAAGCCTGCTTCTCCCTCTCCAACTCCCCCTGCTTGTGTTCCTGCTCTCGCTCTCTCTATCAAATAAATAAATAAAATCTTAAAAAAAAAAAAGATTTGTGAATTTGAAGACACAGCCAGAGGAAATATCCAAAATAAATACAGTATTCCTTATAAAAAATAAAATAAATGGAGCATGAGTGAGCTGCTGCAGGTCAATTTCAAATGCCCTGATATAAGTATAATGGAGTCCATAAAGGAAGAAAGGTAGAAAAAATAAAAAAATATTTGAATGTCTTGAAATGTAAACTACATGTAACACACACAACAAATCCCACATTTTAAGAAAAAATAAAACACAAAACAAAAAACCCTGTGAACCTATGTTTGTTTTATCTAGTAGAAACCCTTCAAAAATAAAGAGGGAAATACATTTTCAGACACACATACAAAAAGATGGATGAATGAATTCATCATGGGCAGACTGGCATTATAAGAAGAGTTATAGGAAGCTCTTTAGTCAGAAGAAAAAGTAATGCCAGATGAAAATATGAATCTACACAAAGGGATGAAGAACACTGGAAATAGTAACTACATGGGAAGATAACATGTTTGTCTTTTTTAATGTTTAAATCTCTTTAAAAGATTTAAACAATAATTATAACAATACAGTATGGGGCTTATAACAAATACATATAACTAAAATAGCATAGTTTAGGATGAGAGACATAAAAGTACACTACTGTGGCTCTTAAACCATTTCTTGTGTCAAGTAATATCACTTGAAGGCAGACTGATAAATTAAAGATGTGTATTACAAGCCCTAAAGCAACTACTAAAGTAAGGAAACAAAGCAACAATTAAGCCAACAAAGAGAAAATGAAATCATTTTAAAAAAAGATACAATTAATCCAAGAGGGCAAATGAAAAAGGGAGAGAATGAGAAAATAAGAACAAATGGGACAAACAAAATAAACAGCAAGATGATAGACTTAACCTTAACCATTATCTATTATAATCACATTAAATGTAAGTGGTCTAACCCATAAAAGTAGAGATTACCAGACTAGAGATAAAAGACCTAACTATACACCGTTGCCTATGTGAAACACACTTCAAATAGAAAGGTACAAAGAGATTCAATATAAAAGGATAATGAAAGATCAACTATCTAACACTAGTCAAGAGAAAGCAAAAGTAGCAATATTAGTATCAGACAAAGTAGACCATAGAGCAAAGAGTATTACCAAGGCATTTCACAAGGAAAAAAGGGATATATTCATTAAAAGCAGGTCCCAAAATTTCTTCTGCTTCATAACAGAGCTTCAAGAAACATGAAGCAAAAACTGATAAAATTACAAGAACTCCATAATTATACTCAGAGATTTTAATACCTCCTTGTAATAATTAATAGAGCAAAGAGAAAATCAGGAAAGATGAATAAAATTTGAACACTATCAACTGCCTTGACCTAACTGACATTTATAGAACATTTAACCCAATAAGAGCAAAAAACTCATTTGTTTCACATCCACACAAAACATTTACCAAGACAGATGATATTCTGAGCAACAAAACAAGTGCTCCAGGGACGCCTGGTTGGCTCAGATGGTTAAGCATCTGCCTTTGGCTCAGATCATGTTCCCAGGGTCCTGGGATCAAGTCCCACATCAGGCTCTTGGCTCAGCAGGGAGCCTGCTTCTGCCTCTCCCCCTGCTCATGCTCTCTCTCTATCTCTTGTGTCTCAAATGAATAAATAAAATCTTAAAACAAAAAAAAAAAAAACAAGTCTCCATAAACTTAAAAGAATTCAAACATAAAATTTGTCCTCTGATTACAATGGAATGAGATTAAGATTCAGTAACAAAAAGATATATGGAAATTTCCCAAATATTTGGAAATTAAATAACACCTTTTAAATAACTCATGGAGCAAAGAAAAAAGCAAAAGGGAAAATGGAAAATTTTCAAGTAAAAAAACCCAACATATTCAAAATGTGTAGAATGGCATGACATTATAGCAGTAGTTAGGGAGCAAATTATAGCATTAAATGCCTATGTTAGAAAAAAAGAAAGTTCTAAAAAATAACTTCAGTTTCCACCTTAAGAAACTAAGCAAAGTCTAAATTAAACCCAAAGTGGAAAAATTAGTAACAAAGATCAGAGTGGAAATCAAAATAATAGAAAACAGGGGCGCCTGGGTGGCTCAGTCATTAAGCATCTGCCTTCAGCTCAGGTCATGATCCCAGGGTCTGGGATTGAGCCTCACATCAGGCTCCCTGCTCTGTGAGAAATCTGCTTCTCCTTCTCCCACTTCCCCTGCTTGTGTGTTCCCTCTCTCGCTGTCTCTCTGTCAAATAAATAAAATCTTTAAAAAAATAATAAAAATCGGGGCGCCTGGGTGGCTCAGTCTTTAGGTGTCTGCCTTCGGCTCAGGTCATGATCCCAGGGTCCTGGGATTGAGTCCCACATCGGGCTCCCTGCTCAGTGGGAGGCCTGCTTCTCCCTCTCCCACTCCCCCTGCTTGTGTTCCTGCTCTCGCTGTCTCTCTCTGTCAAATAAATAAATAAAATCTTTTAAAAAATAAATAAAAATAAAAAATAATAAAAATAATAAAAATAATAAAAATAAATAATAGAAAACAGAAAAAAGGGAAAAAATCAATGAAAACAAAACCTAGTTTCTTTGAAAAAACCAATTATATTTATAAACCTCTAGCCAGAATGGGGAAAAAAAATTGAGAAGATACAAATTCCAATATTAGAAATGAGAAAATTGACATCACTACAATTAAAAGAGTAATAGAAGAGTATTTATAAACAACCTCATGCAAATAAGTTCATCAACTTAGAAAAACTGGACAAATTCCAAGCTACCAGAACTCACTCAAGAAGAAACAGATAAGGTGAATAGTTTTATTTTTTTAAGATTTTATTTATTTATTTGAGAGAGAGAGAAAGAGAACACATGCAGGGGGAGGCGCAGAGGGAGAGGGAAAGGGACAAGCCAACTCCCTGCTGAGCTCGGAGTCTGACCAGGGGTTCCATCTCAGGACTGTGAGATCATGACCTGAGCTGAAGTCAGATGTTTAACCAACTAAGCCACCCAGGTGCCCCTGAATAGCTCTATTTCTATTAAAGAAATTGAATTTGTAGTTAAGAACTTTCCCTCTAAGAAAACTCCAGGCCCGGACAGCTTCACTGATGAACTCTACCAAGCACTTAAGAGGGATATAATATCAATTCTACATAAACTCCTTCAGAAAATTGAAGACAACATATTTCCTAACTCATTCTATGAGGCCAGTATTACCCAAGTACCAAAACCAATACAAGATAACTACAAACAGAGGCGCGTGGGTGGCTCAGTCGTTAAGCGTCTGCCTTCGGCTCAGGTCATGATCCCAGGGTCCTGGGGTCCCGCTTCGGGCTCCCTGCTCAGTGGTAAGCCTGCTTCTCCCTCTCCCACAAGCCTGCTTGTCTTCCCTCTCTCTCTCTGTCAAATAAAGAAATAAAATATTAGGGACGCCTGGGTGGCTCAGTTGGTTAAGCGACTGCCTTCGGCTCAGGTCATGATCCTGGAGTCCCGGGATCGAGTCCCACATCGGGCTCTGCTCAGCGGGGAGTCTGCTTCTGCCTCTGACCCTCCCCCCTCTCGTGTGCTCGCTTTCTCATTCTCTCTCAGATAAATAAATAAAATCTTTAAAAAAAAGAAAAAAAAAAAAAGAAATAAAATATTAAAAAAAGGGTAACTACAGACATCCCTCAGAATATGCATATTTTAAATAAAATTTTAATCAAATAGAGCAGTAGATAAAAATGTCAATACATCATGATCTAATGAGATTTATCCTAAAAATGCGAGATTGGTTGAATACTCAAAAATCAATTACTATATATCAATTATACTTCACTAAAAAAACTTTTTAATCAATATAATTCACCATATTAACAAATTAATGAAAAAAAAACTATCTCAATATACATACGAAATACATTTGGCAAAATACAAAATCCATTCCTGATTTAAAAAAAAAAATAAAAAAAACTTAGCACAGTAGGAATACAATGGAATTTCACTAACTGGATAAAAGATATCTATGGAAAACCTACAGCCAGCATCATACATAGTGGTTAAAGACCAAACACTCTCCACCTAAAATCAAGAACAATACAAGGATGTCCACTCACCACTTTACTCACCAATGTACTAAAGATTCTAGCCAGAACAGTATGTCAAGAAAAAGATCCAGAAGATTTGAAAAGAAGTAAAACCATCCTTATCTGAAGACAATACAATAACTGATTGTAGACTCTAGTACAAAAAGGTACTAGAACTAATGACTTTAACAAGGTTACAGAATACAAGGATCAATCAATATTCAAATATTCAAAACTGTATTTTCATACAGTTGATTCTTGAACAACGCAGGAGTTGAGGAACCAACCCCTGCACAGTCAAAAATGTGCACATAACTTTTGACTCCCCCAAAACTTAACTATAATAACCTACTGTTCACCAGAAGCCTTAACTATAAACAGTTAATACACATTTCATATATTATATACTGTATTCTGACAATAAAGCTAGAGAAAAGAAAATGTTAAGAAACTCGTAAGTCACAGAAAATACACTTACACTACTATATGTATATTTATTGAAAAAAATCCACATATAAGTAAGTCCTGTGCAGTTCAGACCCATGTTGTTAAAGGGTCAACTATATTAGCAACAACAACAAAAACCAGAAATTAAAATTTTAAAAGAACACCATTTACAATAGCATCAAAAAACTGAAATATGTAAGCATAAATCTGACAAAAGATGTGGAAGATATGTATGCTAAAAACAAAACATTGCTGAGAGTAATTTAAAAAACCTAAATAAATGGAAAATTTTGCCATGTTCACAAGTCAAATGATTCATTATTAAACAGCAATTCTCCCGAAGTTGATCTATAGATACAATATAACTCCAGGGGCTCCTGGGTGGCTCAGTCAGTTGAGTATCTGACTTCGGCTCAGGTCATGATCTCGGGGTTCTGGGGTCACCCCACCTGGGGCTCTATGATCAGTGCAGCATCAGCTTGTCCTTCTGCCCCTTCCCCTGCCCATGCTTGCACTCTGCCTCTCTCTCATAAATAAAATCTTAAAAAAGAAAAACACAATATAATTCCAAAAAACTTAGGTTTCTTAGTCAAAAGTAACAAACTGATTCTAAAATTCATATAGAAGTGCAAAGGACCTAGAATAGCCTAAATAACTTTAAAAAGAACAGATATGGAACGTTAACACAACCTAATTTCAAGGCTGAAAAGATACAGGAATGAACACAGTGTGCTACTGACATAATGACAGACAACTAGATCAATAATCAGAAAAGGGCCCGCACACATATATACAGACAACTCATTTTCAACAAGGATTCAAAGTCAATTCAAGAGTGTTTTCATCAAATAGTGCTGAAACAAATGAATATACAATGTATACTTCACCTCCAGCACCTGGGGAGGGGGGAGTTGCAGGTGAGGGGAGGTGAGTTTGTGTCATATACAAAAGTGAAGTAAAAATGGATCACAATCCTAAATCTAAAACCTAAAGTTACAGAAATTTGAGGAGAAAAAAAGAATTCATTAAAAAATAAACTGACGAGGGGTACCTGGGTGGCTCAGTTGGTAAAGCATCCAACTTGATTTTGGCTCAGGTCATGATCTCAGGGTTGTGAGACTGAACCCCACCTTGAGCTCCATGCTGGGTGTGGAGCCTGCTTAAGATTCTCTCTCCCTCCCTCCCTCTCCTCTCTAAAATTAAGTAAATAATAAATAAAAAAATAAGCTGATGTTTGATGAAATCAAAATTAAAAACTTTTCTTCGGGGCACCTGGGTGGCATAGTCAGTTAAGCGTATGCCTTCGGCTCACGTCATGATCCCAGGTCCTGGGATGGAGTCCCACATTCTGGGGTCCCTGCTCAGCAGGGAGTCTGCTTCTCCCTCTCCCCGCCACTCCCCCTGCTTGTGTTTGCGCACGTGTGCACTCTCTCTCTCTCTCTGTCAAATAAATAAATAAATAAAATCTTTTTTAAAAATTAAAAACTTTTGCTCTTCAAAAGATATTTAGCAGAATTAAATCACATATCTGATAAAGGACATGTATCTAGAATATAAAGAACTCTCAATGTGCAAAAAATTTGAGATATAAAGATAAAAAAATAAGTACATGAAAAGATGCTGAACATCATCACTCGTTAAGGAAATGCAAATCAAAACCACAATGTAACACCATTTCACATCTATTTGAATGGCTAAATAAAAAGAATGGTCGTATCAAGTATTGATGAATATGTGTATGAAATGAAACTGTCACATACTCTTGATGGTACCACCACTTTAAAAACTGTTTTGGAAAACAGTTTTAAAGTTTCTTAGGAAGTTAAATATATACCACCCATATGATCCAGCCATTCCATCTTATCTATTTACCCAAAAGAAATATAAGCATATGTGTATAAAAACATACAAACATTGTTGGTTGCTTTATTTGTAACACCTCCAAACTAGAAACAACCTAAATGTCTATGAACAGGTAATTTGATAAACAATTTGTGGTGTATACATACAGTGGAATACTACTCAACAAAAAAAGAGAAACGAACTATTAATACAAATTACAACATAGATCAAGTTCAAAATTATGCTGAAAGAAGCTAGACCCCTATACCACCCAAAAAAGGACACAGTAATATCAAGTTCTAGGAAACACAAAAACTACTGTACAGTGTCCGAAAATATACTGGTGCTTGTATGGGTATGGAATATGGGGGTTGAGAGAGGCAGAAGGAAAGAGTTACAAAGGACTCTAAGGAGAATTCTTTGAAAAGGCCACAACTAGAAGAAAATTATGAAAGGAGAAAAATTTCATAGGTAAAAGCAAACATATAATTAAGGTGGTGGATTAATCACTTATAAAATCAGTATGGAGGTTGAAACACAGAAGTAGTAAAATCAATTATATCCACAAATATCAGTCAAGGGATACACAAAATAAAAAGATGTAAATATGACATCACATACCTAAAATGTGGAGGGAGGAATAAAAATTTAGTGCTTTTAGAATGTGTTCAAACTTAAGTGACCATTAACTTAATATAAACTGCTATACACGTTATAATATGAACCTAATGGTAACCATAAGCCAAAAAACTATAATAGATGCACAAAAAATAAAGAGAAAGGAATCTAAGCAGAACACTAAAGAAAACCATCAAATCATGAAGGAAGAGAACAAGAGAAGGAACAAAGAACTACAAAAACAACCAGAAAACAATGAACAAAATGGCAATAAGGACATACCTATCAATAACTACTTTAAATATAAATGGACTAACAGTTCCAATCCAATGACTGAATAGATAAAAAAACAAGACCCATTATATGCTGCCTACAAGAAACTCACTTCAAACCTAAACACATGTACAGATCAAAAGTGAAGGGCTGGAAAAACATACACTGTGCAAATGGAAGTAGAAAAAAAAAAAAGCCAGAGTGGCAATACTTATACCAAACAAAAGAGACTTTAAAAAAGACTGTAGCAAAAAAAATAATAATAAAATAAAGTAAAAAATAGACAGTAGCAAGAGAGAAAGGGCACTACAAAATAATAGAGACCAATACAACAGTAGGGCATAACAATTGTAAATATCTATGCACCCAACATAGGATCACCTAAATGCATAAAGCAATTATTAACAGATATAGAGGGAGAAATTGAAAGTAATACAGTAATACCAGGGAACTTTAACACCCCACTTACATCAATAATAGATCATCCAGACAGAAAATCAACAAGAAAACAGTGACTGAATGACATATTAGACCAGATGGACATAACAGATATATACAGAACATTCCATTCAAAAACAGCAACATACACATTCTTTTCAAGTACACATGGAACATTCTGTAAGACAGATCATGTTAGTCCACAAAACCACTCACAATAAATTTAAGAAGA
The DNA here is from genome assembly GCF_037043125.1 of Eumetopias jubatus. Classification (NCBI taxonomy): domain Eukaryota; kingdom Metazoa; phylum Chordata; class Mammalia; order Carnivora; family Otariidae; genus Eumetopias; species Eumetopias jubatus. Next base: position 44,877,660 of record NW_028274819.1, on the reverse strand, counting down.
CTAAAATCATATCAAGCATCTTTTCCAACCACAATGGTATAAAACTATAAATCAATCACAAGAAAGAATCTGGAAAGAACACAAATACATGGAGGCTAAACAATATACTACTAAAAGATGAATGGGTCAACCAAGAAAACAAAGAAGAAATAAAAAAAATACATGGAGACAAATGAAAATGAAAACACAGTGGGGCCCATAATTTTTGGGACATAGGAAAAGCAGTTCTAAGGGAGAAGTTTATAGCAACACGGGCCTACTTCAAGAAACAAGAAAAATCTCAAATAAACAACTAAACCTTACACCTAAAAGAGCTAGAAAAAGAACCACCAAAGTCCCAAGCTAGCAGAAGGAAGGAAATAATAAAGATTAGAACAGAAATAAATAGAGGATTAAAAAACAATAGGGAAGATCAATGAAACCAGTAGCTGATTCCTTAAAAAGATAAACACTGATAATAAGCTCTTAGCCAGAATCATCAAGAAAAGAGGAGAAAGGCTGAAATAAAATCAGAAATGGAAGGAAAAATAACAACCAACACCATAGAAATACAGAGAATTATAAAAGAATATTATGAAAAACCGTACGCCAACAAATTGGAGAACCTAAGAGAAATGGATAAATTCCTAGAAACATACTATCTTCCAAAAACTTAACGAAAACTTAAGCAGATCAATTACTAGTAATGAAATTGAATCAGTCATCAAAAAACCCCCAACAAACAACAGTCTAAGACCAGATGGCTTCCAAGGTGAATTCTACCAAACATCAAGAGCTAATACCTATTTTTCTCCCAACTATTCCAAAAAACAGAAGAGAAAAAAAACACCTGCCAAATTCATTCTACAAGACCAAAACCAGGCAAAAACACTGCAGAAAAAGAAAACTACAGGCCAAGATCTCTGATAAACATAGATGCGAAAATCTTCAACAAAGTATTAACAAACTGAATTCAACAAAACATTAAAAAGGTAATTCACCACAATCAAGTAAAGTTTATTCCAGGGATGGAAGGGTGGTTTAATATTCGCAAATCAATCAATGTGATACATTACATTAAAAAAAAGAAAGGATAAAAACCATAAGATCTCAGAAAAAGCAACTGACAAAATACAACACCCATTCAGGATACAAATTCTCAACAAAGCAGGTTTAGAGGGAACAAACCTCAACATAATAAAAGCCATATGTGAAAAACCTACAGCTAACATCATATTCAATGATTAAAAAGCTGAGAGCCTGTCCTCTAAGATCAGGAACAAGGATATCCATTCTCACCACTTACATTCAACATAGTACTGGAAATCCTAGCTGCAACAGTCAGACAAGAAAAAATATAAAAGGCATTCAAATTGGTAAAGACGAAGTAACTCATTATTTGTAGATAACATGATACTATAAAAATAATAAACCCTAAAGACTCCAAGAAACTATTAGAACTGAATAATGAATTCAGTAAAGCTGCAAGACAAAAATCAATATATAGAAATCTGTTCCATTTCTATGCACTAATAACAAAGTAGCAGAAAGAGAAATGAAGAAAACAATCCCATTTACAATTGCACCAAAAAGAATAAAATACCTAGGAATAAACTTAACCAAGGAGGTGAAAGACCTATACTCCGAGAACTATAAAACACTGATGGGAGAAACTGAAAGCAACACAAACAAATGGAAAGATATTCCATCCTCATGGATTGGAAGAATTAGTATCGTTAAAATGTCCATACTACCAAAAACAATCTACAAATTCAATGTAATCTCTTTCAAAATACCAACACCATTTTTCATAGAACCAGAACAAATAATACTAAAATTTGTATGGAACCACAAAAGACCCTGAGTAGCCAAAGCAATTTGAAAAAGAGTAACAAAGCTGGAGGTATCACAATCCCCGATTTCAAGATATACTACAAAGCTATAGTAATCAAAACTATACGGTACTGACATAAAGACCAATGGAACAGAACTGAGAGTCCAGAAATAAATTCATGCTTATGTGGTCAATTAATCTATAACAAAGAATATACAAGGGGGAAAAGACAGTCTCTTCAATAAATGGTGCTGGGAAAACTGGACAGCTACATGCAGAAGAATAAAACTGAACCATTTTCTTACATGATACACAAAAATAAACTCGACATGGATTAAAGACCTAAAGTGAGATGGGTTAAAAGAAAACACATCTCTTAGACATTGACCTTATTAGCAACAGATTTATGGATATGTCTACTCAGGCAAGGGAAAAAAAGCAGAATTAAACTACTGAAACTACATCAAAATAAAAAGCTTTTGTACAGCAAAGGCAACCATGGAGAAAATATCTGCAAATGATATATCTGATAAGGCATTAATATCCAAAATATATGAAGACAACTGAATACCAAAAAGCCCTAAATAATCAGATTAAAAAATAGGCAGAAGATCTGAACAGACATTTTTTTCAAAGACTACAGATGGTCAACAGACACATAAAAAGATGCTCAAATCACTAATCATCAGGGAAATGCAAATCCAAACCATGATGAGATATCACCTTACACCAGTCAGAACTGCTAAAATCAAAAAGAAATAACAAGTGTTGGTGAAAATGTGGAGAAAAAGGAACCCTCCTGCACAGTTGATGGAAATGTAATTTGGTGCAACCACTGTGCAAAACAGTGGTGAAAGTTACTCAAAAAATTAAAAATACAAACACCACATGACCCAGTAATCTCACTACTTATATTTACCCAAAGAAAACAAAAACACTAATTCAAAAAGATATATGCACGCTTACGTTTACTGCAGCATTATTTACAACAGCCAAGATATGGAAGCACCCCAAGTATCCACTGATAGATGAATGGATAAAAAAAAAATGTAGTATACATACTATAATTGAATATAGCTATAGGAAAGAATGAAATCTTGCCATTTGCAACAGCATGAATGAACCTAGGGGGTATAATGCTAAGTGAAATAAGTCAGAAAGAAAAAGACAAATACCACATGATTCCACTTACATGCAGAATCTAAAAAACAAAACAAATGAACAAGGAAAAAACAAAAACAAAAACAAGGGCACCTGCGTGGCTCAGTCGTTAAGCATCTGCCTTCAGCTCAGGTCATGATCCCCAGGTCCTGGGATGGAGCCCCGTGTCGGGCTCCCTGCTCAGCGGGGAGCCTGTTTCTCCCTCTCCCACTCCCCCTGCTTGTGTTCCCTCTCTCACTGTGTCTCTCTGTCAAATAAATAAATAAAATCTTAAAAACAAACAAACGAAAAACAGATTCTGAAATACTGAGAAATGGTGGTTGCCAGAGGGAATGTTGTAGGCGGGAGGAGTGAAATAGATAATGGGGATTAAGAGGTACAAACTTCCAATTATAAAATAAATCCTAGAGATGGAAAGTACATTATAAGGAATATAGTCAATAATATTGTAGTAATAACGTTTGTCTGATGACTACACTTTTCCCGGTGAGCACTGAGTAATGTATAGAATTGTTGAATCAATATGTTTATACCTGAAACAAACATAACATTATATGTTAATTATACTTCAATATTAAAAGAAAAAAAGGACTTCAAGGAAACTTTTGGGTGTGATGGGTATGTTCATCTCCTGATTGCAGTGAAGTTTCATGAGTGCATACCTTTATCAAAACTTATCAAACTCTACACCAGAACTGGCCTCTTGGCTAAAACATGGCTTACTTATAAGGCTATCCTCCCAGGAAGTTTCTAGTCAGTCATTTCAATTACACTTAATAAAAGTCATGCCTTTCTTCTAATAAATCCTAAATTCTCCTTCACTAACCAACATAGATTTTTGCATTCCCTCTTATAACATGGTTCATGTTCTCATGAAACCAAAAGCCTTTTTACAATAAGATTAAAAAACAACTACCATCTCCAATTGATCACCACTTGAAAACTCACAGATCAATATTACCCAATAGTTACTACAGAAACCCAAATCAGAATCCTTAATCATGACTCCTCTAAAATCACAATTTTCATCAGTAAGAAATATTACTTATAGCACCTCTAGTTACGTAAATAAACCAACCTTAAACACAAATCCTACCAAAAGAAAACATTTCCATTTTTAAATCTTGGAACTTCATAAGCTAATAAGGCTTCTGATTTATCTTACACCAACTTTTCACTTAACTTCAAAATCATGCTTTGAAGCATGAGATCAACAGGCAGTTGACCAAAAATACTTAAATCTTACTAAAATGTTCACTCTCAGAAGCAAATATCTATTTACATCAAACTTCAAAATATTCATTTTGTATGAATTTCTGCTTATGACCTTGCCACCTAATTTGTTTAAAATTTCCAATTACGGGGGCCCCTGGGTGGCTCCGTCGTTAAGCGTCTGCCTTCGGCTCAGGTCATGATCCCAGGGTCCTGGGATCGAGCCCCACATCAGGCTCCCTGCTCAGCGGGAAGCCTGCTTCTCCCTCTCCCATTCCCCCTGCTTGTGTTCCCTCTCTCACTGTGTCTCTGTCAAATAAATAAAATCTTTAAAAATATATAAATAAAAATAAATTAAAAAATTAAAAAATAAAATTTCCAATTACGGCAACAGATTCCAATGGCAGGCAGGTTCCTAAGGACTGAAGAGAAATTTAAGGGTCTCCTTCATTTTGTTCTGTGAAACAAAAAACTCCTACAGGGGGTGGAGGGGAATAAAGTAATATGTATAGAATTTTAAAAGTCCAACAGTATTGCAAAATATGTAACAAAAACCATGCCATTCTCTGAAAGGATAAACAAACTGTGGTACATCCATAGAATGGAGTAGTACTCAGAAATAAGAACTACTGATATGTACAACAATGTGAACGGATACAAGGGCATTATATGAAATGAAAAACCCAAACCCAAAAGTTTACACACTATCTGATTACATTTATATAATATTCTCAAAACGACAAAAATATAGTGATAGAGAACAAATCAGAGGTTGCCAGAGGTTAAAAGCGGTGGGGGGAAAGGATGTGATTCTAAAGAGACAGCATGAGGGAGTTTGCTTGTGGTGATGGCAACAGTTATGTATCCTGATTGTAGAGGTAGTTACACAAATCTATATATTTGATAAAATATCACAGAATATATGCCAGGAAAAAAAGTTCATATAAAAACTGAGGTCTATAGTTTATAGTATTATATATTGTACCAATGTCAATCTCCTTGTTTGCTAATGTACTACACTTAAGTGACATGTTATTATTAAGGGAAGCTGGGTGAGAGTACCCAGGAACTCACAATTTTTGCAATTTCTTGTAAATCTAAAACTATTTCACAATAAGAAGTTTAATAAACATAAAAAAGGCAATAGACAGGGTGCGTGTGTGGCTCAGCCATTAAGCGTCTGCCTTCTGCTCAGGTCATGATCCCAGGGTCCTGGGATGGAGTCCCATTGTCAGGCTTCCCAGTCAGCGGGGAGTCTGCTTCTCCCTCTGCCTCTGCCTGCCGCTCTGCCTACTTGTGCTCTCTCTGTCAAATAAATAAAATCTTAAAAAAAAAAAAAAGGCAATAGACAATGTAGAGACAAAAAAAAGCAAAACTATAATTAATAAACCTAGTGATTTGAAAAGATATTACTTCCATAACACAAGGAGAGGAATACTGTTTTAAAAAAAGAGAATGAGAGTTCTTAGAAATTCAAAACACAATAGCAGAAGCTTTTAAAGGTTACTAGAAGGGCTGAAAGATAAAGTTGGGAATAAAAGAAAGACAAAGAAAATAAGAGAGAAGGGCGACTGGGTGGCTCAGTCGTTAAGCGTCTGCCTTCGGCTCAGGTCATGATCCCAGGGTCCCGGGATCGAGTCCCACACTGGGCTCCCTGCTCAGCGGGAAGCCTGCTTCTCCCCCTCCCACTCCCCTTGCTTGTGTTCCTGCTCTCGCTATCTCTGTCTCTGTCAAATAAATAAATAAACTCTTAAAAAAAAAAGAAAAGAAGAGAGAAAGGATGAGAAAATTAGAAAAATAATGAATGAGGTCAACATTCAAATAATGTATGTTCAGAGAGAACAGAGAAAATGGAGAGAAATTACACATGAAAAATTTCCAGAAGTAACTGATATTAATAAGCACTGCTGCTATCAAATAGACACTAGTTGTAACAAATACACAAAAGTAAAATATCTACAAAGTGAATCATATGCACTTATATATGGTACCCTTATGTAGAATACACATGGTACAACCTTATATGGTAGCACTTTCCTAGTTTGAGGAATTCTATTACTTATCTTTAAACACTTCCAGCAACCAACATCATAACCTGGTGCACCTTATTAATATTTGTTGAATTTAGCTGAAGTTACAGGGTATATATAATATCTAAGCATTTTCCCCTTCATCAGTTGTTTACTCCTTGTCAAACACTACTGTGTCTCTCTCTCTCTCTGTGTGTGTGTGTGTGTGTGTGTGTGTGTGTGTGTGTGTGTGTGTGTGTGTGTGTGTGTGTGTGTAGAGAGATATGGAGATATGGATACGATTTACAAGTTATTTTAAACATTTAATCAAGGTTTTAAGACCTACTTTTTTTTTTTTTTAAGATTTTATTATTTATTTAAGAGAGAATGAAAGCAAGAGAGCTCATAGAGGGAGAGGGAGGAGAGGCAGACTCCTGAGCAGGGAGACTGACATGGGGCTCGATCCCAGGACGCTGGGATCATGACCTGAGCCAAAGGCAGACACTTAACCAACTGAGCCACCCAGGTGCCCCAAGACCTACTTTTTCTTTAAAATGAGGTGAGCGGGCACCTGGGTGGCTCAGTTGGTTAAGTGACTGCCTTCAGCTCAGGTCATGATCCTGTAGTCCCAGGATCGAGTCCCACATTGGGCTCCCTGCTCAGCGAGGAGCCTGCTTCTCCCTCTAACCCTCCCACCTCTCATGTACTCTCCTCTCTCATTCTCCCTCTCTCAAAATAAAAATAAATAAATCTTAAAAAAAAAAAATGAGGTGAGCGTCCTTATAAATTTTGCATTAGATGTTCCTATCCATTAGTCTGTCCTTAAAAAAGCAATATTTTAAATTCCTGTTTTCATTTTGGGGAAAATTAAGCTGTTTTTATTAGTATAACAAGTATCACATCTTATGTTTTAGCTTTAACTAAGACTTTTAAATGATTTCATATTAATATATTGTTAAGCACTTAATTTGCATATGCTTTTTATAAGCATTTTTAAGGTGTTAAGAGATGCAAAACCATGGCTCATGGACCAAATGCAACCCATTACTTGATTTTGTAAATAAAGCTTTATTAAAACACAACATTGCCCATTCATTTATACATTGTTAATGGCTGTTTTCACTCTATAATGGCAAAAGTGAGTGGTTGCAACAAAGACTGTATAGTCCACAGAGCCAAAAATATTTACTATTCAACCCTTCACAGAAAATTTTTCCCATTCTTTTGTTAAGTGTCAGTAACTGTGACGATATAAGAAATGCTATCAAACTTCTAAATCTATTTTCAACAGATTTAATACAAATTTCTTTCATCTTTTCCCTTTTTTTATCAATTAGCCTTTCTATAAGCTTTTTGTTCTGCTTAATACACGATCAGTTCCCCAAGGAACAAAGGCTAATTACCAAAAAGGGCAGTTGCCAACTGAGGACTGAGCTATGCTCTCAAAAGTCAACTGTAAGTATGTGGTTTGATCCGTTTTTTCCATAGAAATATTTTAAATGATACTTAAATCCCAGATTTCCCCACTAAAGACAACTATAGCAAGAAATATAGCCTAAGAATAGTCTTAATACTAGTCCTAAATCCTAACATCTTTCTCTTCTCCTTAAAAATTCCATTGTCAGATAAGTCATCAACTGAAGTAAGGCAGAAGCAGTGGCAGCAGCAAGAAAGTTCCACAGAAAAAAGAACCCTTTACACTGTTGGTGGGAATGTAAATTGGTGCGGCCACTGTGGAAAACAGTATGAAGGTTCCTCAAAAAATTAAAAATAGAATTACCCTATGATCCAGTAATTCCACTGCTGGGTATTTACCCAAAGAAAATGAAAACACTAATTCAAAACGATATATGCACCACTATGTTTATCGCAGTATTATTTACAATAGCCAAGATATGGAAGCAACACAAGTGTCCACTGATAGGTGAATGGATAAAGATGTGGTATATATATGGTATACACATACATACATACGAACAATGGAGTATTACTCGGTCATAAAAAAGAATGAAATCTTGCCATTTGCAACAACATGGATGAACCTAAAGGATATAATGCTAAGTGAAATTATTCAGAGAAAGACAAATACCGTATGATTTCACTCGTGGAATTTAGAAACAAAAAAAAAGAGAAAGAGAGAGAGACCAAAAAAAAAACCCACTCTTAAATACAGAGAACAAAACTGGTGGTTGCCAGAGGGGAGATGGGTAGGGGGAATGGGAGAAATAGATAAAGGAAAGTATCTTGATGAGCAATGAGAAATATATAGAATTTTTCAACCATTCGATTATACTTGAATAAAAAGAAAGTTCCATATACTGTTGCATGACCACTCTAAGAGCATCTTTTCCGTGAAGTCAAATGAAGACCTAGATACTAAAAATTCTGACAGACTTTTTGCCCTTAAGGGCAAAGCTTTAATGTTTTACTACCAGGGTAAAGTTTTCCCAACTGATAAAAACTAATTTCATGTCAACAGCAAAGGAGCTGAAGATTTCTTTAACTTTCAAAATGTCTATTACTTTGCTTCTAGTTTTTCAACTTTTTTAATAAAGGAAGATGTTGCTAGGCAAGCACCTCTCCAAACTGAGGAGTCTCTGAATTGAAGTTATAATATGTAAATGTTATACTGCTAACTTTTTCAGTTCTAAAAAATAGCATAGTTATAATTCATCAATAGGTATCAGGTGCTTACAACATACAATGACAACTAAATCCTATAATAAGTGAAAGTACTCTTACTCTCCTATCCTTTATCTTAAAAATTTGTTTTAACACGCATTCAATCTACCAAATATTCACTGAACACAAATCATATGCGATTTACTATTCTAGTCCTGATGGATATAACCAAAAAAGTCTGTGCCCTCAAAATTAATACAATCGAGGGAAGAAAAACAGAATGTGTACAAATAAATACATTAAATATATGGTGATAGGTGCTATGAGGAAAAACGAAGCAGAGTGAAGAGAAGAGATACTCGTTTTGAGGTATGAGGTTCTATCTTACATAGAGTGGTCAAGGGGGACTGTCTGAGGAGATGATGTCTGAGCAAAGATCTAAGGAAGAGAGAAACAAAACTATGAGAATATATGAGGGTACAAAGACCCTGTGCAAAGAGTAATCTTTGGCTTTTTCGTGGCATTCAAGAAGGCCAAGATAGCTGAAGCACAGAAAGCAAGACAATGTTAAAAGATGAGCTCAGGGGCACCTGGGTGGTACAATCAGTTAAGCATCCAACTTAGTCTCTTAGGCTGTGATCTCGGGTCATGGGATCAAGCCCCACATCAGGCTCTGTGCTCAGTGTGGAGTGTGCTTGTCCCTCTCCCTCTGCCCCTCCCCCTCACTCGTGTGCACACTCGCTCTCTCAAATAAATAAAATCTTTCTTAAAAACCTAAATAAATAAATGATTTTTGCTTTTGATCTGAGATATGGGTACCAGTGAAGTTTGTTACATAATCTAACTTATGTTAGATCAAGTGGACAATGGAAGAAAGGATGCAAATGTAGAATCAAATGACCAATTCAGAGGTTACTGCAAATAGTTCAGAGGAGAGCTAAAAGTGACTTGGACCAGAGTTGTAGCAGTGCACATGGCGAAGAGTGGACGATACATTTTGAAGAATAAGACTCTGAAATTTCAGAGATTAAATGTAGGAGTTGAGAGAGAGGAGTCAAGGATGACTATTATTTTGGTCTGAGCAACTAAAAGAATGGAAGTTCCATTTACTGCATGAGAACGAGAGTGGGAAGATTAGGTTTGGAAAGTGTAGGTATATCTTAGATATTGTAAAGAATGAGAGGTTTATTCAACATCCAAATGCAGATATCAAATAAAGAGTCAGACACACAAGTCTGAAGTTCAGGGGAAAGGTCCAGGTTAGAGAGAAAAATTTGGGAATTGGAAATCACTATATACTTAACAGTCTCAAGCAACTCCCTACCATAGAAAATTATAAAGTAGTTTTAAAATATAGCTAACCACCAGGGGCGCCTGGGTGGCTCAGTCGGTTGAGCGTCCGGACTCTTGAATCAGGCTCAGGTCATGATCTCGTGGTTGTGGGATCAAGCCCCACGTCAGGCTCTGCACTCAGCACAGAATATGCTTGGGATTCTCTCTTTCCCTCCTCCTCTACCACCCACATGCGTGCTCTCTCTCTCTCTCTCTCTAAAATAATGAACTAATCTTTAATATATACACACACACATATATATATATAGCTAACCACTATTAATAACTGCACAGATCTAAATTAATGGTCAGATATATTTTGTATCTACTAATTCGTCATTTATTCAACAAATATTTACTGAGTATTTTGTGCAAGTTACTGTTCACGATTGAGAATAATATTATAATGCATACATAATCACGTACATTTAAAGGTGCTTCAAAAAATTGTAATTACTTTCAAAAACCTTTTAGAGCAAGTATCCTACTTATTACTAAAGGGGGAAAATCAACCAGTGGAAAAAAGATATGAGGTACAAATACAAGATTTAATTTTAGAAATATATATCATTTGTCAGTATTTTTAACAAATTAGTTTCACAAAACATGTTTCTAGAGAAAAACAGCAATCCGACAGTCACTTGTATTTCCAAATGGCCTTTTAAAAACACAAACTGACTTATTCCATTAAATTCCCTCCTCTATTCTCATACTAAAGTTTTAAGCAATAAAACAATTAAAATTAAAAATCTAAACTACTCTGCTAAACTAAATTAGATTGATAAAGAATGAAAGAATTTGTATCAGAAACCCTTTGATACTGGTCATTCAATATACCTAAGTATCCCAAGAAATACTCATAGAAACACAGAATCTAAGTTTAGGAAAACCCTTTTAGAACATGTAATCCTAACACCTATCCAATTTCTGAATCTCATCTATCAAGTCCCCATGAATTGGCAGACCTATTGCTGTTAATGACAGGGAAGGGTAACTTGGTTTTTTTCTTTTTAACAGTTCTGTTCAATCTTTGGAAAGCTCTAACTCTTAAGACAATTTTTCTTAACATTAAAGCTTAATTAAACCGTGTCATCTGACCCTAGTTCAGGGTTTTGGACCAGTTAATTATTTGTTATGGGAAGCTGTCCTGTGCATTGTAGGATGTTTAGCAGCACCTCTGGCCTCCACCCACTAGATACTAGTAGTACTCTCTCCTCCCAGTCATTAACCAAAAATGTCCTCAGACATTGCCAAAGCCCAAAGAGGGGCAAAAATCACACCTCTAGTTGAGAACCACTGCCTAGTTCTATCTGCTAGGGCCAAATAACAATAATAACAACAACACTAAGATCTGAGCATTTAATACATGCCAGGTACAATTCTGAGCATTTTACATATATTTTCATTTAATCCCCAAAACCATTCCCAGTTGAGAAAAACAGAAGCTTAGAGGCTAAGGAACTCGCCTAAAATCAGATAGCAAATTAAATGGCAGGTCTGAGATGTGAACTAAGTAGTTCAATTTCAGAGCTCATGCTTTCAACCTCAAACAAGTCTGACTCAAACCAAGTTTGGTGTCATTTCCAGGAGGTGACTCTTCACATATTTGAAGATGCCTCTTATAATGAGATTCCTTAATATCAATCAGAGCTGCCCCCAAGACCTCTAATCAGTTCCTTAAGCTTACAAGATTTCCAACTTCTCCACATCCTTCCTTTGAATATACACAGAACTAAAGACAATAATACTTTGGTGTACAGTAGAGTGGCTCTAGCCTTTTCCATTGTGATTTTTTTTTTTTAAAGCAGGGAGGGTGGGTGAGAAAATGGAATGATGGCAGCCATATTGTACTTTTGTTTTCTATCAAATTTACTGCCAAAAAACACCCCCAGCCAGGTCTTTTTCCTGTGTGATGTCGTAAAGCCATGCTAACTTAATGTATATTAGTGTTTTTCAGGCCTTATGTATCTCACAAAAAGTATTCATTTAAATTTAGTCCAACAATACAAACTCAGAGGTCATTTTAGATCATTTAGTTTATCATTTCCTATCCTTCTTTCTTCATTGTCCCCTATAAATTTAATAATTTGCCTTCTCCAGATGTGCAATGAGACAAAGCAAAGAACAAAGCCACCTTCCAAGAGCAATAATCTTTGGGTAGGGTCATTCAAAATCAAAATTGTGTCGGTTAACACAAACAACTTACCGTTAACTCATTTTTTCCTTCACCATACACCCAAGAATTTAAAAATAGACTTTACTAAAAACTAAGCTTAAGTCCAAATACATTATATTGCTACTAGTCTACCAATTGCATCAGAAAATGGCTCTGACAATCTATTTTTAGCAAACCCATTCTGGATCATTTTTAAACTATTTTTCTTCAAGTTAGTCATAAACTATCTTTTTCATTTTTTGTTCTAAAATCTATTTTTCTCAAAATCAGACCTAGAATCCTCCATCTTTAGTACTCCTGGTATTCTCCTAAAATCATTAGAAATCACAAATAATACCAATAAGTTTAAAATTTTACAGGCAGTTCCTTTTATAAATGTAAGATGTTTCAACTGACCCAGAAGATAACTCATTTAACTATCTAGTTAATATCATCACTATACCCCTGTTGATTTTTATGTCCTTCACAGCAATGTTTGCTTTATTGTTATTATTGGTGGTGGTTTGCTCTTCCTCTCTAACAAAGAAGCTTCTAAGTAAGAGCTGAGGGATTTTTTTCTTCCTTCATTGTCAGGCATTATTATTCTTACACTTTCCTTGATTACCTTTTTAAATGTAATATAAGATACCCTTTTGGTTGGTCTTAGCATTTTTTAAAAGTCTCAGCTCATTGCTTTCCTAATTGTTATAAAGATTTCTTTTCTATATTTTATTATGGCGATCTTAGCTATTTGCTTTATTTTAAAAGTAGTGCATATCTTTAAAGAGTTTATTGTGTAGTCACACTAAGAATCCTTCTCTGTCCGAAAAAATATCAAAATTACATTTTTACTTAACTCTCTAAGACATTCTTCCTTTTTTAGAGAAATGTATCCTGTGGAATCATGCTAATCTTTAAACAAAAATCAGGAAAACTCAAATTGGCAAATTACAAAATATATACACATAAAACACTACACAGTTCTTAAGAATTATGGTATAGAAGACTATTTCATGACAGGGGATGTTCATGATTAAGTGTAAAAAAATGGGTTATGTAACAGTACATACAGTAATAATATTTCAAAACCACTTTTAAATATATGTGTGATTTTATATTTTTATAGATACACAAAAAATAGGTTATATGCAAAAATATTTAAGCTATGATCAAAAGAAAAATACTTTAACATTTTTGTTTTCTTCTATGTGCTTTCTGTATTTATCAAATCCATAATGAATATGTATTACTTTTACAATAACACAGGCATTATTATTTTAAAAGAACCAGCAAAACCAGAGAAAAATATTCTATCAAGTATAAGACAAAAAGGTCGAGCTTGAGATTTCTGCTTTTATAACTCTATTACTAAAACAAGCTTAGAAAAACATTTCTGGACACCAAACCACAAAAAAAGCCAATACAAGATACCACTAGCTAGCCTAAACATATAAATAAGTTGTGACAACCATTAAGATGACCATTTGAACTTCTAGAAATTAAATGGGGGAAATCACAAGAACTTCCTGCCATTTCGAGGAAAGGCTCTTATGAACTATTTAAAAACATTAAAAATAAATTTTAAGATGTATATCCCCCCAAATCCCTACAAAATGAAGGGTCCATAGGACAGGAATAATGAAGACAAAAGAAAAAAAATAGCCGAGGTGTTTAATATTCAGCTAAAATTTCCAAATAAAGTAACCAATGCTACCTGTTAAGATTTAAGATCTCACAGCAAGAACAATTATATTTAGAAATTCTCCCTGGTTGAAAATCATTTTGCAATAATCCAAAAACTTATCTGATTTACTCTCTAGTTCAATGGCAGCATCCAGATCATCTATTCAGAGTCTATGTTCTAAGAGACTAGAAAAAAAGTCATTTTAACCAGTTAAAATTTATCATTCAAATATATTCAATTCTGTAAAATACTACTGCATGTAACTGGTTCAGCTAATCATTAATTCATCCAAAAATAAAAATACATTTACCCTCTTTTTAGAAAATTATTTCAACGATTTCATTTGTCTATCTTGAATTTAATTTTCAAATATATTAAAAATATTTTAAATTATTCTTGCCTTGAATTGTTTATGATATTCATAAAAAACAATACCAAACATAATGCATTCTCAAGTTATATGAAGATTCTAAGACTTTAAATGAAATAAAAAACAAAGCATCAAACCCATGAAAACAATAAAAACACATTCCATTTATTTTAAATAACTTGCCATTTAGCTGACAATCAAGACATATGATCTTTTTCATCCAGAAAAGTAAATGATCATAATGAAACAAAGGCCAAACATATCTTTCTCAATCTCTCTCATATTCATAGATGTATAGAATTATAACCCAGTGATATCATGTAATAAATGAATACACACCTTACTTTAGTATATGCCAAGGTAGACACACAAAAACAAGAAAAAAATTCTGAAATCAGAGTATAAAGGGACTCTGCTTTTTCAAACAATGCAGCACTGAAAGCCAGATCAGCATCCTTGGGCATTACTAGGAAACTTTAGCACATCTGATATTTCCATCATCTTCAAGATTCCTCTGAACAATCAGAAAATTTCCCAGTCTCCCCCTACCTCCCCTGTCCATAGACTTCCTCCAGCTTTCCTCCCTCTACTGTGTAATAATGCTATTGCGGTTATTTAGGCTGTAAATGTTCAGAGATACAACCCCCTCTATATATTAATTCAGTTCATTTTCTCACAGACACTGACTCAGCCGTGGGTTGTGCAGCACTGACGTTTCTAACCAAACAGCATCGTGTGAGCTGTGATCATCCCATTTCTCCATCTCTGTGCAGCGATTGGGTATTGTAATTGATAGACAGGCTGAAGAAAACTCAGGAGATGAGGGCTTAGTGATATGTAGCTGTGTTGCCAAATGCCATCTGTAATGCTAATTCTAGCTATGCCAGCCTGCCAGGTTTTAGAAAACTAGGATACATCTAACTTTCTTTTTTTCCTTTCAATATTTTATTGTGTACCCATTCTAGGCAGTAAAGCTTCTCCTTAAAAACCAAAGAAAAAAATATTGTACTTTAAGAATCCATTCAAGAACTATTCTTTAAAGCAACCAAACTTTTCTATTTCTAAACTACTGCTGGGACAACGAAGTGACTTAAAAAGGAAACTGTGAAGCTCAGTCTTCACGCAGTCTCAGAAGAAAGGAGCATGCGTACTTGTATGTGGGAATGAAACCTTGCGGCAAAGTCTGATATTGAATGTATGATGCGTTTATCTTTAGTAACCTAAGCAGACTGCAGATCTGAGTTTTAAATAGTTGTATTCAACCCAATTCAAATATTCGGGAGCTTTTAAGCATATTGTCAATCTAGCCATTTTGATGTTGTACAGAAAAGGTGCTTTCTTTTTCCCTTTTTAAGTAGCAAAAACTCATAATTTATAATTTAAAGAAAGTTGTTGCAATTCAGGCCGAACACACTTCAACCGAAATGATATTTAACCTCTTAGCAAACTACAAACTCCTCTATACAAGTATTAACTATACAACTACTTAGAAAGAAACAAAGTTCAGTAATTTTTTATTTATTTATTTATTTATTTTTAAAGATTTTATTTATTTGACAGAGAGAGAGAGACAGTGAGAGAGGGAACACAAGCAGAGGGAGTGGGAGATGGAGAAGCAGGCTCCCCACCCAGCAGGGAGCCCGATGCGGGGCTCGATCCCAGGACCGTGGGACCATGACCTGAGCCAAAGGCAGACGCTTAACGACTGAGCCACCCCAGTGCCCCAGTTCAGTAATTTTTTAACTAATTTATTTGTATGCACTTGCTTATTAAGCCACAGGGAACACAGGCACTCTGAAGTCCATCCATGTTGAGATTAGCTTCCTTGTCTTGTTTTTTATATCACAGTGCTACACATACCAAATCTACATTCAAAAGAAAATTCAGAAAAGTACCTTAAAGTTTATTAGATGGAAATGAAACGTTACCAATGCCCACCAAACCCTCAAACCTCAATGGTAAGCACACATATATAGTAACTATTATTATCATTTTTAGAATTCAAGAAATTGAGTTTTATCCTTCCCAGTAAGGAAAAGTGGGAGGAAAAAAAAAAAAGAAAAAAATCTGAAAATGCAGGCAATTCTAAAATGTGAATAGAACAAAATATAAATTTATACAAGACAACTTTTTAAAATTATGCACAAAAACTGAACCAATAAAATATGCTTATCTCTTTACTGCTAAAGACTAAATGTCTGTGTCCTCCCAAAATTCATATATTGAAATGTATTCCCCCAATGTGATGGTAGTTGGAGGTGAGGAGGTAATTAGGTCTTGAGGGCAAAGCCTTCACAAACTGGATTAGTACTTTATAAAAAAGACCCCAGAGAGATTGCTAGCCCCTTCACCATGTGAAGACACAGCAAAAAGACAGTTGTCTGAACAAGGAAGCAAGCCCTTACCAGATATCAAATGTGCCAGCACCCTGAACTTAGACTCTCTAGCCTCCAGAACCATGTTAAGTAAATTTGTTTATAAGCCACCCGATCTATGGTATTCTCTTATAGCAGCCTCAACAGATTGAGACATTTGCTTTTTATAAATTTAAATCCCTAACTCTGTTTGATGTGCCCACCTCATTTCTTAGCCTCTATGACCCGGAGAGGACCATATGACATGGTTCTAGCCAATGATGTACAAGCAGATGCCTGCTGGAAATTTCTGAGAAAATTTGATTCCCTAATATAAATGAAACCCCTTTCTCACTGTCCCCTTCTCCCTTCTACCTCATTCTTGTCTGGAAGGTGGACATGATGGCTGGAGCTACAGTAAGCCATCTTGCGACCATGAGAAAAAGCCAAGAAAATCAGAAATTTTTGATCCTAACAACCTTAAGCCACTAAATCCACATCCTGCATTACCTATCTGCGAACTTACATACAAGAAAAATAAACCTCTAACTTAAGCCAGTGTTTAGTCTGGCTTTCTTTTGCTCAAATATCCCTAAACAAAATACACAAGATCCAAAAAAAGGATGAGTAGGGAGAAGCACAGATGAAACACAACTAGCCATGTGAGTTGATATAACTTAAGCTGAAAGATGGGTACAGAGGGGTTTATTATACCTGTTTTCTCTACTTTATTTGTATTTAAAATGTACCATAAACCAAAGTTATTGCAAATGTCAAAAATAAAAAGAATGAGAAACTTGTTTATAAATTTTAGGTTTGCCTTTGAGAAATTGCATGGTCTTGGGCAAGTTTATTAATCTCATTTTTTTTCATATGTCAATTGGGGAAAGTAATACTATTCATAGAGCTCCACCTTCAAATCTAGTCAAGGTTACCTCCAGAAAGTCCCTGGCAGGAATGTCCATCAATCTACCTAATCATTCAAGGATTAGCTCAAGTCTCATTATTACTCAGTTGATACTGATTCCTTCTTTGAACTCTAATTTTACTACAACTCCCTACCACAGTTTGGTGCCCTGTTGTCCTCTAATTGTTCCATAAGTGGATTTTAAGCATTCCATGATGGTACCCTGACAAAAACTTCTGAATCTCTCCTGAACTGAGCACAGTATCTCAACAATACTTGTTGGTTGTTAGTTTTTAAAACTTCCCAATTATTGGGCGCCTGGGTGGCTCAGTCGTTAAGCGTCTGCCTTCGGCTCAGGTCATGATCCCGGGGTCCTGGGATCGAGCCCCACATCGGGCTCCCTGCTCCGCGGGAAGCCTGCTTCTCCCTCTCCCACTCCTCCTGCTGTGTTCCCTCTCTCGCTATCTCTCTCTGCCAAATAAATAAATAAAATCTTTAAAAAAATAAAATAAAACTTCCCAATTATTTTAGTATCAACTCAAAGAATACCATTTTTTAAAAGTCAAACTGCATATATTTTTAAAGTATGCTCAGTGCATAAGAACAAGAGGTCTCTAAAAATAAGCTATTTTCCCTTGGGCAGAATTTCCATGAATGAGGTTAAAATAAGCTCAAAGGCGGCGCCTGGGTGGCTCAGTCGGTTAAGCGGTTAAACGTCTGCCTTCAGCTCAGGTCATGATGTCAGCATCCTGGGATCAATACTCATAGGGGAGCTCCCCTCTCTGCTCAGCAGGGAGCCGGCTTCTCCCACTCCCTCTGCCTTCCGCTCCCCCCTACTTGTGCTCTCTGTCAAATAAATAAAATAAAATAAAAAAATCAAAGGATTTCATGATCTTTCCATTAAAAACAAATAATATACTGGTATTTATTTTCTATTTCTCTTTAATATTTTTCACTTAAACAACCAATAGTGCTATAGTCTGCCTGAGAAGAGCACCAAAAAGTTACTGATGTTACAGATAGTAGGAAGAGCTATGATGTTTGTTATTTTTGAAATGAAACAACAGGAATGAAAAAGTACTATTAGTTTTCCTCATTGATGCATTTATCTTTCATAAAGCAAATAACAGCTTATTTTGACCTTTCATCTCTTCATTTATAATACAGTACTGTACATTGGCAGAAAAATATTAAGAACTAAGAAGGATAACAGAATTAGCCTGGAAAAATGTATACAACATAGCAGATAAAAATATCCCACACTTAATGAGATAAAACTAGTATCTCTTTAATCTCAAAGACAAAATAATTATCCATATAATAAGCAGGATGGAGAAAAAGTACTAGAGCACCAGCTAAAGCACACATACACACACACCACAAAAATGAACAAATAAACCAAAAACACTCATATCATTGTTGTGTACTTATAATTAAGTCAACTTAACTTTTTCACTCTAGACCTCACCACATTAAAAGTCCACAATAAAGATAGACATCTTGTCAGGAGACTTAAAAAGTACCAGTTACTCATACTTTCTAGCTGTAGTATATAGTTTAAGAGCACCTGAATTATTTCTTTAAAATTACAAAAAGGATTTCAGTATCACAGCATGTTTTGTTTTTTGTTTGTTTGTTTTTTTTTAAGAAATCTGGTAACAGTTATCGGTGATTAGGAGAATTTTACACTCAAATACATTAAATGTTTGATAATATCCCCTAAGTAAATATTTACAAAAGCACAATACTCTATGAAAACATGCTTACATACCTGTAATGTGTAAGGTTTATGAGCTGCTAATTAACACCTTAAAATATCAAATCATAAAGCATTCTATATGAGGTATTCCTCACTAAGTCATGCAGTACAAAATGAAAGCTCTACACATAATATATAAATGGGCAGAAATTTTTGAGATGAATTTCATTTAATGCATCAAACTTTAAATGAACCAGTAGAATCACTGCAGAAAGACTGATTTTCCCATTAGTATTAGGATGACAAGACAATAGGACATAGCCTGTAAATTATGTATAATCTACACACACAATGTATTTAGAACACAAAAATTCTGATTAGAGAGTTTTAAATACAAAGAACTAACCTGTCTTGCCAGAGTTCACAGTCTAATTACAGCATTTATTCATGGGGTCAACTAAGGAGATTTTAACATTATTTAGAAACAGAAACAAAAATTCAAATAAATACAAATATAAAAAGATTAAAAAGAAATGTTTCTATAAAAGTTTAAGGAGAAATGCAAACATCCATTATTTTTTGTAAACCAGCCCCCATCCTCTGACAGGACTTGCCACAACCAAATGCAGTTTGATTCTTTATAAAAGTCAATTTTATCAGAGCTTTGATATGTGAAATACATATTTTCTACCTACCTTGAATGTTTATAAAGTTTACGAGGTCTACTATGCAATTTCCGATCCCAATTCTCTGGATCACTGGAGTTACTGTCATAAGGATGAGGCCGTCCTGCCATCCCACTTCAAGCTTCCTCACACTACTGCTCTGAAAGCACATATGTAGCACCCATAACCTACATAAAAGAGTAGTGTTGACCTTTAAATCTATTCCACGCAAAATAAAATAGTCAAGAATTTTACATACTTTGGCATTACTGTGACATATTTTTAAAGTGATGAACAGGATTATAAAATGCTAGACATAAAAAAGGCCACAAATGAGATTAAAATAAACACCAGAAGTCTTTTTAGGTACTTTTCATTTGATTCTTCTATTAAATCTGCTACTCTCTATGCATCAGTTTAATAGAGTGCCATTTATATTTAAATATCCTTAGCTGCCGTGCTCACTTCGGCAGCACATATACTAAATATCCTTAGCTGCCATCTGGGTATCTCATGCTTCCAAACATTAATATTGAAACAAAAAAGGCAAAACAATTCCACAGAATTATTCTTTCAGACAAAATTTCACCTGGAATACATTTAATTACTAAAAGTTTTTTAAGATGCTTAACAAAGCATCTAGTAAAACCAAGTAACAAAGTTGTTATTTCTTTAATCAAGTTAAAAGACCCTGAATAGAAACTTAGTGTGGGCTTAAAAATAAACGACTGTAACATCATGATGTTTCCTTATGTTGTAATTACCACAAAAATATTGTATTGATCTGATTCATATACTTCATGACTTTTTATGAGACTTGTGACTGTTATTTCTATTATAGTCATAAAATTATAAGAAAACTAACAGCTTTACACAATACCTGAACTAAGTATTTTGAAGTATATTCCACTATCCAATTTAATCTTCACAATCACCACAAACAGAAAACAGTCTCAGTAGTTTAGTAACTTTGTCAATGGTCACAATGTTGGCAAATGGCAGGATTATAAAGAACAGTGAGAATTTATAATACAGAATCAAGTCTTGATCTTGAAAAATGCTCAGGCTGGAATATTTTGTTTGGAAATAGATGAAATTTGATGTTCAGAGACTGCAAACACCAAAAGAAAAACCAAATGAGGTAAAACAATTAGAACAAAGTTCTATAATTTGTACCAGAGCCCAGGTTTCCTGACACCCATTCTGTATGCTTTCTATACACTTTTCTAAGATGGATTTGATAGAGGGAAGGGTGGGGGAGTTATGCATAAAAGTCAAAAGGAATCCAGAACTGGGAAAATTCTATACTTACTGAGTTTCATAAAAAATTCCAGTACAATCTCACAAAAAATGCCAAAGGTAAACTTATTAAAATTGTGAGTTTATCTCAGAGCTCATAAAAAAGAAATACTTCCATAAAGAACATAAAAAATAAAAAAATATTTCCACTTTGGAGAAACTGTTTTGCTATCTGGTAATTTTTTCTTCATAGTTAATTAGTACTTTCTTTCCAAAAACAACTGAAAATCTTACAATAGGGGCACCTGGGTGGCTCAGTCGTTAAGCATCTGCCTTCGGCTCAGGTCATGGTCCCAGGGTCCTGGCATCGAGCCCCCTATCAGGCTCCTTGCTCGGCGGGGAGCCTGCTTCTTCCTCTCCCACTCCCCCTGCTTGTGTTCCCTCTCTCGCTGCCTCTCTCCCCCTCTCTGTCAAATAAATAAAATCTTAAAAAAAAAAAAAAAAGAAAATCTTACAATAAGTGAACACTTTAATATAATAAATATATAAATATATAAGATCAATGGTCTATCAAAATAATAGCAAAGGGGGGCACCTGGCTGGCTCAACTGGAAGAGCATGAGACTCTTGATCTCGGGGTCATGAGTTAGAGCCCCACACTGGGTTTAGAGATTACTTAAATAAATAAACTTAAAAAAAAAAAAAAAAACAGAAAAGGGGAAGGGGGAGAATGGTACAATGGCTAACTCAAATAGCCAGCAAATGCCACACAGTTTATTTGCCGAATGCTCCTGGAAAAGGAGACCTGTTTCTTTAAGGATCACTGAGTAATTAAAATCAATCAGATATCAGATAAACATAAAAACTATAAAATTATTTTAAAAACAAAAAATCTCAATCTCACTTCAGTTTTTAATTATAAAAATTAAAATGTATTTACTAAAATAAGAAACTCTTCAGACGTCCGAGTCGGTGTGCCTGGGTGGCTCAGTTGGTTTAAGCGTCTGCCTTTGGCTCAGGTCATGATCCCAGGGTCCTGGGAAGGAGCCCTGCATCAGGCTCCCTGCTCAGTGGGAAGCCTGCTTCTCCCTCTCCCACTCCCCCTGCTTGTGTTCCCTCTCTCGCTGTCTCTCTCGCTCTCTGTCAAATAAATAAAAAATCTTTTAAAAAAAAAAGAAAAATTGATAAAAAGGAAAAAGAAAAATGTAGAGAGGCTTAGCACGTGTAGAATGAGATTTAGAACATTTTTTCCTTACTTTATAGGTCTTCCAGTAAGCTATTTCAGGCATTAACATTTCTTTACAAGAGCATTTTATCTCCTCCTAACGCTTAACTATTATAAGGCACACCCTCTATGGATATCCAAAGATGTCCAGTGAGAGAAGAATGATCCTAAACCACAGGAGGAAGTGACTAAAAAAATACAACCACAAAGAATGCATAAGGTAAATTCAGATCCACATTTTCCAGCATTTTACAGTGGGTACCATGTATCTAGCAGAAAGGAAATACCAGTATGGCTTACTAATCAATCCTATTAAAATTAATAAGCACGTATTTTACAGCTCGACACAAGAAAGTAAAGAATTTCAGATGAAAGCTATCAAAAAGGTCAACTGGAAAATCATATTTACATTTCATTTGTCATTAAAACTTGGGTATCACCATGTGAAAGATTTCTCCCCAATCCTTACTGCCAATAGTCATGGCTACAAACATGATAAAAACGAGTGAAATTCCACGTTTTGAGATACCTGGAAAAAATATTCCCGTGTTTGCCTATATGTGCTCCTATATTTTCAAATGTTATCAATAAGCTACAGATAAAACTACAAATAGATAAAAGGCAAATGTCACACATTATACACTATTTTGAAATGTCTAATAATTTTTTTTTTTGGTGCAATATGGTGGTTTTATTAAAGCATGGAGACAGGACCCATGGGCAGAAAGAGCTGCTCCTGAAATGTCTAATAATCTATCTTAACCAATCTCAGCACCATAGTTGGTGACATTATATTTTATTTCATTCATTCATTCAAGAACTTATGGAACACCAAATACAGTTACTAATCTATTTTAAGATGCTAAAGTAAGTTGGACATTGTTCCTGTGCTCCAAAACTCACCCTAGTAAGGTAAAAAAACTTCAATTAAAGGCTCCATATACCACTTACTCCTGTGTCTCTCTCCTACTTACATAGTTGTTGCACTATTACCCCAACTTTTCATGCCCATTAAAGTCTGGGTGTTCTTCAGGATTCCATCATCATTTGCTGGGTCCAGGGGGACAGAAGACAAAACCATGAGGACCAAACCGTTGGGAACACCAGGTTATATATACTACCTACACTCTGTTTTCATGATCTCTACCTGAATTCTTCAATAAGCACCCCAAATTCAACAATGTCAGACTCTATCTTGGCTTCCCACATCAGCTAGTGTCATCTCTATCCACTAAGAACCCTGAAGTCATCCTTGACTTACTTCCCAACATCAAGTCTACTTCAAAACTTTCTTTTGATTCCTTCTCTCCCTTTTCTCTCTCTCTCTTTTTTTTTTAAGATTTTATTTACCCATTTGACAGAGAGAGCATAAGC
This sequence comes from Eumetopias jubatus, assembly GCF_037043125.1. Classification (NCBI taxonomy): domain Eukaryota; kingdom Metazoa; phylum Chordata; class Mammalia; order Carnivora; family Otariidae; genus Eumetopias; species Eumetopias jubatus. The sequence continues at coordinate 44,853,839 of NW_028274819.1, read as the reverse complement.
AGGGGGAGCAGGAGAGGCAGGCTCCCCTGCCCAACGGGGAGCCGGATGTAGGGCTTGATCCCTGGACCCTGGAATCACCACCTGAGCCAAAGGCAGATGCTTAACCAACTGAGCCACCCAGGCGTCCCTCTCCCTTTTCATTCATAAGGCTGCTGCCTTCATTAAAACTTTAACATCTATCTGGGTGCCTGGGTGGCTCAGTTGTTAAGTGTCTGCCTTCGGCTCAGGTCATGATCCCAGGGTCCTGGGATCAAACCTCTTGTCAAGCTCCCTGCTCAGTGGGCAGTCTGCTTCTCCTTCTCCCTCTACCTCTCCACCTCCCTTCCCGCTTGTGTGTGCGCATGCATGCTTGTTCTCACTCTCTCAAATAAATAATCTTTAAAAAGAATAAAATAAAATATGACTCTTGGCTCCCCAATGTCTACTTCATATAAGGCAAACTAAAGTTTATTATTGTATGGATCTTGTAACCATCAAAAAAATAATTACTGGATTACTGGAAACAAAAGTTCTTAGAAAACATGTCACAGTTCATTGCTATTTTTAGGTATGACAGAAATAACCTAAATTCTAAATAATTTAGAAATAATCTGTACAGAGGCTGGAACAACTTGGCCTATTGGCTAGGGACATGCATTCGGGAGACTGCCAAAAGCTAGGAAAAAGGCAATTGATAACTTCTCTTCTCTTGGATATTACCATCTTAAAAAGGGCAGATGGGGGAATAGAATCTTCAGGACTACAATAAATAAATAAGCGGCCTTCGGGATATTATTTCCAGGTAGTATTAATTAATGGCAATGATCCATAGGATTTTTTTTTTTAAAGGGTAGCATATAGGGGAGCCTAGGTGGCTCAGTCGTTAAAGTGTCTGCCTTCGGCTCAGGTCGTGATCCCAAGGTCCTGGGATCGAGCCTCACACCGGGCTCCCTGCTCCGCGGGAAGCCTGCTTCTCCCTCTCCCTCTCCCCCAGCTTGTGTTCCTTCTCTCGCTATGTCTCTCTCTGTCAAATAAATAAATAAAATCTTTAAAAATAAATAAATTAATTAATTAAAGGGTAGCATATAGAAACTATTTATTCCGTCTTTACTATGTATCAATGAGCTAGGAAGTCTAATTTTCTCCTTTTTAAATCTCACAACAACCTAATATTATAATCCTGTTTCACAGATGAGGAGATTTTAGAGCTAAGATTAGAATCGTCTAACAGAAAGCCCATGTTCTTTCCAATGTAGCAAGCTAGGTACACAGAAATTCATATGTTTGCTCCTATTGCCAGCAGATTTCATTTTTTTTTTTAACTTCGGCCATCTTTGGCTTTGTCCATCCTATTGAGATCTCACTCTAACTACTGTCATTATATGAGCTCTTTCCTATTAACATGAAATTGTTTTTCTCTCTCAAACTTTGCAAACGAAGTAATTCAAGTGTGGTGGTTACTGGAGAGAAAGACCTGATAGGTAAGAGGGACAACAATGAAAAGAACAAAATCACAGAGTGATGCCAGGGCTAGGAGCCAAGGCCTGCCTTCAGCTGCAGAGAAAGCCAAATATGCAGAAGATATTTCAACTACATCAAGAAGTGGAGAGGCTGGAGAGAGTGAATACTCTACAGATAATTGTGAAAGAAAAAGAAGAGGTAGAAGCAACTTTCAAAAGAAAAGTACACCAGAGGGGCGAAAAGAAACCTCCTGCAAAGGCAGCCAAGTGAGTGATCATGTGAGCCCCTTGCAGATAACAATGATTTGTATCTGGATAAAATATTTTTAAACTACAGGTTAAAAGCACTGGCAAATGTCCCAAGCACAAAGTAGTGAAAGCAGAGTGTATTCTGAAAGGGAACAGAACTGTGAGTTCAGAGGGAAGTTTTTATGCTGAGTGCCCTTCCCATGCCCTACAAATATGGCGAAGGAAACCAGACAGCATACAGCTCAAAGTAGTAGAGAAAACACTTCAGAGCTGGAAGTGCAGCTGGAAATTTAAGTCAGACATACTGGGAATGAAAGAACCACACAGAGGTACTGACCCAAAACTGGAGCATAAAATCTGCTCAGCTAAATTACACGTGTATGAAAGGGAGACCCCAAGTAGCCTCTGCAATAAAATAGAGGCATTTACCCTTGAAAGCTGCAGGGCATAAGATCTATGAGTTTGATGTTTTTTAAAATGAGTGCATTCCCCAACCATTCAAAGCCCAAGCAGCAAAAGTTGAAGCCCTTACTAGCTTAGGGTGTCAGCGGCAGAGGAGCTAGAAATTAAGAGGGAATACCCAGAAGTAGAGGAACCACACAGAGGGTGAGCTCCAGAATCTGAATGTAATCTCAGCCCAAATTTTTGGCTAACCACCAAATTACACAGGTGGAAGAGAACTTTCCTCCACCCACTCCCCAAGAGACCAAACTGAAAAACAAATAGCTGGAAGAAGTAAGAACTGAGCACAGATAATCAGCCAGTATACACTGCCTGAGAAAGAATGTTTGCAGATTGAGTCCAGGCAAGTTAATGGACCACTAGAACAAAAAAACCAATGCTCAGGAGAACACTACAATGCCCTGGTTTCAGCCAAAAATGATGAGATACAAAGAAATAATAAAGTAAAAGGCAATCAATAGAAAATGACTCCAAGTAGGTCCAGGTTTAGGATTTAGCAAATGATGACTTCAAACCTTATATGTAAACAATTAAGGGAATATATTCAAAGAACTAAAATAAGAAGCGGGGGGCGCCTGGGTGGCTCAGTCGTTAAGCGTCTGCCTTCAGCTCAGGTCATGATCCCAGAGTCCTGGGATCGAGCCCCGCATCGGGCTCCCTGCTCCGCGAGAAGCCTGCTTCTCCCCCTCCCACTCCCCCTGCTTGTGTTCCCTCTCTCGCTGTGTCTCTCTCTGTCAAATAAATAAATAAAATCTTTAAAAAAAATAAAAATAAAAAAATAAAAAATAAAAAAATAAAATAAGAAGGGGGTCTTAGTGACTGGCAGACAGGGAATCCCAATAGAGAAGTGAAAAACTACCAAAAAATGAAAAATTCAGCTCTAGCTGAAAAGAGCAAGAACTAAAACGAAAATTGCAATTAGATGGGCACAATAGCAGACAAGATGAGAAAAAAAAATAAGGGACCTTGAAAATAGATTAGTAGAAATTATCCGATCCAAAGAACACAGAGAAAGACTGAGGGGAAAAAATGAACGAATCTGTAGACACAGGTAGGACAGCATCTAATGATACAACATTTAAGAAATTGGAGTTACTGATACACTCAACAAAATGCAATTTCAAAAGCGTTACGGTAAGCTAAAGAAGACAGTCTCAAAGGCTGCATACAGATGATTCCATTTCTATAACACCCTCAGAAAGATAGGGATATAGAACAGAACAGCCAAGGACAGCACAATTTAATTTTGGGGCGGGGGAGTTGATGGAACTGTTCTGTATCTGGATTGTGGTGGTGGTAGTTATGCAACTGTATGCCTTTGTCAAAATTTGTAAGACCTGGGGGCACCTTGGGTGGCTCAGTCAGTTAAGCATCTGACTCTTGATACCAACTCAGGTCTTAATCTCAGGGTTGTGAGTTAAAGAAAAAAATAATTCATAAGATCTATACACCAGAGAATTTTACTGGATGTAAATTTACAAAGAAATTTAAAAAGAAAAAAGAAAAACAAGTAGAGATGGTTAATACTTATAATTATCAAACATATTAGCATGACATACTTAAACACATTTTTAATCAAAAAACATAAATCATATTGCCCCCATTACCATCCCAAGGATACTTAATCAATAGGTATCTTCCCACTGCCATAAGATACACATAAACTTTTGATAATGAAAACTGGTGGGAACTTTTCTACTTCTGCCACAATAGTAAGTGATTAAGACAAAAAGGTTTTGGAATCAGATACAACTAGTTGTAATGACTTTGTATAAGCTTCTTAACCTCCAAACCCTCAATTTCCTTAAATGTGAAGAAAACAACACAGTTCTCATTACCATTATTTTATCTATTACCTATAACTGCCAATCAAATTGTTTTAAAAAACAGATGGGTCAGGAAACCTTATATAATAACATAGTGCTGGGGACATTGCTGACTTTCTATTGTAGACTACTGAAAGCGAAATTTGCATAATATTTCATTAGCTCATTCATGACCTTCTATTTGCCTTTTGAGATCACAGAAGACAATGAGAATTCCTAGGTAGTTGCTCAACATTTATTGAACACCTATAATGTGTTAGATGGTTGGAATAAAAAAGATGAATATGGTTATCATCCATGTCCTGGTTCCAAACAAACTCAAAATAATCACAACATATGAGCAGGGGATGAATGATTAGGGATATTTCTACTCATTTTGAATTTTCTTAATTTCTCCAGGGAACTGACCCTCCCTGTTCTACTTAACATCAAAAATACCTTAGAAAGGGGTGCCTGGGTGGTGCAGTCAGTCCAACGCCCAACTCTTGACTTCGGGGCATGAGATTGAGCCTCCTGTAGGGCTCCAAGCTGGGCGTGAAGCCTACTTAAGATTCTCTCTCTCCCTCTGCCCCTCCCTCTCTCTCTCTAAAACACAAAACAAAACAAACAAAACCCTTAGACTATTCAGGGTCATCAAAGAGCTATGTATTGACACAATTGCTAATAACAGTTTTAAGAGCTAAATCAAAACCTTATGTCTTTAAAGTACTTAAATGAAAACAATTATTTCATTGTTAGCTTAAAAGTAAATTTTAATGTATGGAAGAACCAATCATCCTAGTTTCTAAAGACTCTGTGAAAATTCCTTCAGTTATTTTTATCATAATATTCTTGCTGTATCCAAGCTTAAAATTTTTTAAATTTTCTCTCTTTTGGAGAGAAAAGCCTCCCTGCTACATAACAAATTACCACAAACCCAATGGCTTAAAACAACACACACATATTTTCTCAGTTTCTGTTGTCAGGAATCTGGCATAGTTTAGCTTGGTCCTCTGCAAGACCACAATGAAGGTGTCAAACATGACTAGATCTTCATATGGAGGCTCAACTAAAGATGCACTTCCAAGCTTACTGAGATTGTAACAATTCATTTCCTCATGGTTGTAGGATTCAAAACTAATGATGGAGAGATAGCAAACAAGCTAGCAAAATGGAGTTTTACGCAATATAATCAGGGAGCATCTCATTACCCTTCATATATTCTTTTTTTTTAAGATTTTGTTTATTTATTTGACAGAGAGAGAGCAAGAGAGGGAACACAAGCAAGGGGAGTGGGAGAGGGAGAAGCAGGACCCCCGCAGAGCAGGGAGCCCAATGCAGGGCTCGATCCCAGGACCCCGGGATCATGACCCGAGCCGAAGGCAGACACCCAACAACTGAGCCATCCAGGCGCCACCTAATACATTCTTTTGGTTAAAAGGAAATCACGGGACACCTGGGTGACTCAGTCAGTTAAGCACCTGCCTTCGCTCATCGAGTCCCACATGGGGCTCCTTGCTCAGCGGGGAGTCTGTTTCTCCCTCTCCCTCCCCCTGCTTGTGCGCTCTCTCTCTCAATCTCTTGCTCTCTCTCCCCCCGAAATAAACAAACAAATATATAAATAAATTCTTAAAAAAGAAAATCACAATTTTGCTCATGCTCTGGGGTAGGGGATTACACAAAGGCATGAACACCAGCAGGCAGGGACGATAGGAACCACCTTAGAGTCTGTTTGCCACATTGTCCAATACATTCTATCTATGTGTTATGCTAAAACCTTAAGATTCTGCTCAGCCCTTGTTCTAATTATACACACTACTATACTAACACACACACATACACACAAGATGCATACATCTCTTTTCTTTCCTTGACTTCACAGATTTGTCACAGCAAAAACCTAGAATCAATCTAAATATTCATCAAAAACAATTGGTTAGGGGTGCCTGGGTGGCTCAGTCAGTTAAGTGTCCAACTCTTGGTTTTGGCTCAGGTCATGATCTCATGGGTGGGGAGATCAAGGCCCACACTCAGAGGGGAGTCTGCTTGAAGATTCTCTCCCTCTGCCCCTCCCCACTCTCCCTCAAAAAAAATAAATAAATCTTTAAAAAATTGGTTAAAAATCTGCACAATATCATGAAACCAGTAAAAATGAGATAGACAGTACATACACTAATAAGGAAAATATTCCAAGATATACTGTTATACTAAAAAGCAAGGTACAAATGTGCATTATGTATTTCAGTATTTTTTTTTTAAATATATACACAAACAGGACACCTGGCTGGCTCAGTCAGTAGAGCATACAACTCTTGATCTTGAGGTTGTGAGTTCAACCCCATGTTGAGCATAGAGCTTACTTTTAAAAATAAATAATCACCCACCCATGTGTGATCACCCATGTGTGCATATGTTTTTAAAATGGCTATAAATACCACATAAAACTTATGCCTAGTTGCCTCTGCAGAAAGACTGGAATGAGAGACTTTTCATTGTATTCCTTATACTATTTGAATATAACACATGCTGTTTGCATAATGATAATATGGAGGGGAGATCTACAATAAAGTATTTGGAGGAAGCACTGTTATAGAAATTTCTTCCCTGTTTAATTTTACTGCTTAAGTGTAGTTTTGTTTTTGGTTTCTTACTGCTTAAATATGGTCAATACATATTGTAGAAGAGGAAAAATACGTTTTTCCTCTGCCCTTCTAAGTTATCAACTGGGACCTTTGTAACAAAAGACAGATTAACAGAAGAAAGGCATATGACTAATTTAATGTAAGTTTTATATGACATGGGAGCCTTCATAAGGAAATGAAAACCTGAAGAAATGATTAAATCTGAGTGTTCTCTTGTTTTTATTTGATGAAGAGTAGAAAGCCTGGGTGGGTGCTCAGTCGTTGAGCGTCTGCCTTCGGCTCGGGTCATGATCCCAGGGTCCTGGGATCGAGTCCCACATCGGGCTCCCTGCTCCGCGGGAGGCCTGCTTCTCCCTCTTCCACTCCCCCTGCTTGTGTTCCTGCTCTCGCTGTGTCTCTCTCTGTCAAATAAATAAATAAAATCTTTAAAAAAAAAAAAAAAGAAAGCCTGGAAAGATGTAAGAGTATGAGCTAAGTGTAGCAAACTGAGGGAAACTTACTAGCAAGGCCTGTTCCTGTTCCTCAGATTCCTGTCTCTTCATCTTCAGAACTAAGGATGCTCCTTTCCCCAGGGTAAAGGGAGGACACCTCTCATAAGGGTTTTCTGACCTGCTTCAGGGGCAGGTCAGAAAGTCCATCCTGTCCATGCTGTTTCTCAAATTCCTTCAGCTTAAAGTATTCAATATGCCAAGGTGCCATATTTTCAGGTAGCATGTCCTAAACCCCATCATTATGCATTGGTAGAATGTTTCTGCTACATGTCTCCCATTAAACTGTAAGATCCTTGAGGACAAGAACAAAGTATAATTCATATTTGTGTTCCCACAGCTTAGTACAACTTGTATGTAAGCTTTTACAAAATCTTTTCAATTTCAATTAAATGAAGACGAAAGAAAGTGAAGGACATTTAACACAATCTACTAGTAGAGTGAAAATACAAATTATGAAGATTTTTGGACAGTCTTTAACTTAGTTGCTTGTCTTAAAAAAGAACAGTATATAATTATATCCATGTTTCAATTATGGTAAACAGCAGCAATCATGTGAATCCCACCCTCAAATGTGAAAAATTATAACAATTCAATTTCAAATACCAATACTTGCTCTTAGGAAATATACACTAAGAAAGTGGGGTTAAAGGAGGGAAAGTATAAGAAACATCCTTGAAAACATTTTAAATAATATTATCAAATGACCTGTAAGTTTCCCCAAGATATTCCTCAAAGCTGCCTATCAATTTCACAGAAGACTATCAAGTGTCAAGGCTTGTCCTTTTCTGACTGGCTGAGGTAAAAGTAAGGCAAGTAAATAAAGTTGAGAACTTCATTCAGAATATTTTTATACTAGATTATATGTGACTAAATTTTGTGTAACTAGCTCCATGATATCAAATTTAATCGATTTATGTTTTTATTCAAAATCTATTCATTAATGGGGCGCCTCTGTGGCTCAGTCGTTAAGCGTCTGCCTCCGGCTCAGGTCATGATCCCTGGGTCCTGGGGTTGAGTTGGGCGCTCTGCTCAGCGGGAAGCCTCCTTCTCCCTCTCCCACTCCCCCTGCTTCTGTTCCCTCTCTCGCCTCCTCTCTCTCTGTCAAATAAACAAATAAAATCTTAAAATAAGGGTGCCTGGGTGGCTCAGTTGGTTAAGCGACTGCCTTCGGCTCAGGTCATGATCCTGGAGTCCCAGGATCAAGTCCCGCATCAGGCTCCCTGCTCAGCAGGGAGTCTGCTTCTCCCTCTGACCTTCCTCCCTCTCATGCTCTCTACCATTCTCTCTCTCTCTCAATAAATAAATAAAAATCTTTAAAAAAAAAAATCTATTCATTAAGTCCTTAGCACCTCTTCAGGCATTTTGCTAACTGCTAGAGATACTCACAGATTTAATAAAATTGCATGGAACTCCCATCAAAAGTAGGGAACTTTGTCTTTAAAGGGCTTCCTTATCTAATCCCACCAAAACCTAAGACTTCCAAAGTCAACTCACATTCAGCCCTTGATCTTCCAGAGGTGACCCACAGATAAAATCTCTGAGATAACTAACTTTATAGAATTTCTATTCAAATTTTGCTGACTTCTTATTCAAGGCATTAACACTTCAAGAAATGTTTCATTTTTTTGTTTTATCCCATCTTAGATCAATAAATGTTTGAAAATCTTTCCATGTTACCCATTTTCTAATTACCTGCATTACATGGATAGCACTGTAAAGAATTAGATGCTGTTTACAGTATTAAATTCTTAAAACTCACTAAAAGACACGATTTTTATATTCTAAAAAACTCTTAAGTTTTGTTTTCTATGCGTATGTTCCTTTTTCCTTTTCTTCTATGACCAAATTTTGCCTTCAAAACTGGAAGCATCTCAATTGAGACAAATCACCTTGAGATAAAATTTAATATAACGCAAATGTCCAATAAGTTGATGAAGTGCCTAAAACAAAGGAGATTACATTCAACTCCTAAGAACCAGCATCCTTTAAACAAAGTCAGACTCTTAAACAATGTTTTCTTTTTTCCTCCATTACCCCTTAAACAGAATTTTATTTTATTTTATTTTTAAAGATTTTATTTATTTATTTGACAAAGAGAGACACAGAGAAAGAGGAAACACAAGCAGGAGAGGGAGAAGCAGGCTTCCCGCGGAGCAGGGAGCCCAATGCGATGTGGGGCTTGATTCCAGGACCCTGGGATTATGACCTGAGCCGAAGGCAGACGCTTAACCAACTGAGCCACCCAGGCGCCCCTTAAACATAATTTTAAACAATGTTTTCTTTTTTTTTACTCTGTGAGGCTTTTAAAATAAGTTACATATTTTCTTTTTTTTTTTACATATTTTCTTTATATAACCTTTATTATGCTGTTCCATTTTGCCCTGTTCATTATTACCATAACCTTGTATTCCTTTCAGATTTTTGCTTGTTTATCTGCCATCAATTCAATAGGCCAGAAAAGACCCTAAGTATGATTCAAGTTCTAGACTACAGTGCTATCCAACAGAACTTTGCGTTATAATGAAAATGTTTTATTTTTGCACTGTCTGAAAAGTAGCCATTAGCCATATGTGGTTATTAAGCACTTAGAATGTACTACAACTGAGGAAATTTTTAATTTTCCATTTTAATTAATCTAAATTTAAAGAGCAGTATGTAGCTCGTTAACTACCATATATGCCAGCACAGTTGGAAGCTGTGCTTCCTGTGATCAGCGCCTCCCCCCCAAAAAAAAGTTATTTTCCTCTAAATGGAATCTTTTATTAGATTAAGGAATCTAAAATTTGCCTTGAGACAAAATACCTGCACACACATACACACAATTTATCTTTGTGTCTAATATTACAGGTAGTGTTCAACTTTCATAAAATAAAATTTTCATATATTCAGAGATTAAGGCTTATTTCAAAAACTAGATGTCAGTTGTACTGTCATATGAATAGACAAACTAACAGAAGAGAAGAAAAGGTTCAGAAACAGATCCCTAAAACATAAGAAAATTTGATGTATGATAAAGAAGTAGTGTCTCAAATCACTTGAGGAAAAGACAGACACTAATAAGTGGTATCGGGACAAATGGATAAACAAACATTTGTGAAAACATAAAACTGAATCCACACCTCACAAATACTAGGATAAATTCCAAAAAATCAGCTATCTAAATGTAAAAGTTGAAATCATACAATATTGCAAAAAACAGCAGAAATAACAAAACTTAAATACTTTTTACTATATAAAGAACTCTTTAAAAAGAGAGAAAAAAAAAGATAAGCTCCCCCCTCCAAAATAGAGGATTCACAAAAGACGTGGGAAATTCTCAGAAAAATAAAGGCAAAGGGCCTTAAACCTATGAAAGTATGTTCAACCCAACTCATAAAAAAAATGCAAGATATCACTTCCAATTTTGACCACTGTGGAAAACCAGATATTCTCTGCATTCTCATATACTGCTAATGAAAAACAATGATATAACCCCCATGGGGAATAATTTTGCAATATGTAAATTATACAAATGCTTACCAGCCCCACTTGTAAGAATCTGTCCTGAAGATACAGCTCCACAAATACTAATCAAAATATTCAAAATAAATTCACTGTGGCCTTATTTGTAATGGCAAAAGACTAAAAACAGTCTGAATGTGCATCAGCAAAGGCTAAATGAATAAAATGTGGTACATCTACACAATGCAATACTATACATATATAAAAAAGAATAAGGGGGGGGCGCCTGGGTGGCTCAGTGGTTAAGTGTCTGCCTTCAGCTCAGGTCATGATCCCAGGGTCCTGGGACCAAGCCCCGCATCGTGCTCCCTGCTCTGCCATGCTCCCTGCTCCACAGGAAGCCGGCTTCTCCCTCTCCCACTCCCCCTGCTTGTTTTCCCTCTCTTGCTGTGTCTCTCTCTGTCAAATAAATAAATAAAATCTTTAAAAAATAAAAAAAATTTTAAAAATAAATAAAAATAAAAAAGAATAAGGGAGGGGCACCTGAGTGGCTCAGTCTGTTAAGCATCTGGCTCTCGGGGCGCCGGGGTGGCTCAGATGGTTAAGCGTCTGCCTTCGGCTCAGGTCGTGATCCCAGGGTCCTGGGATCGAGTCCCACATCGGGGTCCCTGCTAGGCGGGGAGCCTGCTTCTCCCTCTGCCTCTCTCTCTGACTCTCATGAATAAATAAATAAATAAATAAATAAATAAATTTTTTAAAAAAAGCATCTGGCTTTTGATTTTGGCTCAGGTCATGGTCTCAGGGTCATGAAAGTGAGCCCTGCTTCAGGCTCCAAGCTGGGCGTGGAGCCTGCTTAAGATTCTTTCTCTCTCCCTCTCCCACTGCCGGGGCCCTCCCCCCTCACTGGTGCACGCTATCTCTAAAAAAACAAAACAAAAAGAATAAGGGAGATTCCCATGTGCTCTTATGGATTAATATCCAAGATACATTGTTACATGGGGGGGAAAAACGAGTGAAGAACAAGTAGTACACGGTTACCTTTTGTGAATAAATTAAATAAATATAAATATATGTACACACATAAATACAAATATAAATATATTTATTTTTGCAAGAATAATTCTAGAAGGATAACCGAGACACTAATAGAAATGGTTATCTACAGGGGCAGGATGAACGGTACACGGTTTGTTACCTTTTGTAAATAAAATAAATAAATATAAATATATACATACACATAAATACAAATATACATATATTTGTTTATTTTTGCAAAAATAATTCTAGAAGGATAACCAAAACACTAATAGAAATGGTTATCTACAGGGAATGGGGTGAAACCAATACAGATGTAAGCAAGACTTTTGAGTATTCTTTTTATATAGTTTTGATATTTGAACCATGTATTTTATATATTCTAAATAAATAATTAAAAGGCCTACTACTACCATGTTCTAAAATGCACCATTTAATGTTTCTTTGGTTCTATTCAAATAAATGGTAGATGTCCATTATAAATGTAATTGCAGATTTAGTAGCAATAAAAAGGATTGCCATGTCACTCAAATTCATTCACCTCTTATTAAATACCTCCATCTAGAATAGTAAGTAATAACCAAGACATACCAAAATGGGTTCTTGAAAGAAAAAGACAAAGCCATCCTCCTTGGGGAAGTTTACCAGACCGGTGGTAGATTAAATATGTTTCAGCATTAAGTGAACTCTAGCAAAATATTTAGTGAGATTTTTCAAGTAGGATTGAGGCACAGGGTCTTCTAGATGCACCTAATTCAGGGAACCTTGGATAATAAGTTGGATTTTCATATATATTATCTATGCTAATCCACATATCAATCCTCTAAGACAAGAGGTGTCTTTTTAAAAAATTGAGAAATTGGCTTAGGCTTAAAGGGATTATGTTATTTACCTAACATCATATAATGAATAATAAACCAAGACACAGACACCCATCTCTGTAGTCAAAATCAGTGTTTTTTCCACCATACTATACAGTCTCTCAAATTTAATATACAACCCATCAAAATGCTATACCCAAAAAATAAAAGTGTTAGTGGTAGCATTTCAAATCACTAAGAGAAAGATAGCTGGGTTATAGACAGATTTCAAGGTTAGATAGACAGGTTCCAAAACAATTAACTACTTTAACTATTTGAGAAGATCCTTTCCTTCTTCATGTTTTATCTCTCCCAAATTCCACATTAAAAACTTCACAGTACAACATAAAACCATAAAAAAAAAAAAATCAAGGAGAAAATATAAGTGAATAATTACCTGACTCTCAGAATAAGGAAGGAATTTCTAAGCCTCAAATCAAGGAAAAACACCATCAAGACAGACTGCTAGTCTGAGAAACAGGAATGTGCTGCCAGCCAATTTATGCTAACATGCTCAAGAAAAACTGGTGAAAACAACATTAGAGATCAGAATTAGGATTGTACACAGGCTTCAAGAAGCATTAGGTTAGACCACATAAAAATTCAAACAAATAAAATAGAAATGAAAAACTATAAGAAGTTTTACAATACAAAATAAAGAATTAAAATCTTAAATACATAAGAATATTTATATATCCATATTAAAATACCTCAACACTATGGGCAAAGTTCATGAACTAGCAATTTATAAAAAAAAAAAAATATGAGTGGCCAAAAAAGCGGAAATATTCAACCTCAGTAGTAATATAAGAAACCCAAGTTAAATCTGAGATGTTTAACCTATCAAATTGTCAAAGGTTTGTTGATTGGTTGGTTTTAATGACAAACAGTGATGGCTAAAGTACAGAGAAAATGACTACTCAAGTTCGTGGGAATATAAATTGTAAAACTTGCAGGGTATCATACACTTTGGCACAGAACCCCTATTTTTAACTTTATCCTAAAAAATATGTTCATCAAAGCATTTCTGATGATAGAAGGGGAGTGAAAGGAGAAGGAAAGAAATGTTAATTTTTATATCTATGTATCTGTTCTATCATTCAAATTTTCTTTTACTTTCTCAAAATAAAAATTTAAAGTCACCACACACAGAATGATCCCAATTTGGGGGGGGGGTAGGGGATGGAAGCAATTATCATTGGGCCACGGGATTACAGTGCCATTTTTTTTCTTCCTTGCTCTTTGCTTAATGTCCCAAATTGCATGCAATGCATTATAGTTTTATAGTCAGAAAGAAATTACTCCAAAAAATATATTTTTAGAAGTAATTTTCAAAGTACTCTTACAATTTCAAAACCAACAAGTGTTCAAGACTGCTGTTAAATATCATTCACTGATTGATGAATGATAAATGAAAGCAATGATCAAAGATGTCACACCACTTTTCTTCTAAAATATGACACTTTCTCCCTTAATGTTTTGAGTTCAACTAACTTAACAGTTGCATATATACATGTATATAAATAATGTATATATACTGTCTTACCAGTAATATATACTAAACAAAAAAAATGGTAATGAAAAAGGGATTATTTTAAATATATATAAATGGAAGTTCTATTTATTCCTTCAACTGGCACAACAAATAAGTTTTCCATACACTCCCAGAAGTACATACAGCCCATTAGGGAGATAACTGAAATAAACCACTCAAAATCAGGAGACTTGCAGATCTATATTCTATTTTCAGCTTCCCTACTACCAGCCAGTAACTTCTATCAAAATCAGGTAAGAGGGTTTAATCTACTCTTCCAAAAATTAGAGTATTAATGATTTAAAGTACTTTGTGTATTATGGTTTTATAATTCCACTACTTTCTAATAACTTGACTTTCTTTTTCAAAAGAGAAACTCAGGCAATTTGGAATACTCAATAAGAAGGAAACAATAGTGCTCCACAGTTACCATCTTACAGGAACTTCTTTAAGAAAACTCTAACAAATGAGGAACCAAAAGGACAGAGCAGATTGTGTTTGCTCTCTAGATGTAAGAAACATCAAATTCAATCTTGCACTCCATAAAGCACATTGCCCTGAATGAAATAATTACCTTTAAAATAATACAGCACTATTTGTATGACCATTCAAGAATAAGAAAATTATAAAAATACTTGTTGCATAATTTTGCACCTGAAATCTCAGATTCATATTCTGAGGTATGTGAACTTTAAAGCTTATTTTTAAGGTGAGATTTAATGTAATCTACAAATAATAAACATAGGATAATATCCTACTCACCTGCTATAACAGTTAACAGTCAAAGAAACAAAAGGGAAACAATCCAAATAAAAATAATTTTACATTTAGAAGTAAACAACAGTATCCCAATAGATGATTTTTAAAAATGTGAAACCATCTCTCCAGTGTATTCTCCCTTCTCTTTTTGCTACTATTCTACCTGGCATTCAAATTACATAGAATACCAGCTATTAGTCAATGGATGCCAACATGAAAAGCAAGAAAAAGAGCTTTCTATTGTTCAATGTTGACTAGAATAAAGAAAAAGAAAAAAACATTTCTAATTCCTAGTGGAAGTGTCATATGGCAAGGCTGTAAGTAGCCATTTGAACTTGTTTCCCTCCAAAAGAGATAGCTGGATGCAGAAGTAAATTTACCTGATGGGTGTGTTTCAAGATCACTGGCTATTTTCTGAGCATAAACACAGAACAAAGTGCTAAGAAGTGATATTCACTTTACTATCTACATAGCACTTTTACATATTTTATTTCATTCTCAAACTCATGACAATTGTGCGCTCTCCCCGTTTTTCATGTAAGAAAACAAAGGTTCATAGAGGTTAAGTAACCTCATAGAGCTAACATTTGGCTTTAAATCCAGATCTAAATGATCCCAAATAGGGTACTACAAGCAGAGAAGTATGTTTACAATTTAAAATGACCTCAGGAAAGTGTTATTCATACTTTCTAATCAAGTACTTCAGTGATTGACTATGAGACTCATCCCCAGCCAAATACTAAATGTTAATTTCAATTTGTGACCAAAAATATTAATAGATAATTCATTTCAACTATAAAGACAAAAATAAGTGCCAGATATTTTACATTTTCAAACAGAAAAATATAAACTAGTAATTAAGGGCAAAGAAAGATGCTTTGACGGGCAAAGATATCTTTTAGCATCTTACTGATCTTTAGCAATCTACTGTGACATAAGGTCTCGTATTCCACATAAAATCTTTCTTCTTTTATGATCAAGTTCATGCTGTTTCTAGTACTCAGCTCACTGTATTGCCATCACCTACGACTAACATCTACTAACCTCTTAATCCTCTCCCAGGGAGGATCTCTGAATTCTGATTGCCTTCCATCTCTGTGCTCTAGATTGCTACCTGCTTAGCAAGAAGTGGGTTTCAAGGATGCCAAAGTAAACCAGAGCAAGCCATAGGAGGAGAAATGTAACATCAGCTTGAACCCTAACAAACATTCTATCCAAAAGAAGAAAAAAAAATCTTAAATAATTCTTCATTAATGAACACCTGTAAGTATGTCTTCCTCCCTTACTGTGGGTTCATAACCAAGCAAAGAAACAAAACACAGGAGTCAAACAAAGATAAAAATACAGCTAAAACCAGTGGCCAAAAAAGCTTCTATTACTTCAAATGTAAATTAAACTTACTTAGATTTGTAGATATTCCATTTCCTTTTCCCTCATAGGGCCCAGCCTGCTCAGATAAATCTACCATACAGACAAATAGAAAATGTACATCCTAAGAACTTGGGAGTTCCAAAAACAGAACCAAAAAGCACTGAGCAAAAACACACTCAATCCCTTCTCCTCACTTCACCTAATGCTTTCTTGGGAAGGCACTTGGGGGTTTAAAAAAAAAAAAAAAAAGGCGGAGGGAGAGCTACTTCAAAGAGTAACTTTACAAGTCATGGTAGAAACATGGGGAGGGAAAAATGATGTTTCCCCCTTCAACAAACATAATCTCCACAAGTATACAACAGATTCTTCAGAATGATTTTAAAACTTTCAAACAGCAACACCTCACAAACATAATACATATCTCCTGTTTTCACTTCCTATACTATAGAGAGGAGGAGGGATTGGATGAAGAGATAATGGACTAGTCTGACCTGAGAAGACTGAGTTAAAAGAAAATCAAGTCTGCAAACTACCCAAGAGGTCCGCATGAAAAACCAATATCCTCTGTAGTGTTTGTATGAGTTATGGTAAATTTGGCTGTAAAAGGTAGAGCTCTTTGTAAAACTGCACAGTAGATGAAAGGGTACTTCACCATTTTATCTTCCTTTTCAAAACTCTCTCCCTCACCTAGTCTCCTCTCTCACCCTCATCCCCTGCAAAGACTCCCCACCTTGCCTTCAATATGCCTAAGGTCCACTTCTTTCTTGGTCTGACCTCTAAACTTCCATCCCCCTCAGTCCAACTAAATATGAATCGGATTATGTGATTAAAGTATTTCCCACTAATGGGTAAATGTGCTTTAATCCACGGGATTCAATTCTACAAATATCACTAAGCTCTATGTGTAATGCACCGTGTTTAGTCCAAATAACTATTCTTAACTAGTTAACTCAATTTTTTAATGTACAATGCAAAGAAGAGGAACATGAGTCTTCACATTACACTCTCCCCATCCCATTTCTTTTTATTTCTATACATCTTCCCCTCACCCCATCTGCCAGGAACAGAACCCAAGAAACTAATATTGCTTCCAGTGAAAGTCAATGACTGGGAAGACAATGTGGGATGGCAGAGCAACCATAAACACTCAAAACTACAGATGAGTTATAGAGGGTCTCCTGAATTTAATTTCACGTATTAATTGCAAGTACAGTAAGGGGCCTCTAGGTGAATCAATTTCCTTACAAGATACCTATAAATTAGCTTTGCTCAGAACCCTTAGTTATTAAACCATAAATACTGAGAAGTTTCTTCTTTGTTTCCATAGTTAAAACATTAAAAAAGTACCAATTCCATTTGCCATACTATACTTCAAAGCTGTTAAATTTGGTTATTAAACTTACCTACTGTTTTCAATTTGACATTTTTCTCAAATCCTCCTAGGTTTGAAATTCCAAACTAATTGGCATATTTGCTTTAAATCTTTTTTCCAGTTGTAAAATTTATTCATTCTGACCTATAACAGAGGTCCAAAACTGGAAAGCAGGATACAACTACTGATAGGCTTGGGTTTGGTTGGGCCACATTAAGTTATTTTTAATTGTTTTAAGTAGTTGTCAATATTTTTAACAATCAAGAGACTACAAGTAAAAATCTAGATTTCCTGCGTTCTATTAAGAAGGCTGAAAACTAGGCCCACATTCATGTATGGCACTAATCAGGTGGACGTGATAACCGGATGTCCCTCTGAGATAAAGCATAAACTCTCTAGTGCAGTTCACTCATTTTCATCTGCCTAGTACCTGAAGGCATGTGAATTTGCTATTCATAACATATTCCTATGAAAGGTGCATATTTTCCAGCTCACTCTCACACTTCACCAAGTCACCTAAACGTAAAAAACCACAAAGCAGATCTTGCTGGTTTGCAACTCAATAATAAAAATTTTTTACAAGGCTTAGAAGAAAGGGTAAGAAAGAAAAAAATTCAGACTGGTGAAGGGTGACATAAAGGTAAAAAGCCAATCTGAAAGCTTTTCTGGGAGTGAGGAAAAAAAGGTGAAAAAAACTCAAGAACACTGAGACACTAAAAACCTTCCTGATTGAGCACTATGTTAACTCCATGCTTCAGATTCTCCCCTCTTAACTTTCTCTTTATATATAACAAGAGTAGATAGGTCAAACTCTGAGAAATTTTGGGAAATTTATAAAACATATTTACACCAAAAATAATTCTCACGCACTTTTTAGGTCTTAATCACCATCAAGTCTACCGCTTGATTTTCTACCGCTTTCGACTTTACATTCAAATGACAACTGCAGTCCTCATTTTTCAAGGCTTGGACTTCAGTCCTGGACCGTGTCTCCAGCACAGAAACTTTTTTTTAGTCCTTATGGTTGCATTCCTCCATTAGACCTCTTATTCCAATCTCTACAGTCTATTTCATTCAAAATTTATCTTTAACCCCCTTTCTAAAAATTCTTGGTTAAATTTGTGGGGGGGGAGTGGGGAATGCCTAATTGTCCAAATAAAATCGATATATTGGGTTGTTTCGTTGAGATTAATTTAAACAAAAAGCATGAAGACTCTTAAAGATTAAGAAATTTTAAATTAATTTTTATATGCTAAGTGCACCAAAAGACAAGTAAGTGAGGCTCTAGCTTTAGCAAGTGTGGATTAGTGACTTTTCATCATGGACTCTAAATACTGACAACTACTGTACGAAACCTACGAGACCCAAGGATGGTCTCCTTGCCCCCACACTAACAAATTACCAAATGATGTCTCGTCTTCCCGCACCCCGTTAACGAGAAAAAAGGGTGTTAGGAGATTTGCATCTGAAGAAGAAAAAAATAGGCAGCTTTTCTGCGCAGGTTTTGGGAAAACAAAGCTTTACAATACGTGATACTGCTACAGCATAAAACCACGCAGCACATGACTGGAGTCTCACTCTTCACCCAAAGGGAGACTACCTGCTACTCTATCCCTTATTGTGATGCGCCCTCCTGAGGAAGTCGTTAGCCCAGCGGTGACAGAAAAAGGGGCGGGGCAGGGGGTAGCTCAGTCCTGGGAAGGAGGGTTGAGGAGGGTAGTAGCGCCTTCATCCCCGAGGAAAGGCCTCCGGACTCCCAACCCAAAAACAGCATCCAGAAAACCCAAGTCCCACCCCTTCCTCTCCGAATCAGGTGCCGGCTGCAGGAGCCCAGAACCCCACCCACGGTCTCTTAGCAGGGTCTGGGACGCCCAGACCACCGCCACAGCAGCCCGGCGCTCAAGCCCAGATTCGCCCTCCGCCCCCTTCTTCCTTCGCCCAGCCAAGCCCAGCCTCCGGCGCCGCCCCCACCGAGTTCCCCAGCTGAGACCAGTCACCCTCGAACCTGCAGTGCCTCTTGAGTGTCCACGGAGGGCCTAGGCAAAGGCGGGGGCAAGGGACACCTCCGCTTCCTCCTCAATTGGATCCCTCCGGAGATGTCCGTGGCGGTGCTCACTAAAGCGGCTGCAACTAGCAGAGCCGCCCGGGCAGGTTACAGGCCGGCTCTTAAGCCTCTTCTCGCGAGAGCCCGGAGTCCGAAATGGCGAGGCTAGCCGTGTTCTCGCGAGAATGGCGGCTAGACGCCCGGGAGTGGGCGGGGCGCTAAGGGTGTGGGCAATTGAGGGAGCGGCGGTTCGGGCTAGGCTTTGTGCCTGGGGGTTGGGGTCTCGGAGTGCCCGGCGCCTACTCTCACAGACGTTAGCCTGGGGTTGAAAGGCAATCCTCAAGTCTGAGTAGCTGCGAGTAGAGTTACCCTCAAACCTTTGAGTCCCACGTTTTTCCTTCGACTTCCTGTCACCGTTAGAAAAAAACGGACAGCGTCTCCAGCCCAGAGTTGGAGAAATAGCTTTGAGACCCCGAGTGCTCAGGGAAAAGTTTTCCCTCAATTGAGCAAACTCCGAAATCGCCACTGCGGGCTCCGCTGGCGGGTATTAACCCACCTGGATGCGTGAAAGGCGGTAGTCCGGAGGCCGGGTGTCCGCGGCTGTTTGTTTTTAAAAGCTGGCTTGGCGGGAACCCGGGTGCCAGCTGAAACTCCAGCAGTTGGGCCGCCTGGCCCACGTCGAGAGGAACCTGGGTCGCATGTTGCTCCTGTGGGCAGAAGGTCGCCAATTAACAGAGTTTCAGTCATCCAACTTCACTGAGCCTACCATGTGTCAAACGCTGGACGATCCACCCGGGGTGGGGGGGTTGCGGGGGAGGGGGGAAGAGGCGGTCTCCGCTCTCCAAGCTCACACCTTGGGGCCGAGACCAGCCCGAAAATGCCCACTATACTCGTAAAAACCGGGTTGCTCGCAGTGAACTGCAGGAGCAGAGAGGGAGCTCTGCCTGCCATGTTGAGGAAAGCCTCCACCAGCGGGTGACATTTGAGTTGAATCTAGGATGAGTAAGATTTCCCCAGTTTTGGGAAGAGTAGGTGGGGCGTTGCAAGCAGAGGACGCAAAGAGCAAGAGGACCTGGTTTGAATAATTTGGTATGAAAACAGATCTTGCGGAAAGAACTTTCTTGAAAAACTTGTAATCATTGTTTATTTCGGAAGAGAAAAAACTCTCAGTCTCCCACATGTGATAACCGAAGTGTTTTCCAAACCCAGGTTTATGCTAAGATGAGTTTTGCTGTACAGTACAGGATAGTGACTATTTTCTTCCTCCTCTAAGTACACTCACGTATCAGAGACGTAAGGGAAACAGAGGTTATTATCATAGTATGCCAAATTATTGCCAACATTCTGCTAAATTGGAAATTCCCAATAATCTTTGCGGATTTCTAAGAAGAGTGCTCTAACAGAATTTTTGTAATACAAGGACTCTCAGGGAGAAACTTCAAAAAAATCCTCAGGCAACAAAACAACAAAAACTTCACCAATCTTGATTTATTGTCAAAATTTTCTTCTGTAAGCTAAAATCAAATGAGGTAATTCTATGGTCCAAGGTAGATTTAGAGAGGTCTGTCAAACAGTAATCATTTCCCTATATCAAATTAGAAGCTATAATTTCCTACAGAAAGTCTCTGGTATTCTATAGAGTTTCCACCAATCTCCCTTTAGACACATTATTTTCATATTTATTATATATATTTATATCTACAATAGTTTCATTTGGCTCACTCTATCCTGCCTACAAATAAGCCCAACACTTAATAGGAAAACAAACAGTAGTTCTTGCTGTGGGCCAATCAGGTCTTCTGCTTCATAAGTCCTAGTCCAAGTTCCAGAAAATCTCCAGGAAACATTGGAAGAATTATGTCAGCAAAGATTTTAGATGAAATATGGAAACTCTGTTCCATACTGGAATCACAACATTTTACCTTGATTTGAGAGGCCTATAGTTCATTTCGTTCTGTTATTCGAAGGAAGGAAAGAAGGAAGGAAGGAGGGGAAGAAGCAAGGAAGTCTAAAAATCTAATAAAGCTATCACCATCATTTGCTTAAAAAAAGTTAACCTATCAAATATTACTATGGGGAGCATTGGTAGCATCTATATGTCTAAATAGGTAATGCCATTGATTCAGATCATCACAAACTGCACAATCATTTGTAAATGTTACCTGACTGAATGAGGTAAGATTCAGACCCCTAATGAAAATCTTCTACAATATCAATTGCGATACGCACCAAAAAGATTACAAATCAAGAGAAGTTTTATTTTTTTTTTTTAAGATTTTATTTGTTTGAGAGGAGAGAGAGAGAGAGAACCTGAGCCAGGGTGGGTGGGTGGGGGAGATGCTGCAGAGGGAGGACAAAAAGACTCCTCACCAAGCAAGGAGCCTGATGCAGGGCTTGAACCCAGGACCCTGAGATCATGACCTGAGCCAAAGGCAGACACTTGACGGACTGTGCCACCCAGGTGCCCCGAGAGAAGTTTTATACAGAAGCAATGAACAAATAAGTTCCTTTGGTTGTATTATTTCACCTTGTAACATGCTAAGACAAGATTATTTAGAGAAGAAGATAGACTTCTAGTTGAATACTTGCTCAACAAATATGATAAGCCACAGACCCAGAATCCTAATTAACTTTAAAGCGTGGGATTTCTTTGTACTATAAGGTTTGAGCACTGTCACCTGATGGCAGGAACAGAAAAATCACATTAACACCAAAAGAACTCTATCACTATGCAGCAAATATATTTATAGATTAAGACCTGTGTAAGAATACTGGGGGAGGTACGGGCATTATTAATATGCGGGTTCTACTGACTTTAATGAGATGTGTAAGTAATAAAGGGAAAGCAAACCAGGTCATAAGGAGATAGAGATAATGCACCGTGGGAAGTCAGAGATAGGAAAGATTGTTACTAAAGAGATGAAGAAGGTGCAGGAAAGGGGGAGGATGGCTGTTTGACCTGGGGCCTTGAAGAAGAGATAGGATCCATGCATGAAGAGATAATAGGAAAGGACTTTTTTTTTTTTTTAAGTAAACTCATTGCCCAAGATGGAGCTCAAATTCATAACCCAGAGACTGAGCCAGCTAGATGCCCCAGGAAAGGACATTCCTATGGAGAGATCAACAAAGGCATATAAATGGCTAAGCTGTGTATGTAGTAGGGGTGACAATGAGCCATTCAAAAGAATGAATAGGAAGTTTGTTTTTTGTTTTTTGTTTCTTAACACCAAGAAAATGTTTTAGACTACAGAAACAATGGTTATAGTACATAATATTCATGAGCAGAAAAATATGCCATACTATAAGTACTTACAAAGTTACAAACCATTTGCTCCCTTTACATTTTCCATATTTTCAGTTCATATATGAAGATGATCAGATTTACCATTTCGGGAAGAGGGGAGAAAACGTGTATTTATCATCAGCTAGATGTACTCACTATATGCACTATATACATATGCATGTATATGCAAGGCCGGGTGACCAGAAGTGCCATTGTAGGAAGTAATGTAAGAAAAGTAGAATGGAATTGGGACATAAGGGCCTGGGATGTTAGGTTAAAGGAGGGGTCTGCAAACTCTGTAACTTGTGAGCTTGCAAAAGGATAAAATCTCAGAATTTTCACAGCTTTTGACAAATCCTATTAGGCTTTTTTTTTTGTAGAGACTGACATGGTGATCCAAAAATTTACATCCAAAGCAAAAGTCTTAGAATATGAGTATGAGCATTCTTGCTAGCTATCTCTAAATACATAAATACTTCAAAAAAAAGTCCTAGACATGATACCAAAGACAAGTTATTAAAAAAATTGACAAGTTTAATTACTAAATTTAATCAGTAAAATTTAAAATTCTTGAGCTTCAAAAGACAGCATTAAAAGAATTAAAAGACAAACCACAGATTGAAAGGCAATGTTTGAAATCATAGAAGGGACTTATATCCATAATATGTAAAGAATTCTTACAACTCAATAAGACAATCCAATTAAAAAACAGCAAAAGACTTGCATAGACATTTCTATGAAGATATAGAAATGGCTAATACACACAGGAAAAGGTGCTCAGTGTCATTAGTCATTAAGTAAATGTAAGTTAAAACCCCAGTGATTTAAGATACCACCACATATCTGGAATGGCTATTATAAAAAATCAGACAATGACAAATGTAGATAAAGATAGCGATAAACTTGAACCTTCATACATTGCCAATGTGAACTTAAAATATTAAAACCATTTTGGAAAACAGTGGTTTTTTAAAGTTAAATATAAACTTACCATACTATCCAGCAACTTCATCCCTAGGAATCTACCCAAGAGAAATGAAAAAGTCTGTCCACACAAAAATTTATGTGTGCTGTTCATAGCAGCATTATCCATAGTAGCCAAAAACTAAAAATAATGAATTGGTGAATAGATAAATGTGCTATATTCATACAATGGAGTACCCTTTGGCAATAAAAAGGAATGACATACTAATATGTACTACAACATAGATAAATCTCAAAAACAGTGAAAAGTCAGATGCAAAAGACTATATATTGTATAATTTCATTGAGATGAATTGTCTAGAAGAGGCAAATTTATGAAAGACACAAAGCTGATCCATGATTGTGGGGGCTAGGAGTGGGAGCATGGATTGACTACAAATAAGCTCAAAGAAACTTACTGAAGTGATGGTAATCTTCTAAAATGGGATGGGTGATAGTTGCATAATTCTATAAATACTAAATATCACTGCATTCAATAGGTGAATTTTATGTAGGATATACCTTAATAAAGCTGTAAAAAGGAAAAAAGACTTTAATGCTATTGGATTGGATACCTCAATTAATTCTTTGGATCCCATTTTTTTGGTAATCACCCTGTTTTAGTTTTCTTTAAAAAAGACTTCTTTTTTTTTTTAAAGAATTTATTTATTTATTTGACAGGGAGAGACACAGCCAGAGAGGGAACACAAGCAGGGGGAGTGGGAGAGGGAGAAGCAGGCTTCCCTCTGAGCAGGGAGCCCGATGTGGGACTTGATCCCAGGACCCTGGGATCATGACCTGAGCCGAAGGCAGATGCTTAATGACTGAGCCACCCAGGCACCCTTTAAAAAAGACTTCTGAAACTCATACAATTTAATGGAAAAAGATATATAATCCAATTTAAAAATGGGCAAAGGACTTTAACAGACATTTTGCAAAAGGAAACCTACTTGGAGCAGCTGGGTGGCGCAGTCTGTTAAGCATCTGATCTTGGTTTTGGCTGAGGTTGTGATCTCAGGGTAGTGAGATTGAGCCCTGTGTGTGTTAGGCTCCACACTCACGCAGAGTTTGCTTAAGATTCTCTCTCCCTCTCCTGCTGCCCCTCTCCCTGCTTGCACTCTCTCTCTCTAATAAATAAATAAAACTTAAAAAAAAAAAAAGGGAGAACTGCCTTAATATATACAGCTCACAGATATATGAAAAGGTGCTCAACATCAGGGGAGTGAATGAAAGTCAAAACCACATTGAGATGTCACCTCACACCAGTTAGAATGGCTATTATCAAAAAGGCAGAAGGTAACAAGTGTTGGTGAGGATGTGGAGAAAAGGGAACTCTTGTACACTGTTGTTGGGAATGTAAATTGGTACAGCCACTGTGGAAAACAGTATGAAGGTTCCTCAAAAAATTAAAAATAGAACTACCATATGATCGAGCAATGCCCACTGCTAGGTGTATATTCAATGAAGTCAGGATCTTGAAGAGATATCTTCACTCACTCCCATGTTAGGTGCAGCATTTTCAGAATAGCCAAGATATGGAAACAACTGAAATATCCATCAACAGAAAATAAAGAAAATATTATATATTACATATACACATACAATAGAATATTATACAGCCTTTAAAAAGAAGGAAATCCTGCCATTGTGACAACATGGATATATTTGTATGTCTATGTTATCTATAGACATACAGATATATCCATATAAGGAATTCCATATGTATGGAATTGTGGCAGAGATGTCTAGCTTGTCACCAAAAACCTGTGCTTTCCTAGTATAGTTGTCACTGAAAAGTATCTACCTAGCCAGAAACTACATTTTCCAACTTCCCTGTTCCACCCCACTTTACAATATTAGGTGTAGTTATGTGACTATGTTATAGTCAATGGGATGTGAAGAGATGATGTCACCTTTCCACTCCTAGCTGGTAAAAACTTCCCACATGACATTCCTACCTTTTTTACTTCCAGCTAACTGGAGACAACCCCAGCATTAACCATGGTAGAATTAGAGGCCCTAGCCACTATGTTGACCTGTTAACCTGCCTAGTAATATAATATTCCAGTAATGTTATATGAATAAGAAATAGATAGGAGTCCAAGATGGCAGAGGAGTAGGAGAACTTAATTTCATCTGGTCCCAGGAATTCAGCTAGATAGGGATCAAACAATCCTGAACACCAACGAACTCAACTGGAGATGGAAGAAAAGAATAGCAGCAACTCTACGAACAGAAAAGCGAGCACTTTCTGGAAGGTAGGACGTGCGGAGAAGTGAATCCAAGGCGATATTCGGGAAGATAGGGTGGCGGGAAGCCTTCATCACCGCTTCTGGCAAGTGATAGAGCAGCAGAGCGCAAAATCGGAACTTTGAGAAGTCTGCTCCGCTGAGGGATGTCGCTCCAGTGGCTAAGCGGGGTTGGGGGGGGTGGAACCCTCGCTGGGACAGTGTGGTCTCAGGACCCTCGGGGTCACAGAAAGACCGGGGATGCCTGAGTGCGGCAGAGTTCCCAGGTATCATAGCAGGGAACCGGCTACAAAGAGCCAAGGAGTTGGCTCTCAGCTCAGCGTTGCCATAAGCCGTGATCCGCAGCACATCCCCTCTTCGAGCAGGGACCCAACAAGCGGCAGATCTGGGGAGACGGCCCCTTCCTCCCCTGGGAGGAGCGGTGTGGGAGCGCACCACAGGGATCTGCTGGGTTTGGAGACTCCACACCGAGTGGGGTGCCAGAGATAGAAACACTCGGTCACAGGCCGGGTGAGCACGGAGTGTCGTTGGAGACCGGGGAGACAGGAGTGACTGACTGCTTTTCTCTGGGGGCACACTGAGGAGCGGGGTCCCGGGTTCTCAGCTCCTCCAGGGCAGAGATTGGGAGGCTGCCATTTTCACTCTCGTCCTCCAAAGCTGAATGGAAAGCTTGCAGGGAACAAAAGCTCCCAAGAGCAAACCAGAGCAGATTACTGAGCCCAGACCAACAAGGGTGGGGCAATTCCGCCTCCGGCAAAAACATTTGGGAACCACGGCAACGGGTCCCTTCCCCAGAAGATCAGCAAGAACAGCCAGCCAAGACCAAGTTTACTGATCAATGAGAACGGCAGAACTCCAGCGCTGGGGGAATACAGCACATAGAATTCATGGCTTTTCCCCCCATGATTCTTTAGTCTCAACTTTAATTTTTGTTTTTTTTTCTTCCTTTTTCAACCAATTTCTTATTTTTTTTAAAAAAGATTTTATTTATTTATTTGATAGAGAGCTACAGAGAACACGAGTGGGGAGGAGAGGGAGAAGCAGGCTCCCCATCGAGCAGGGAGCCCAATATGGGACTTGATCCCAGGATCCTGGGATCACGATCTGAGCCAAAGGCAGATGCTTAACCAACTGAGCCACCCAGGTGCCCCAATTTCTTATTTTATCAATTCCTTATTTAAATCTTTTTTAATTTTAATTTTTATTTTTATTTTTTTTATTTATTTTTTTTTTTAAAGAAAGATCTCTTTTTTTTTTTTAAAGATTTTTATTTATTCATTTGCGGGAGAGACAGAGAAGAAGCAGGGGGAAAGGCAGAGGGAGAGGGAGAAGCAGACTCCCTGCTTAACAAGGAGCCCGATGCGGGACTCGATCCCAGGACCCTGGGATCATGACCTGAGCCGAAGGCAGACGCCCAACCATCTGAGCCACCCAGGCGCCCTTAATTTTCATTTTTACAGTTACATTCTATCCCTTCACTGTATTTAATCTTATTTTTGCATACATATAAGTTTTTCTGTGTTTACAATTTTGGGATGCAGTTTCTTCTAACAGACCAAAATACACACAAAATCTAGTGTATGGCTCTGTTCCAGTTACCTATCTGATCATATTCTCTTTTTTTTTTTTCTTCCTTTTTGTTTTTTGGGGGTTTTTGTTTGTTTGTTTGTTTTGTTAAAGTCTTTTTTAATTTTCATCTTTATAATTACATTCTATCCTTTCAATGTATTTAATTTAGTTTTGTATATATAAGTTTTTCTTTCTTCACAATTTTGAGTTGTATTTCGTTCTAACAAACTAACCAAAATACACTCAGGAGATAATGTATTGCTCTGTTCTGTTTACCTGTCTGTTTATATCCCTTCCTTTTTGTTGTTGTTGTTGTTGTTTCTCTTTTGTTTTTCCTTGTCTTTTAATTTCCATTTTTACAGTTACAGTCTATCCTCTCATTGCATTTAATTTTATATTTGTACATATAAAAGTTTTTCTTTCTTTACAATTTTGGGGTCTAGTTTTCTAAAAAACAGACCAAAATATACACAGAATCCAGTGTATTGCTCTATTCTGCTCACTTGTCTGATTATATTCTCTCTTTTTTTTCCTTTTTTTCCCCCGGTTTCAGGTCTCTTCTGATTTGTTTAGTGTATATTTCTCTGAGGTCATTGTTGTCATTTTAGTATCTTGTTCATCTATTTTTCTCAGACAGAATGACAAGATGGAAAAACTCACCTCAAAAAAGAGAACAAGAGGAAGTACTGACTGCCAGGGACCTAATCAGTATGGACATAAGTAAGATGTCAAAACTAGAGTTCAAAAGAATAATGATTATAAAGATACTAGCTGAACTTGAAAAAAGCATAGAAGACACTAGAGAATCCCATTCTGAAGAAATAAAAGAACTAAAATCTAACCAAGTCGAAATCAAAAAGGCTATTAATGAGATGCAATAAAAAATGGAGTCTCACTGCTAGAGTAAATGAGGTAGAAGAGAGAATTAGTGATATAGAAGACCAAATGATGGAGAATAAAAAAAGCTGAAGAAAAGAGAAATAAACAACTACTGGATCACAAGGGGAGAATTTGAGAGATAAGTGATACCATACAGGGAAACAACATTAGAATAATTGGGATCCCAGAAGAAGAAGAAAGAGAGGGAGGGGCAGAAGGTATATCAGAGCAAATTATAGCAGAGAACTTCCCTAATCTAGGGAAGGAAACAAGCATCAAAATCCAGGAGGCACAGAGAAGCCCCCGCAAAATCAGTAAAAATAGGCCAACATCCTGACATCTAATAGTAAAACTTACAAATCTCAGAGACAAAGAGAAAATCGTGAAAACAGTGTGGGACAAGAAGTCTGTAACCTATAAGAGTAGAAACATTAGATTGGCAGCAGACTATCTGCAGAGAACTGGCAGGCCAGAAAGGACTGGCGTGATATATTAAGGGTGCTAAATGAGAAAAATATGCAGCCAAGAATACTTTATCCAGCTAGGATGTCATTCAAAATAGGAGTGATAAAAAGTTTCCAGGACAAACAGAAACTAAATGAATTTGTGATTACCAAACCAGCCCTACAAGAAATATTAAAAGGAATCCTCTAAGGAAAGACAGAGCCCAAAAGTAACATAGACCAGAAAGGAACAGGGACAATATACAGTAAGTCACTTTACAGGTAGTACAATGGCACTAAATTCATATCTTTCACTAGTTACTCTGAATGTAAATGAGCTAAATGCCCCAATCAAAAAAACACAGGATATCAGATTGGATAAAAAAGCAAGACCCATCGATATGCTATCTGCAAGATACTCATTTTAGACCCAAAGACACCTCCAGATTTAAAGTGAGGGGGTGGAAAATCATTTATCATGCTAATGGAAATCAAAAGAAAGCTGAGTGGCAATCCTTATATCGGACAAGTTAGATTTTAAACCAAAGACTGTAATAAGGGACAAGGAAAGACACTATATCATAAAGCATCTATCCAACAAGAATATCTAACAACTGTAAATATTTATACCCCTAATATGGGAGCAGCCAATTATATAAGCCAGTTAATAACAAAATCAAAGAAACACATCAATAATAATACAATAATAGTGGGGGACTTTAACACCCCCTCACTGCAATGGACAGATCATCTAAGCAAAAGATCAACAAGGAAATAAGGGCTTTGAATGTCAGACTGGACCAGATGGACTTCACAGATATATTCAGAACATTCCATCCTAAAGCAACAGAGTACACATTCTTCTCGATTGCACATGGAACATTCTCCAGAATAGATCACATACTGATCGGGTCTCAACCGGTACCAAAAGATTGGGATCATTCCCTGCATATTTTTGGACCACAATGCTTTGAAACTGGAACTCAATCACAAGAGGAAAGTTAGAAAGAACTCAAATACATGGAAGCTAAAGAGCATCCTACTAAAGAATGAATGAGTCAACCAGGAAATTAAAGAAGAATTTTAAAAATTCATGGAAACAAATGAAAATGAAAACACAACTGTTCAAAAATCTTTGGGATTGCAGCAAAGGCTGTCCTAAGAGGAAAGTATATAGCAATACAAGCCTTTCTCAAGAAACAAGAAAGGTCTCAAATACACAACCTAACCTTACACCTAAAGGAGCTGGAGAAAGAACAGCAAATAAAGCCTAAACCCAGCAGGAGAAGAGAAATAATAAAGATCAGAGCAGAAATCAATGAAATGGAAACCAAAAGAACAGTAGAACAGATCAACGAAACAAGGAACTGGTTCTTTGAAAGAATTAATAAGATTGATAAACACATGGCCAGATTTATCAAAAAGAAAAGAGAAAGGATCCAAATAAATAAAATCATGAATGAAAGAGGAAAGATCAGAACCAACACTGAAGAAATACAAACAATTATAAGAACATATTATGAACAACTGTATGCCAACAAATTAGGCAATGTGTAAGAAATGGATGCATTCCTAGAGATGTATCAACTACCAAAACTGAACCAGGAAGAAATAGAAAACATGAACAGACCCATAACCAGCAAGGAAATTGAAGCAGTAATTGAAAATCTCCCAAAAAACAAGAGCCCAGGGCCAGATGGCTTCCTAGGGGGATTTTACCAGACACTTAAAGAAGAATTAATACCTATTCTTCTGAAGCTGTTTCAAAAAAATCAAAATGGAAATAAAACTTCCAAACACTTTCTATGAGGCCAGCATTACCTTGATTCCCAAACCAGACAAAGACCCCACTAAAAAGGAGAATTACAGACCACTATCCCTGATGAACATGGATGCCAAATTTCTCACCAAAATACTAGCCAATAGGATCCAACAGTACATTAAATGGATTATTCACCACAACCAAGTGGGATTTATTCCTGGGCTGCAAGGGTGGTTCAACATTTGCAAATCAATCAATGTGATACACTACATAAATAAAAGAAAGGACAATAACCATATGATCCTCTCGATAGACACAGAAAAAGCATTTGACAAAGTACAGCATCCTTTCTTGATCAAAACTCTTCAGAGTATAGGGATAGAGGGTACATACCTCAATATCGTAAAAGCCATCTATGAAAATCCCACAGTGAATATCATTCTCAATGGGGAAAAACTTTTCCCCTAAGGTCAGGAACACGGTAGGGATGTCCACTATCACCACTATTGTTCAACATAGTACTAGAAGTCCTAGCCTCAGCAATCAGACAACAAAAAGAAATAAAAGGCATCCAAATCAGCAAAGAAGAAGTCAAACTCTCACTCTTTGCAGATGACATGATACTCTATGTTGAAAGCCCAAAAGATTCCACCCCAAAATTTCTGGAACTCATACAGGAATTCAGCAGAGTGGCAGGATATAAAATCAATGCACAGAAATCATTTGCATTTCTATATACTAACAATGAGACAGAAGAAAGAGAAATTAAGGAGTCGATCCCATTTACAATTGCACCCAAAACCATAAGATACCTAGGAATAAACCTAACCAAAGAGGCAAAGGATTTGTATGCAAAAACTATAGAATACTCATGAAAGAAGTTGAGGAAGACACAAAGAAATGGGAAAAGGTTCCATGCTCACGGACTGGACAAACAAATATTATTAAAATGTCTATGCTACCTTGAGCAATCTACACATTCAATGCAATTCCTATCAAAATACCATCAACTTATTTCACAGAGCTGGAACAAATAATTCTAAAATTTGTATGGAACCAGAAAAGACCCCAAATAGCCAAAGAAATGTTGAAAGATAAAACCAAAACTGGTGGCATCACAATTCTAGACTTCAAGCTCTATTACAAAGCTGTAATCATCAAGACAGTATGGTACTGGCACAAAAGCAGACACATAGATCAATGCAACAGAATAGAGAACCCAGAATGGACCCTCAACTCTATGGTCAACTAATCTTCAATGAATCAGGAAAGAATATCCAATGGAAAAAAGACAGTCTCTTCAACAAATGGTGTTGGGAAAACTGGACAGCCACATGCAGAAGAATGAAACTGGACCATTTCCTTACACCATACACAAAAATAAACTCAAAATGGATGAAAGACCTAAATGTGAGACAGGAATCTATCAAAATCCTAGAGGAGAACACAGGCAGCAACTTCTTTGACCTCAGCCGCAGCAACTTCTTGCTAGACACATCTCCAAAGGCAAGGGAAACAAAAGCAAAAATGAACTATTGGGACTGCATCAAGATAAAAAGCTTTTGCACAGCAAAGGAAACAGTTGACAAAACCAAAAGACAACTGGCAGAATGGGAGAAGATACTAGCAAATGTTTTATTAAATAAAGGGATAGTATACAAACTCTATAAAGAACTTATCAAATTCCACACCCAAAGAACAAATAATCCCATTAAGAAATGGGCAGAAGACATGAACAGACATTTCTGCAAGGAAGACATACAAATGGCCAACAGATACATGAGAAAATGCCCAACATCACTAGGCATCAGGGAAATACAAATCAAAACCACAATGAGATACCACCTCACACCAGTCAGAATGGCTAAAATTAACAAGTCAGGAAATGACAAATGTTGGCGAGGATGCGGAGAAAGGGGAATCCTCCTACACTGTTGGTGGGAATGCAAGCTGGTGCAGCCACTCTGGAAAACAGTATGGAGTTTCCTCAAAAAGTTGAAGACAGAGCTGCCCTATGATCCAGCAATTGCACTACTGGGTATTTACCCCAAAGATACAAATGTAGTGATCCGAAGGGTCACCTGCACCCCAATGTTTACAGCAGCAATGTCTACAATAGCCAAACTATGGAAAGAGCCCAGATGTCCATCGACAGATGAATGGATAAAGAAGATGTGGCATATATATACATATATATATATATAATGGAATATTATGCTTCCATCAAAAAAAAAAATGAAATCTTGCCATTTGCAATGACGTGGATGAAACTAGAGGGTATTATCCTAAGCGAAATAAGTCAATCAGAGAAAGACAATTATCATATGATCTCACTGATATGTGGAATTTAAGAAATAAAACAGGATCTTAGGGGAAGAGAGGAAAAAATGAAACAAGATGAAACCAGAGAAGGAGACAAAGCATAAGAGACTCTTAATCTTAGGAAACAAACTGAGGGTTGCTGGAGGGGAGGGGGATAGAGGGATGGACATTAAGGAGGGCGCATGATGTAATGAGCACTGGGTATTATATAAGACTGATGAATCACAGACCTGTACCTCTGAAACTAATAATACATTATATGTTAGTTAATTGAATTTAAATTAAAAAAAAATTTTTAAGTATTTATTTATTTGACAGAGAGAGTGAGAGAGAGAGCACACACAAGCAGGGGGAGCAGCATGGAGAGGGAGAGAGAGAAGCAGACTCCCTGCCAAGCAGGGAGCCCAATATGGGACTCGATCCCAGGACCCTGGGATCATGACCTGAGCCAAAGGCAGATGCTTAACCGACTGAGCCACCAGGCACCCTAAATTAAAAAATGTTTAAAAAATAGAAACTTCTATTTAATTTAGGTGGTTATACATTTGGGATCTATTTGTTACAGCAGTTTGCTCACCCTAACTAATTCAGGAATGAGTACCTTTAAATGACATGCTGACTAGCAAAAACCTAGAAATGTGGAGCAAGTTCTTAGCCATAGTAGATGGTAAGAAAATAGATTTCACAGGTTGGAAAGACAGAATCCATATTATGCAACAGCATGCATTTGAAAAAATATTAGACTATGCATCTAATCAAAGGATCTTTCTGTAAAGAAAAGCAAGGAAATAATGGTGAATATAAAAGTAAGGAGGTGATGATGAAGGGGGATGTGATTAGGAAGAGTTTATAAGGAATTTCCAGGGCATTGGCAATATTCTATTTCATAATCTGAGTAATGAATAATGGGTGTTTTATTTTATTTTATTTTATTTTTAATTTTTTTTAAAGATTTTATTTATTTATTTGAGAGAGAGTGAGCCAGAGAGAGCACAAGCCAGGGGAGTGGCAGAGGGAGGAGAAGCAAACTCCCGGCTGAGCAGGGAGCCTGATGTGGGACTTGATCCCAGGACCCCGGGATCATGACCCAAGCTGAAGGTTGACACTTAACCAACTGAGCCACCCAGGCGTGCTGCTTTTTTAATTTTTTTCTTAAAAATCTACATATATATGTTTCTGAATATACAGTAACTTTTACTATTTAAAAAGTAAAAACATATCAATATCAAGTAGATTTTTTTTCCTTGGCATGCAAAAATATTTCATTTTAATCACATTAATGAGCTAAAATTACCTATTTTTGGAGACACAGTGTTTTATAAAGTTTAATACCCTTTTGTAATTTCAGAAGAACTCTTAGAAAACTAGTTATAGAAGGGAATGCCATCAGTTTCTTAAAGACCATTCTCTTGTTGAGAAATTAAAGACACTCCCACTAAAGTCAAGAACACAATAGGGAGGGCACCTCGGTGGCTCAGTTGGTTAAGCTTTCAACTTTTGGTTCTGGCTGTGGTCATGATCTCATGGTCGTGGGATAGAGCCCCATGTCGAGCTCTACACTCAGCTAGGAGTCTGCTTCTCTCCCTTTCCCTCTCCCTCTACCCTTCCCCTTGAGTGTGCTCACTCTCTCTCTCAAACAAATAAATAAATCACTAAAAAAAGAAAACAATAAGGACGCCTACTATTATCATTCATTAACATGGTATTAGAGGGACTGGATAATACTGTAAGGAATGAAAAAGAAAAAAGACATGAGTAATCAGATGAAGAAGAGAAATAAGTGTTATTTTTTGAAATTATACGATCATCTACATAGAAAATCAAATGTAATCAAGAGACAAACAATCAGAATTAATAAGACAGTTCAGGAGGGTTGTTATATATAAGATAAAATTATGAAAATGAATAATGTTCCTCTACACCAAAAATAACCAACTAGTAAGTGTAATGAAAACATAGATATCTTTCACAATAGCTACAAAACTATATAGTATTTAGCAATTAACGAAGGATACATAAGATTTTTTCAGAGAAAATGTCTATAGACTCTATTTGTCATAAAAAGAAATCAGAATAGATGAAGAAGAATCTTACTATATTGATGATAGGATGATATAATAAAGATAACAATCCTTCCTAAAATTAATGTATAATTTTAGTATGATCTCAATCAAAATTGGAGCTGTATTTTTTTAGAAAAGAACTCAACAAGCTTCTAAAATTTGTATGGTAGAATACAGGTCTATAAAGAAGATGGGGGCGCCTAGGTGGCTCAGTTGGTTAAGCGACTGCCTTCGGCTCAGGTCACGATCCTGGAGTCCCGGGATCGAGTCCCGCATCGGGCTCCCGGCTCAGCAGGGAGTCTGCTTCTCCCTCTGACCCTTTCCCCTCTCATGCTCTCTCTCTATCTCATTCTCTCTCTCAAATAAATAAATAAAATCTTTTAAAAAATAAAATAAAATAAAGAAGATGAGTGTTTGTGTACTTTATATTGCAGGAATAAACAAATACATCAATAGAATAGAATGAACAGAGCTCAAAAATAAGCCTATGTTAATGACATCAGCAAGATGGTGGAATAGAAAGTCCTCAGCCCTCATCCCTTCACAGAAACACTGATTTAACCATGATATACGGAGCAAAATATCTTTTTTTCAAAGTTTTTTTTTTTAAGATTTTATTTATTTATTTGACGGAGAGAGCACAAGCAGGGGGAGCAGTAGAGGGACAAGCAGGCTTCCTGCTGAGCAAGGGGCCTGATGTGGGGCTCGATCCCAGGACCCCGGGATTATGACCTGAACCAAAGGCAGACGCTTAACCCACTGAGCCACCCAGGCACCCCCAGAGCAAAATGTCTTTATGACAAGTCTGTATTCCAGTTAAGAAGTTGCAATACCCCAGAGAAGCATAAAACCGAACACAGCCACATTGAAATGGAGGCCATGAAAAACTCAGAAAAGAATCAACATGTTCCATCATCATGCCCTGTGTTCCAAGATGCCTATCTGACATTCAGCAAAGAGCACTTCGGCTTCACCTGCTTCAAGCATTTGGAGAGGGAGAATCAGGACAGCCTTTTCACTTGGCCCCAGTGTCCTGACATCTCTTGGATCCGGAGAATCCAGACCAACATGGCCCTGGGGAAACTGGTGGCTGAAATCAAAGTGATGATGCCTCTGATAAGCAGGTGGTGCTGGATGCTGAGATTCTCTGTGAATATGATTCTGGATCTAGCCACAGCCAGTGATTCCTCATATTCTCTTAAAGACCTGCCGAATATGGGAGGTAGGTAGATCCAGATGAGACCACCAGAGTGCCAAAACATTCATCTCTGCTGTTTGTGTCCTGGGGTCCTCCTGCTTCACCTCTGGCTGCCACTACTGGGAGGTAGAAGTTGGAGAAACACTGGAATGGGCTGTGGGTGTTTGCAGGGCATCTGCTTATTATGAAGGGTCTTTCCTGGTATCCTCAGATCTGGGGTTCTGGGTTGTGAGCCTCAAGCAGGGACATGAAGCCACTGCCAACACAGACACTGAGACTGTTCTCCACATGAACCCAAACTTGCAGAGGTGGGGAATTTCCTGGATTGTAACCTGAAAGCCATTTCATTTTTCAGTGCCACTTATGGTTTCCATGTACGTGCCTTCATAAATATATCTTCCTCAGAACTTCTTCATCCACTTTTCTGACCTGGGATCCTAAGAGACTGTGAGAATGTACAACCCATGAAGATCTATGCCAAGGAAGCTACAGATGTTGCAATTTGGCCACAGTCCTCTCAAGGAGACGTGATCCCTGTCTAAAAAGAAGACCATGTAGAATGAAACCGATAGATCATACACTCCTGAGCTCTTCTGTTAGTAGCAGGAGTTTATATGGTTGAGAAAACTATTCAATTTGTTTTACTGAAAAGGAAGCTTTAGGATAAGAATTGCAAAAATTAATCATTGATTTTAAAAGCTGACTATTCGGGCGCCTGGGTGGCTCAGTCGGTTAAGCAACTGCCTTCGGCTTAGGTCATGATCCTGGGGTCCTGGGATCCAGTCCCACATCGGGCTTCTCCTGCTTGTGCTCTCTCTCTCTCTCTCTCTCTCTGTCAAATAAATAAATAAAATCTTTTAAAAAAAACCCTGACTATTCTAAATACTGGGCTTTGCTTGGGATGAAGTTGAACTAGACCCAACAGGCCCAGTTTAAGGGCAGGTTGTTTCTTTCTCCAGCATGTCCTTGGAGGGGCCACCTCCATGAACTGCTACTTTAAAACGGAACCAAGAACTTGTTTCTGTAGAGTTCTGTATAGTCTGTGTTGGATACTCACAGGCCCAATCCCTGAAGACTTGGGAAAGAAAATTTCCTGTGTATGGGCCACGTGGGGAGGAGAATGATAGGGCTAGAGACATTCAGAGGGACACAATATCCAAGGATTAAGTTAAGGGATAAGACAAAGTCAGGGAAGAGTGACTTGTGGGCCCCCATCTGAGACTGACCTTTCAGGGACTGAAAGTTGATTCAAAGAGCATAGTAAAGCAATTTTTCACTCCCTAAGAGTAATAAACAAACAAACAAATAAACAAACCCATATTTACATGGGAACTTAAGATATGATTTTTAAAATTATCTACAAAGCTATGGGGAAATAAAAATTGTTTGATAGATGGCATTTGGAACACTGTCCATAATAATAAAGTTGCAACATAACATTTTGTCGTACACAAAGTTAGACTCCAGAACAATAAATACTTAAAAGTGAAAGGTAAACCTCTAATGCGGATGTAAGAGATAACTTTGTGACCTAGGATTGGGGAAAGACTTCTTCAATAAGACTCCAAAACACAAACAGTAAGTGAAAAATTGGTATATTTGTGTCCATCAAAATTAAGCATAGAGTTAGTAAATACATGATACACTGGGAGGAAATATTTATGACATTGAAAACCAACAAGGAATTTGTATTAGAATATGCAAAGAACTCAAAATTAACAGGGCCAGAAAACGAATTAAAAATTGGCAAAGGAGGGTACCTGTGTGGCTCAGTTGTTAGGCGTCTGCCTTCGGCTCGGGTCATGATCCCAGGGACCTGGGATTGAGCCCCACATTGGGCTCCCTGCTCCACTGGGGGCCTGCTTCTCCCTCTCCCACTCCTCCTGCTTGTGTTCCCTCTCTCGCTGTGTCTCTCTCTGTCAAATAAATGAATAAAATCTTTAAAAAAATTGGCAAAGGATATAAAAAAAAGTACACAGACAGGGAGGCCCAAGGGGCCAACATGTAGAGAGAAGTTCAGTCTCACTAGTAATCAGAGATAGGCAAATTAAAACAATAAGTTAACTACAAATGTAGGGATCTGAAGGGAGTACGTGCACCCCAATGTTTATAGCAGCAACGTCCACAATAGCCAAACTGTGGAAAGAGCCAAGATGTTCATTGACAGACGAATGGATAAAGAAGATGTGGTATATATATACAATGGAATATTATGCAGCCATCAAAAGGAATGAGATCTTGCCATTTGCAACGACGTGGATGGAATTGGAGGGTGTTATGCTGAGTGAAATAAGTCAATCAGAGAAAGACATGTATCATATGACATCGCTGATATGAGGAATTCTTAATCTCAGGAAACAAACTGAGGGTTGCTGGAGTGGGGTGGGTGGGAGGGATGAGGTGGCGGGGTGATAGACATTGGGGAGGATATGTGCTATGATGAGTGCTGTGAATTGTGCAAGATTGTTGAATCACAGATGTGTACCTCTGAAACAAATAATGCAATATATGTTAAGGAAAAAAAAAAATAAGTAGAAGATAGCAGGAAGGGAAGAATGAAGGGGGGGAAATCGGAGGGGGAGACAAACCATGAGAGATGATGGATTCTGAAAAACAAACTGAGGGTTCTAGATGGGAGGGGGGTGGGAGGATGGGTTAGCCTGGTGGTGGTATTGGAGATGGCACATTCTGCATGGAGCACTGGGTGTTATGCCCAAACAATGAATCATGGAACACTACATCAAAAACTAATGATGTAATGTATGGTGATTAACATAACAATAAAATTTTTGAAAAACCAAAAAACAGTAAGTTACCACTTACCATCAATGGGACAAAACTTTTTATAAATGCATATACTTCCAATTGTAGGTGGAAATAGGCAGAAATGCCTCATTCTTCTAGTGTGACTAGAAGAACTAGAAACTGTACATGTAAATTACAGGCGGTCTTGAAAAGCTTGTTTATGTATCAGGATTCTGCCCTTGGGTAAATATCCCAAGGAAATTCTCACACAGTTCCTTAAGGGGACATATTCAAGAATACTCACTGGGAGGGCACCTGGGTTGCTCAGTTGGTTAAGCGACTGACTCTTGGTCTCAGCTCAGGTCTTGATCTCAGGGTTTTGAGTTTGAGCCCCACATTGGGCTCCACGCCCAGCATGGAGTGCCTTGTGTGGGGCCCTGGCTGAGGGCCCCACACAAGGCACTTAAAAAAAAAAAAAGAGTATCAGTGAGGCTTGACACTACCAAGGAGCTAGAGGCACTGTCCACACCACCTTCTAGTGCTTATTCTTGTATTAGACGGTAGGCAGGAAAGTTGAAAACTACATTCCCCAGACACCTCTGCAGCTAAGGTTCTAGAAGAAATTTAGGTTCGGTCAATCGTATGCACTCCTTTGAGGTTGGGCAGACCTAAGTAAGGTGATTCTTCTACTTCTCCCTTTCTGCTGGCAAG
This sequence comes from Eumetopias jubatus, assembly GCF_037043125.1. NCBI lineage: Eukaryota > Metazoa > Chordata > Mammalia > Carnivora > Otariidae > Eumetopias > Eumetopias jubatus. The sequence goes on along the minus strand of NW_028274819.1, from coordinate 44,814,148 downwards.
TACTGTTGTTGGGGGCAGAGGGGGCTGATTTTGTTGTGCTAGTGCTAGCAGATTCCAGCAACAAGGCACACTAGATGTCAAGAAGCAAAGTGCTTGCCATCTGTTTCCTCTGGGGTTGGTCATAGCAGGTACAGTTTGTTTCTGGAATAGCAGTAGGAAGCAGCTGCCTCCTGATCAGGGCAGTCTCAGGATACTATCAGTCAACTGCTGATATTAGAAGAGAACAACTCTCTTGGTGACTTTGTGAGTTTTTCCTCCAAGTTTAAAAAAGAGTCTATTTTCATCAGCATTCTCAATGATTGTGTAATGAATCCCTTTCCATTTAAACTAACTGAAGTAGATTTTGTTCTCTGCGTTTCAACCAAAGCCTGATGGATTCCACCAGGATGCCTGACATTTGTTAATATTCCTCCACATTTTGCAAAATTTACTTGCCATTTCAGTCCCATCTCAGTTATTCCCTACATCGGGAAGATCTGTTCCCTTCTCTGTGTATCATTGTGTTGTGCATTTCACATGTAATATTGTAAGTACTTGCTGACATCTCTGTCTTCCTCATTCGAACGTGAACTCTTTGAGGCCAGGATGGGGTCTTAGTCCTCGGTGACACAAGGCATATTTTATTTTTTTAAAAACATTTTTTAAAGTGTATTTATTTTTATTAGTAATCTGTCCACCCAATGTGGGGCTCAAACTCATAACCCTGAGATCAAGAGTCACGTGCTTTACTAAGACAGCCAGGGCCCCACACAAGGCACATTTTAATTGCACATGTAGACACTGTATTGGACAGCACAGAATCTAGAACATTCCCATCATCACAGAAAGTTCTTTTGGATAGCATTGATCTAAATAGAACAAGGCTCTGTGTTATACACTTCTGGAGTATCTTGTACTTTTCTTTCATAGTGTTTATCAAAACTAAGAATGAATTAATGTCTGTCTTTCCTACTAAATTGTAGGCCCCATTAAGATAGGAACAGTGTCCATTTTGCTTACCAGCATATGTCCAGTGTCTAATACAGTACATGACAAATAAAGGACAGTAAATCGATATTTGTCAAATGACAAGTGAATGAAATTCTATTCTAATAAATACAAAAATTCTGTTCTTTGAAATTTGGGATCCAGACTACTGTGTAGACAAATGCTTTTTCAAGTTTCGGACCACTTTCTGCCTTTCCTTGCTGAGCATTTCCTTTCCTGAAATGAAGACAATAGTATCTAGCTAGTGGGGATTTGAGGACCTAGTACTTTGGTAGTATTAAAAGGATGTCAAAATATGGGAATGCGAGACACATGATTAAAAAATCATCTTGCATTATTCTTTGACTCAAGATCAACTTAAACATTTTGGTATTACTCATAACCCCAGAAAGCATTCTTATAACAAGTGAGAAATACTCAACTTCATTTATTTAAAATCATGATCATTAAATTTTTTATTTTGCATCATAAGATGGGAGAGAGGTTAAAAAGGGCAATTTTATTCTTTTATAAATTATGCAAATACATAGTTTAAAAAGAATAAACAATAGAAATAGAATACTTAAAAGAGCTCTTAAATGAATTAAAGTAGAATCAAAATAATCAATTAAAATGTCAGCTATCAGGGCTAGCAATGGATTAGATGTAAATTTTGGTGTTTATTAATCTTAAGAGCTTGAAAATGTTAGCAGCATGTAATATTGTTGCCCAGTGCTGTTTATAGCAGTGCTCTGATATATCTGTCATCACTGGGATTTAGCTTTAGTTAATACATCCACATCAGCTTTGTCAGCTTCTCCGAGACTTTTCTGATGGTTCTCAACCAGGACGTTGTCTTCCTTCTTCCGGGGCCTCTGGGACCCACCATCTCTGTGCACTATCGGAGCTCCAAGGGCAACAAAGTTGTGCACATCCTGCAGCTTCTTCCGAAGCCATTCCACCCTCTCCATGGAGCTCAGGTGTTTGCCCAGGTTATGCATAAACTGTATCTCACTCACAGATCTCTTCCTGGAGGGAACAGAAAGAGGGAGGATCACTCCATTAGCTCTCCTCTTCCAGATCATAAAGCCAACCTCAGAAAGCCAATTCCCATTCTCTCACCATGCAGAAGAGGTTACAATACTTACTTAACAGGTTTCCCATCTGATTTTGCAAGAAAACAAATTGCAAACATGACAATCATTACTTTAACCATGTCTTTTGCAGACAGCATCTTCACTAAAAGGAAAAGCGAAAAGAAAGTATTTAAAAATATTTTTAATATGCCAAAATGTACAATTAAATTTATAGTAGGTATCATTACAACCATACAACTGCGCAGAGAGTGTTACAACAACTAATTGAATTGGTTTTCATGAAAGACTTTATTTTACAGATACATTAGTATATATTTGTATATATTTTATACACACATAATTTGATTTAGGAATCAGATAGATTAGTTTACTTTCTTAAGTATCTTTTTGAGAATTTTGGGCAAGTTTTAATACATGAATTTTAAGCCACATGAAGAATGGAAAGGCTTCCTTTTTAGAATTTCCTCCCACATTTTATGTTGGTTATGATTAAGTGCTTATAATTTGCTTGAAGATGGCTCTCTTTCTCTTTAAAGGTTTTATTTATTTATTTGACAAAGAGTGTACAAGTAGGGGGAACAGCAGAGGGAGAGGGAGAAGCAGGCTCCCCGCTGAGCAAAGAGCCTGATGCAGGGCTTGATCCCAGGACCCTGGGATCATGACCTGAGCCAAAGGCAGACGCTTAACCTACTGAGCCACCCAGGTGCCCTTGTAACCACGTAAATTACTAATACGGTTTATTTACTTAGCAAATTTCTTTTTTCATAAGTCAACTTCATTTCAGGCACTGCAATAATAACCATAAATACAAACTTAATGGGCTCTGATTTAGAGATTTTTAATGAATTAATGCACACCCCTATCATTAAAAAGAATGTGTGAAAGTATTTTAAAATCATCTACTTAATTACTTGTTTACAGATATAGAGCCCTGACTCCATATGGAATGCTTGTCTGTCTTACTCAACTTACTTTATTAACAGTCTCGTTTGAGTATAATTTTTAGCACTTTCCTCTTTTGCTCATAAGGCTTTTCATCTCAAAATAGAATAGTCTTACCTTAATCTGCATTTCAGTAATTGCAAAGCCTATTATTACAGAAGTGCTTTTTCTTAATGCTTGACGTTCTCTATTTTAACATACATAGGAGGTCTGTGTACTCATATTTTAAAGGGAAATAGCGTCATTTAGAAGTCGCATTAGAAACATTATAATCTACTATGTTTATTTTCACTCTGTAATATAAAGCTATTGATGGAGCTACAAATGAAGATTCTTTAGTGTTGGTTTATGCCAGGAAGAGGCACTGTAGCTAGAGGATAGGAACATTGCTATCTAGTCTTGGCTTTGTCACGTTCACCTAGTAACTTAAGACATCTCTCCTTGGCTTCCTTGTTCTTAATAGAGAGAAGAGCTTCGTATAAGAATGCCATGAAAAAGCAAAAGAGCAGTTGTAAAACACGCTTAAAATTCACGTACAGTTTTCAAAATAGCAAATTTGGAAAGGCTTTATGTAAAGGGATTATCCAGCAGTAAAACTGCATTTTTCCAACTATAATACATAGATTTGAGCTTTCTATGAGTTATAAAACAAACAGTCTAGATAAAGATATCCTGAAGGACAAACGAATTTCAACACAACTTAATATTTGTATTGGTTATTTAAATCAGAATTACTCATTCTTTACTAGGCTGTTCTATTTCAAAATTTCAGAGCATATCATGCCAAATTTTAATTATTTTTGTGTAATTTCAGATGAATTTAGAAAAAGCAAGGCATCTTGAAAGACTTGAATCAAAAAAATTATGATTAAGAGCATTTTAGCAGCATAAATTTATTTTGTACTGTGGCATTATATATTAAACAGAATTCAAACTGTCCCTTAATAATTTACCTTGACAGCATTTTTATAGAAAATAGTACACATTATATAATTGCTCAATTATGAAAAAAAATCTCAAATAAAATTTAAAAGAGAAACTAAAGATTACTCACCACACTATGTCTTGTGACAAGATCTTTCAGGTGTATTGGCAGCTGATGCTTTCTCGAAGTTGAATCAACTTGTGAAGGCTGATGAACCGTAGACCCTCAAGTGTGACTTTTATATACAGGTATTCCACTCACCAAGAGAAGCTTTTTTATTGTCACAGATAATGTCACTCCCAGTTCTCTGGATTGTAACTATAGGTTCAAAGTCACACACACACCCTCATTGGGCGGTGCCCATCCCTCTCACGTTTTAAATAATTGGATATTACAAGGAAAACAACGTGGGCCAGGAAAAAGAGTTTATGCAAAGATTTCTAACAAATATCGAATTATAATTCTGACTGGATTAATGAATTTATAATATAAGAAAGACTGATTTCAAAGGTTAATGGTAAAGTTATTGTATGAAAGTAAAATCTGAAAATAGGTGTATTGGTTAGAGCCACACTATTGGTATAATTATTGCGAGGATTATAAAGAATCACATTATGTTATTCTTTTTTTAAGATTTTATTTATTATTTGACAGAGAGAGAGAGAGAGAGAGAGAGAGCACAAGCAGGGAGAGCGGCAGGCAGAGGGAGAGGGAGAAGCAGGTAGCCCAATGCGGGGCTCGATCCCAGGACCCTGGGATCATGACCTGAGCTGAAGGCAGCCGCTCAGCCAACTGAGCCAACCAGGCACCCCAGCATTATGTTATTCTTACTTTATAAGCCATTTTCAATCAATCCATATTATTCCTGGTCATCTTTCCAAAAAAAAAAAAAATAGATATAGTGCTTTTCTTAAAGTGTTAAAAATATTTTGAGAAAATGCTTTGTATGTAATTAATTTTAAAGCTTTAAATGTGAAATTACTTTAAAATTCATTTAACTTAAATTTCATTTATATATTTTAATTTGCAAGGAAAACACTTGCTAAGCACTATCTGCCAGACTTCATGTGTATTATCCCATGAAGTAAGTCTTCATCGCCATCCTTTAAAGTAAATACTGTTATTAGCCCAACTTTCACATGAGGAAACTAAGGATTGGAAAGTGGAGAAGACGGAGTTCAACAAAGGTCTTTATGACTCCAGAGCCATTCTGATTCTTACTATCTCAGTGTCTCCCTAGAAATGTAGCTCTTCTTTGCATTCCAGTCGTTAATTGGCCTAGCCTTTTGCAGCCTCCCGACTGAAGTCCCAGCATTGGATTCATTTTCTTAGGTCTGCTCCTATCCAGGTTGCAGGTTATGCCCTTTCCTGCTAACCATTGCCAAAGTTTGACTCTACACCAAGTACAAGCCAGTTCAAGTTTGGACAGTACCTATACAGAGTCTAGAATGAGCGATATGTATTAATCCTCTTTGCTGGGCAAACCTCATCTAGAGTGTATGTCCAGACTCCATCTCAGAAGTGCTACAGACAAACTACAATGTGACTAGAGGATATGAACCACATTGCTGAAAATGTTGGAAGACCTGACATATGAGAAGCAGTTGAATGAAACTGGAAAAGTCTGGAAAAGACTTGGGGTGACCTGGGCGCCTGGGTGGCTCAGATGGTTAAGCATCTGCCTTCGGCTCAGGTCATGATCCCAGGGTCCTGGGATCGAGTCCCGCATCGGGCTCCCTGCTCCTTGGGAGCCTCCTTCTCCCTCTGCCTCTCTCTCTCTCTCTCTCTGTCTTTCATGAATAAATAAATAAAATCTTAAAAAAAAAGACTTGGGGTGACCATAAATAGCTGCTTTTAATTTTTGATGGTGCTATCACAAGGAAGGAATATTTACTGTGGTTTAAGGAAGAAAGGACTGAGTTTAATGGTTAAAGATTACAAGAAGGCAGATTTGAGTTGAACTTGGACATTTTAACTATTAAAATAAGGAATCAAGGGGTGCCTAGGGGGCTCAGTTGGTTAAGCATCTGACTCTTGATCTTAGGGTCATGAGTTCAAGCCCTGCATTGATCTCCACACAAAGAAAAGAAGGAATCAGGTACCTTCTTAGGTAGTGAGTTCTCCTACACTGCAAGTGTTCAAGTAGAAGCTTCATGAGCATTTGTCAGTATAGAGATTCATACATAGCAGAGGTTTGAACTAGGAAATCAAGAGATCCCTTTTCACTGTAAAAAAAATCTATTATTTGGTCTTTTTGAAGACCTCTTCTGATGCAAAGTCTACACGTGATGTTTGTGTACCATTTTTTGGTTATATACTGTTGAGAGGAAGGAGAATTGGAAATGCAAATGATTTTATAAACACATTTTCGTCATTATTATCATGCCATGTTTAACATTTTAATTTGTAGATTTTTCCCACTTCTTTGGGTAAGTTTGACATAATTGACAGCTTTCCAGGAGCAATGCTATTAGTGCTTTTACTGTGTTCCTCCTACAGCAAGTAAATAAGAATAAACTGTCTTATTAAAGACAACCACAGTGTTAAACTAGTTTTTCAGACAAATAAAGCAAACAATTTAAACAAGGTTCACTTGTTCAAAAAAATGCATTGAGTATCTATATCAGCTAAGAGCTATGTTAAGCACTAGATGATTGAGACATGATCTCTGCTCTCAAGTTTAACACATAATTATAATATAATACGATAGGTATTATACTAGAGATATGAAGAAAGGCTTATACAAGCACAGATGAGGAAGTGGCTAAATTTCCAGAGTTGTTGGAAGCTATTTTACTGAGAAGCTGAAATGTTCTCCAGGATGAGTGAGTTTTCCTTCAGAGGTGAAAAAGAACAGCGCGAACAGCATACGCAGAGGCACGGAGGCAATGAAGACTGAATATATGCTGGTAGAAGAAGAAGGGAGATGAGCAATGATCCTATAGAAGATCCTTGGGTGCAAGCTGCAGAAGGCATTTGCAGTCCTTTCTAAATTCCTGCATGTTAGTAATATTTTTGTGTCTCTCAGATTTTTTAAAGGACTTTCTGACCTTCCCACCAAGAAGAGATACAGCTGCCAAGACTTGGCACATTGTTTATCTGAACCATCAGGGTCTGGGACTGCAGTCATTAGATAGAAGGACATCATTTAAGAAATAAGAAGGCTAGGGGCTATGTGGGCACAGGAGGCTGATGTCACATTGACAGAAAAGCTGAGCACAGCTTTTTGCTTTAAAAAGCTCAGCCTTTCTTAGTGCTCTCAAGTTCTCTGAAACCAGGATCAGACCACCTACTGTATTCCTCACATTTGGGAAAGATAAAAGGGCCATGTGTTTCCTCTTGCATTATGGGAGGTTTACTTTTAGACTGATACTTTTTCCTTCTGTTTGCACAGTAGGAATTAGTATGGCTTTGGGGACTTAGCATCAAGAAGAAACTTCCAGGGCTAGGAAATCCAGCTACAGTTCTCCTGATTCCAGACAGATTAGATGGTGTCTAAACAGATGACTTACTCTTTTGTTTTAAGCTCCTCTAGGGATATTGAGCTACTGGGTTCTTTTTAAAATTTCTTTATTATTGAACTGAACGTACAGTGTTATATTAGTTTCAGGTGCCCAACATAGTGATTTGACAATTCTATTCATTATGCATTGCTCACCATGGTAAGTATAGTCACCATCTGTCACCCTACACCATTATTAGAATATTATTGACTATATTCTCTATGCTTTACTTTTCATCTCCATGACATATTTATTTTAAAAATTGGAAGTTTATATATTTTTTAAAGATGTATTTACTGAGAGAGAGTGTAAGTGCAGGGGGGAGAGGCAGAGGGAGAGGGAGAGAGAGAATCTCAAGCAGACTCCACACTGAGTGCTGAGTCCGACACGGGGCTCAGTCTCAAGACCCTGAGATCGTGACTTGAGCCAAAACCAAGAGTTGGGCGCTTAACCGACTGCTCCACCCAGGCACCCCAGAAGTTTGTATTTCTTCATCCAGTTTCACCTATTTTACCCATTCCCTGCCCCTCTGGTAACTACCAGTTTGTTCTCTGTATTTATGAGTCAGTTTCTGTCTGTTTATTCATTTGTTCTGTTTTTTAGATTCCATATATATGTGAAATCATATGTCTTTCTCTTACTTATTTCACTTAGTATAATATCCTCTATGTCCGTTCATTTTGTCCTAAACAGCAAGATATCATTCTCTCTCTCTTTTTTTAAAGATTTTATTTATTTATTTGACAGAGAGAGAGAGGCAGCAAGAGAGGGAACACAAGCAGGGGGAGTGGGAGAGGGAGAAGCAGGCTTCCCGCGGAGCAGGGAGCCCGATGCGGGGCTCGATCCCAGGACCCTGGGATCATGACCTGAGCCGAAGGCAGACGTTTAACGACTGAGCCACCCAGGCGCCCAAGATATCATTCTCTTTTATGGCCGAGTAATATTCCATTGTGTATATGCATGCATGAGTGTGTGTGTGTTTGTATGTGTGTGTGTGTGTGTGTGTGTGTGTGTGTGTGTGTACCACATCTTCTTTATCTATTCATCTATCAATGGACAATTAGGTTGCTTCCATATCATGGCTATTGTAAATAATGCTGCAGTACACACAGGGGTGCAAATATCTTTTTGAATTAGTGTTTTCCTTTCTTTTTATTTTTTTATTTTTTAAAGATTTTATTTATTTGACAGAGAGAGACACAGTGAGAGAGGGAACACAAGTAGGGGGAGTGGGAGAGGGAGAAGCAGGCTTCCCGCTGAGCAGGGAGCCCGATGCGGGGCTCGATCCTGACCTTAGCCAAAGGCAGACGCTCAACAACTGAGCCACCCAGGCGCCCCAGTGTTTTCATTTCTTTAAATACCCAGTAGTGGAATTACTGGATCATACAGTAATTCTATTTTTAATTTTTGAGGAACCTCCATACTGTTTTCCACAGTGGCTGTACCAACTTACATTCCTACCAACAGTGTAAGAGGGTTCCCTTTTCTCCACATCCTCGCCAACACTTGTTACTACTTGTGTTTTTGATTTTAACCATTCTGACTGGTGGAGGTGATATCTCATTGTGGTTTTGACTGGCATAATGTTGGGTGATGTTTAGCATCTTTTCATGTGTCTCTTGGCGATCTGGCTGTCTTCTTTGGAAAAAATGTCTATTCGGGTCCTCTGCCCATTTTTAATTGGATTATTTGGGGGTTTTTTTGGTGTTCATCTGTATAAATTCTTTATATTTTTTGAGTATTAACTCCTTATCAGATATATCATTCACAAATATCTTCTCCCATTCAGTAGGTTGCCTTTTTGTTTTGTTGATGGCTTCCTTCACTATGCAAAAGTTTTTTATTTTGGTATATTTTCAATGGTTTATTGCTACTTTTGTTTCCCTTGCTGGAGGAGGCATAGCCAGAAATATGTTGCTAAGGTCACTGCCTATGTTTTCTTTTAGTTTTATGTTTTCAGGTCTCACATTTAGGCCTGTTTTTTTTTTTTTTTTTAAGTTACAGCATCTTAACTTTTCAGATCCCAATTTCTGCATCTCAAAGTAGAATACTACCCTCCCTCCTTTGAGTTATAAGCTTTCATATGAGCTATCATATGTGAAAGTGTTTTGCATATAATTGGCATTCAAAAAATGCGTGTTGAAACTAAATCTGAAGGGAAAGTGTTCCCTGCCCAGAGGGTCTACCTCACTCCAGGAGTTCCCAGTAATAAATGTGGAGTGCATTGAGCAACTGGGCCCAATCTGTGCTCAGGCTCCAAGATCTGCCAGCTCCTGATGTGCAAAGAATTCTGAGGCAGTAGGCAGCTAGGATGTGGATAAAATCCACTCTGAATTTGCTAATTTCACAAGGAATTGTAAAATTTAAACTAATCATTTTTAGTTAGTTTAGATTAAGTTTCAGATTAGTTTAGTTTAGATTAAGATTAAGTTTAAGATTAGTTTAGATTAAGACTAATCATATATTTGCATTCTCGGTAACAAAATGCGCGGAATATAATTGGAGAGTGGGCCCCCACACAAGTTAACAAACTGACAGGTGGCCTCAGAAGGTACGTTCTCACACCAACCGAGCAGCACTGTGCAGTGGAAACGCTCAGGACCTGAGTAGGGAAGATGAGGGCAAAGATCCAAGCTCTGGCACTTACTAGTTGCACAACCCAGGACAAGTTATTTCATTGCAAAACCTTAATTTCCACACAAAAATAAATATAAATTACCCCCATAGAGTTATTGTGAGGATCAAATAGAATAATGCATATCCATACACTTTGTCAACTGCGTACATAGTCTTGATTAAAACCATGATTAACGGGGCGCCTGGGTGGCTCAGTCATTAAGCATCTGCCTTCAGCTCAGGTCGTGATCCCAGGGTCCTGGGATCGAGCCTCACATTGGGCTCCCTGTTCAGCGGGAAACCTGCTTCTCCCTCTCCCACTCCCCCTGCTTGTGTTCCCTCCCTCGCTATGTCTCTCTCTGTCAAATAAATAAATAAAATCTTTAAAAAAATAAAAAATAAAATGTATTTAAACCATAATTAACAATAATAACATTGTTTTCGTGAATCCTGTTGAAGTGACATAATTCCAGTTTGGAGCTTTCTGTGTCCTTTCCGAGCTGAATGCAGTGCACTTTAAACATCACAGAGCTGCTGTAAAGGCTACACCTAGAATGCTATTGACTTCATCTTTCAACAATGAAGAGAATCTTCCGTATTGCCTAACTCAACAAACTGTCCAGAAGAATGCTCTAATGGGTGGGAAGAGAGGCATGAAGATGAGATTCCGTATTTTCCCTGCGGGGAAATTCTCCAGATGTCTAGGGCACCAATAAAGTATTTAAAAAGTCACTGTGAGACTTAATTCCAAACATACTCATGCGGTTGGTTAGTTGGTGAAATCAACTAGAGGGAAGATCACAGTGGAAAGAGCAGCAGGGGTGCAGTCAAAAGACCCAAGTTCAGATCGTAGCATTACTAGGGTCACCAGATTCAGCACATAAAAACACAAGACCCCAGTCAATAATAACATATTGTATACTTAAAGTTTTATTAAGAGGATAGATCTCTTGTTAAATGTTCTTTACACAATTAAAAAAAAAGAATTTGAAAAATGCCACAGGACACCCAGTTAGATTTGAATTATTTCTAATTACCTGTGCATATGTACACTGAGATAAGAGAAAAATAGTGTATGGGACATACTTATACTAAAAAAGTATTTGTGTTTGTCCAAGATAAATTATAAGTATTTACAGTACATACCTCTTTAATTATATTTCCCTGAATATCGACTTTTTCTTACTGTTTCCTGTTTTGCAGAATTCTTAAATAAGGTTTCTTGCAGTGACAATTTATGCTCCAATTACATTGTAACATGGCTTCTACATCCAAATTATATTGTTCTTTTCTGCACTGAACATACAGTAATGAGAAAACATGCTCAACATTATCATATGAGCTGGTGTCCTGAACATCTACTGAAATAAACTCAACAACTCTGAGAACTGCTCTTCAATGTGATTTGTTAAAGCATACAATACCATCCATCTTTCCTGGCAGGAACTGCTTTGCCACTCTTCAGGATTACATTTCATCTCTTGATTAGTGACTTTTAAAATTGTTGTCCACTGGGGGAAAAAAAAACAAACATTGTTATCGATCATGATTCCCTTCTTCATCATGACATATACTGATTTCACTTGTTCCCACACTGGATGAGTGTTTAGGAATATCTATCTAAAGCAATAAAATTCTTCAAGGGGGGAATCCATTTGAAAAATAGCTCTGACAAGTGCCATAATCATTGTTCACTTGTCCACTTTGAGTGGGAATTCCTTTTCCTCTTCATAAAAAATGTTCCTTTTAAGAACAGGTACTTAAAGGGATCTAATTCTCATCAACTCTTTAATATATTCAATAAGTCCTTTTTAGCAATGGAGCACTTTAATAACACTGCTCTTTTTTAATTTGCATAATCTTACTGTTAAAGAAATATTGACAACCATGAACAAGAAATAAGCGGGCTTCATTCAATGGAGTATTTAAAAACTCAAGAATTTGGGGGAACTTTTCTTCAGAAAGTATAATTTCTTTTTTTTAAAGATTTTATTTATTTATTTGACAGAGAGAGACACAGCGAGAGAGGGAACACGAGCAGGGGGAGTGAGAGAGGGAGAAGCAGGCTTCCCGCGGAGCAGGGAGCCTGATGCGGGGCTCGATCCCAGGACCCTGGGACCATGACCTGAGCTGAAGGCATACGCTGAACGACTGAGCCACCCAGGCACCCCCAGAAAGTATAATTTCAACATGTCAGATAGACTGAGGATTCTCTTTGTTAAACAGAGTCAATGGCTTTTTAAATGTGAGAGAATTAAATAATACCAAATGCCAACAGAATAAAAAAAAATTAATCATTATTTTGAACAGAATAAATACTGAAGGTTAGATGGTCATGTCTGTCCCAATCATGGTCATGAGGCTGGCTGTCCATTTAGCAGGGGCTGTGGATAGAGGCAACTTTTCTTTCTTTTTTTTTTTTTTAAGATTATTTATTTATTTATTTATTTATTTATTTAACAGAGAGAGAGACACAGCGAGAGGAAACACAAGCAGGGGCAGTGGAAGAGGGAGAAGCCGGCCTCCCACGGAGCACGGAGCCCGATGCAGGGCTCGATCCCAGGACCCCGGGACCATGACCTGAACCAAAGGCAGACACCCTACGACTGAGCCACCCAGGTGCCCCAGAGGCAACTTTTCTTAAAAGGAGCTCTGGGCAAGGCAGTCAATAACATACATCTCTATCTTATAGAATCAACCCATGCATCAAAGTATTTGCTTTTAAAAATGTTTGAGAGAAGGAGCATATCTCCCCACTCCTTAAGTGTGGAGTGACTTCTTTCAAAGAATACAGTATAGAAAGGGGGAAAAAGAGTAGCTTTATAGTAAAGAAGCCTGAAGAACACTACCTGTGATCAAGGTCAACATCAACAGTGTAAGTCATGTTGATAGAATTTACCCTTGATATTATGTAATGAAAAATGGCATTTTTTCCTCTGTGATTTTGCATATCCCCAGTCTAATCATGAGGAAACATGAGGCAAATTCTAATTGAGGGGCATCCTACAATATACCTGACTAGTACTCCTCAATACTGTCAAGTCATCAAAACAAGGAACATCTGAGAAACTGTCACAGCCAAGAGGACCCTAAGGAGATATGATGACTAAATGTAATGTGGTGTCCTGGATGGGATCCTGGATCAGAAAAAAGGACATTAGGTAAAAACTAAGGAAATAATAATAGACCATGGTCTTTAGATAATTAAAATGTATTGATGTTGGCTCATTAATTATAACAAATTATCATACTAATGTAACATGTTAATAATGGGGGAAACTGGGCACCTGGGTGGCTCAGTTGTTAAGCGTCTGCCTTTGGCTCAGGTCATGATTCCAGTGTCCTGGGATCGAGCCCTGCATCGGGCTCCCTGCTCCGCGGGGAGCCTGCTTCTCCTTCTCCCACTCCCCCTGCTTGTGTTCCCTCTCTCGCTGTGTCTCTCTCTGTCAAATAAATAAATAAAATCTTAAAAAAAAAATAACAGGGGAAACCATGTGTGTGGGGGGTATAGTGGAACTCTGTGCTATCTGCTTAAATTTTCTGTAAATCTAAAACTCTTCTAAAAAATAAAGTCCATCAATTAAAAAAAATTCAAGGAGCTATAGCAGGCAAGATAAATAAATGAGAGTAACTGTCGGAAAAAAAGCTTACTAATTGTATTAAGAATTAAAGACACGACTTAATGCAGCAAAATTCAGAGTGAAAGATTTTTTTAAATTATCTGTTGTCACTTTCCACCGCACTTTATGCTATACATTGTCTTATTTGGTTCTCAGTAAATACTGTTTCTGTCTTTAAGTGAAGCTTAGACTTATGAAGTTACTGGTTCAAGTTTACTCAACTAGTGAAGGGACATAGCCAGAATTTACATCTGTGTCTCCTATATCCATGACTTTTTCCTCAATGTCATACTGCAGAGAATAAAGGTCAAAAGAATGAAAGCAGGGGTGGGGGATGGGTTAAATAGGTGATGAGGAATAAGGAGTGCATTTGTTGTTATGAGCACTGAGTGTTGTATGGAAGTGTTGAATCACCAAATTGCACACCTGAAATTAGTATTACACTGTATGTTGACTAACTGGAATTTAAATAAAAACTTAAAAAAAGAAGAATGAAAGAGGAAATTCAACCCAAAACATATCTGCTGAGATCGAGGTCCTGTGTTGGAAGGTATGAGATTATAGAGAAGGTCAGTCATGGACCTGAACTTGAGGAATATACGCTCTAGTTGGGGAGATAGAAAAATACGATTTGCGATAATACATGGTCCACTAGAGTGGCGAGGGGAGGCAGACGTGGCTGTTTAACATGCACCCAAACTTATTCCTGCGGGTGCTAAGAAGTTTCAAGGTCAGACTCCTACACTTCTATGCAATCAGTGCAGATTAGAAGATTATTTCTTTTTACCTGAGGGAGCATTGAAGGATAGGCATCTTGGTTTCTTTCTGGCTGTAAATAAGATGACACACATAAATGATAAAGAGGACAATCTTCTATCTAGTATAAAGGTCTCTGTCTATGGTTTTTCAGCTATGAACACTTTCCTTGCCACTAAATAGTTTAGTCGACATTCTAATTTTAAGCTTAGATTCAGCAAAAGACTCCTATCTTTCATGAATTAGATTGCAATAATATAAAAACAGTTATAGAGCACTTACTAGATGGCAGGGACTATTCTAAGCACTTTATACACATTATCTCTTTAATCTTTACAACAATCCTAAAGTGGGACCATTTTTTTTAAAGATTTTTTAAAATTTATTTATTTGACAGAGAGAGAGAGAGAGACAGTGAGAGAGGGAACACAAGCAGGGGGAGTGGGAGAGGGAGAAGCAGGCTTCCCGCCGAGCAGGGAGCCCGATGTGGGGCTCGATCCCAGGACCCCGGGATCATAACCTGGGCCGAAGGCAGACGCTTAACGACTGAGCTATCCAGGAGCCCTAAAGTGGGACTATTTTAACCCGTATTTTGCAACTGAGAAATTTGAAACATAAATAAGTTTAAAAGTTGTCCAGGGTTACCCAACTATAGTGACAGAGACAAAATTTGAACAGAATATGACCCCATAACCCATCTTATAATAATTATGGTATATTGCCCACCTGTGAACCCACCAAACACATGCACAGACACATAGACATAGATGCTAAAACAGTGTATTAAAGTGTGTTTACTATACTATAATTTATATGTGAGGAAATATAGTTTTTCTAATTTCTAAAATTATTTTGATCTTGGGTGCCTGGGTGGCTCAGTTGTTAAGCCTCTGCCTTCAGCTCAGGTCATGATCCCAGGGTCCTGGGATCGAGCCCTGCATCGGGCTCCCTGCTCCGAGGGAAGCCTGCTTCTCCCTCTCCCACTCCCCCTGCTTGTGTTCCTTTTCTCGCTGTCTCTCTCTGTCAAATAAATAAATAAAATCTTAAAAAATAAAAAATAAAAAAAATAAATAAAATTATTTTGATCTTCTCAAGCTCCCCAAGAGCTATTTAGCAGGGGCATAAAAATTCTCAATTACATTTAGTTTAAAAGTGAGTTCAATTACACACCATCAGCAAGTGGGATTTATTTCTGGAATGCATAGTTGGTTCAACATACAAAAATCAATGTACTCTACCATATCTACAGATTAAAAAGTAAAAAATCACATGATGATCTCAAGTGGTGCAGAAAAAGCATTTAACAAAATTTGATACCCTTTCATGATAAAAAACACTCAACAAACTAGGATTGAAAGGAAACCACCTCAGGGCTACTGGATGGCACAGTCCGTTGGGAATCCAACTCTTGGTTTTGGCTCAGGTGGTGGTCTTGGGGTGTGGGATCAAGCCCTGCATCCAGCTCCATGCCCAGCATGGAGCCTGCTTAGGATTTTCTCTCCCTCTCCCTCTGCCCCTCCAGCTCATGCTCTCTCACTCTCAAATAAATAAATAATAATCTTCAAAAAAAAAAAAAAGAAAGGAAACCACCTCAACATTATAAAAGCCATATATGAAAAACACACAGCTGACATCATACTCAATGATGAAAGACTAAAAGCTTTTCCTCTGAGATCAGAAACAAGATAAGGATGTTTACTTTCATCACTTCTATTCAACATAGTATTGGAAGTCCTAGTCAGAGCCACTAGGCAAGCAAAAATAAATAAATAAATAAGAGCAGCATAATCAGACAGACAACATAATCATGTCTGTAGAAAATCCTAAAGATTACACACACACA
Organism: Eumetopias jubatus; assembly: GCF_037043125.1. Classification (NCBI taxonomy): domain Eukaryota; kingdom Metazoa; phylum Chordata; class Mammalia; order Carnivora; family Otariidae; genus Eumetopias; species Eumetopias jubatus. Next base: position 44,797,880 of record NW_028274819.1, on the reverse strand, counting down.
CACAAACATACATACACAGAACTAATAAATTCATCAACATTGCAGGATACACAATCAACACACAAAAACCAGTTGCACTTATTTACACTCACAATGAACAATCCAAAAAGGAAATCAAGAAAACAATTTCATTTAACAGTAACATTAGAAGAATAAAATACATAAGAATAAATTTAACCATGAAGGTGAAAGACTTGCATGGTGATAACTACAAAACAATGCTGAAATTAAAGACACCAATAAATAGCAAGACATCCCATGGTCATGAATTGGAAGACTTAATATCGTTAAGATGTCAATACAACTCAATGCAATCCCTACCAAAAGTTCAATGACGTTGTTTGCAGCAACAGAAATATCCTTCTAAAATTCATATGGAATCTCAAGGGATCTTGGATAGCCAAAATAATGTTGAAAAAGAAGAACACAGTTGGAAAACAACACTTTCTGATTTAAAAACTTACCACAGAGGTATGGTAATCAACTCTGTGTGGTACTGGGTAATGACAGATATGAAGACCAATGGAATAGAATAGAGAACACAGAAATAAATCCTTGCATACATGGGCAAATAACTTTTGACAAGGGTGCCAAGAGAATTCAATGGGGGAAAGGACAGTCTTTTCAACAAGTGGTGTTAGGAAAACTGGACATCCACATGCAAAAAACTAGAAGCTAGGTCTTTACTTTACACTATATATAAACTTTAACTCAAAATGGATCAAATATCTAAGCCTAAAAGCTAAAACTTCTAGAATTCTTAGAAGAAAACATAGGGAAAATCTTCATGACATTGGATTTGGTAATGATTTCTTGAATATGACACCCAAAGGATCTAAGGGTAGGGGTGGAGAGGGTGGAAAGAAAATTTTCTCGGAGAAGGTAACATTCTAGCTGGGTCTTAGAGCAAGGAATTATATTACTATGTAACTGTTTTACATGTATATTTTGTGACTACAACTAGATCAAAAGCAATTCATGGAAGGTAGCCTGAAAGAATCATAGTTTCAGATTTCAAAGGATCTTTGTAGATTATTTAAACCAATATCTTCATTGTACTGCTGTAGACTGAATGTCTGCATCCCTTCCAAATTCATATGTTGAAACCTAATCCCCAGTGTAGTGGTATTTGGAGGTGGGACCCTTGGGAGGTAATTAAGTCATGAAGGTGGAGCCCTCATGAATTAGATTAGTGGATCTAGAAGAGGCTCCAGAGCTATCCTTTACCCCTTTCTGACATGTGGGGACTTAGAGAGAAGACAGCCATCTATGAGCCAGGAAGCCATTTCAGAAATAAATTTCTGTTGTTCACACGGCATCTCGTCTATGATAGTTTGTTAGTGCAGCCCAAACAGACGAAACTGCGGCTCTCAGAGGGGAAATAACTTGCTCCGAGTTCTTTTTTCATTTTCTTCACAGTAGCTGTCACAGATTTAGTAGGTCTACATCTCCCCAGATCGGGCATATGAAATGATTTCTTTAATATTGAAATGATGAAGACTTGTGCCCCCCGTCCCACTTGACTGAAGAAAGTGTTCTCACTTTATAAGTTCTGTTCCCTCGGTGGTTTTAACATCAGAGAAGCCTACACGTTCTGCAAATCCAACCCGTTGGAGTATGCTACCTAGTTAAGCAAATGGTCTCAGAATGTTGCTTTTCTGTCCACAAGTATGACCATTCATTTGCCTGCCCATCACATGCTGCAATTTGGGGATTATCATCTGTCCTTGAACACATGCTGCCCTCACTCTTCTGGTGTGGGCAGTAAGAGAAGGAAACAAACCCTTCCTTTCATTGATAGCAGACAGAAAGCAGAACAGAGAAAACAATGTATACCCATTGCTGGAAATGTGGCTGCTCAAGAGTCTTCAGACCTAGCTTAAGATCCATCTGGTTGGGGTCCAAGAAGGATGTCACATGCCTAGCTACTGGTCCACCACCTTCCGGTCAGCACCATCTTTTCTCTCACAAAAGAGAAGCCCTTGAGCATCTTGCCTGCCACAAGGCTGAAGCTCCCCCTACCACGAAGCAGCTTCAGGACCATCGCCTTAGTCCTCATTTTCTGTTCCAGAATCAACATCTTTCTAGGTTTGCAGAAAGATTGGGTGTAGAAATACCCCACCTAATTCAGAAGAAATCCCTTTTACTATATACAAGGGGGTTGTAGTGCAGAATGGCCTACAAAAATCCAGTCTCATTAGATCAAAATATGTCAATGTCAGCACAGTCAGGTTATTTCTTCAAATTATCTGTAGACCCTCATAATCCAACACAGTCTAGTTCCTCCCTTCCTGTTCTTTTCTCCGGCTCCAGATAATGTTTGGGACCTCACATTTTGGTACATTTTTTCAGATTTCCAGATGTCTTGGAGGAAAAACCTCTCATTTCCACAATAACAAACAAGAAAGCTATTTCAATTCAATCAAAGAAGAGAATAATTTTCCCCAAATAAGTAAAAATTCTGCAGAGTAGCACTGCCACACATCAAAGTTATGTAATCCAAAAGAAAACTGAACTCCTTCATCCAAAACATCTGCTTTCATGTCATTTCCATTTTCTCAAAAAAGAATGGATGGGTATTGGGAATATATGTATATATTGAACACTTCAAGTGGTTTCCCTCAAATCAAATAAGGTCTTCCTTAAAGGCAAATAGGGCAAAACAGGTCTTCAAATTTGACAAAAAAAAAAAAAAAAACTGCTTAAAACTTGAAAATTACACATAACTGACTTCTATCCAGCAGAGTTTTTAAAAAATCTTAGGGCTCAAAATATTCTCGAGTAAAGGAATAAATTGTTGAATTAAATGAACTAACTTAAATGTTTATCGAATGCCTGTTATATGCAAGCACTTAGCTAGATAACGAGTACACCACTGGAAAATAAAACAGTGCACCTTGCCTTTCTGGAATTTGAGCCTAGTGGAGAAGACAGGCGATAAATAAATGAACAATGGGGCGCCTGGGTGGCTCAGATGGTTAAGCGTCTGCCTTCGGCTCAGGTCATGATCCCAGGGTCCTGGGATCGAGTCCCGCATCGGACTCCCTTCTCCTTGGGAGCCTGCTTCTCCCTCTGCCTCTCTCTCTCTCTCTCTCTCTCTCTCTCTGTCTCTCATGAATAAATAAATAAAATCTTTAAAAAAAATAAATGAACAACAGGGGCGCCTGGGTGGCTCAGTTGGCCAAGCATCTGCCTTCAGCTCAGGTCATGATCCCAGAGTCCCAAGATTGAGCCCCAAATCGGGCTCCCTGCTCAGTAGGGGAGTCTGCTTATCCCTCTGCCCCTCACCCTGCTCCTGCTCTCTCTCTCTCTCAAAAAAAAAAAAAAAATCTTAAAAAAAATCTTAAATATAAAACGGGGGTGCACCTGGGTGGCTCAGTCAGTTAAGTGTCTGCTTTTGGCTCAGGTCATGATTCCAGAGTCCCAGGATCGAGCCCCGAGTCAGGCTCCCTGCTCAGCGGGGAGCCTGCTTCTCCCTCTCCCTCTCCCCCTGCTTGTGCCCGCTCTCTCTCTCTCAAATATATAAATAAAATCTTTAAAAATAAATAAATAAATGAACACTTAAATGCAAATGGGGATAAGCACCAAGAATAACCTGGACTTGGTTCTCTCTTAATAGAGAATAAAGGTGTATAGTGAGGGGATACCCCTTTTTTTAAAGTAGTCTCCACACTCAATGTGGGGCTTGAACTCACAACCCTGATTGAGAGTCTCATGCTCCACTGACTGAGCCAGTCAGGTGTCCCAGGGACAGCCTCTTTATTTTTTTATTTTTATTTTTTAAAAAATAGATTTATTTATTTTGAGAGAGAGAGAGAGATCCAGTTGGGGGAAGGGAAGAAGGACTGGAGAGAGAGATCTTAAGGAGGGTTCCCGCCGAGTGCGGAGCCTGACACAATCTCACCACCCATGAGCCAAAATCAAGAGTCAGACGCTTAGCAACTGAGCCACCCAGGTGCCCCAGGGATCGTCTCTCTAAATAAGATATCAGGGAGGGCCTCTTTGAGGCTCAGTCATATAAGCCTAGACTGAAAACTGAGATGGAGTCAGATGGGCCAAGCAGGGGAAGCCCTGTGTGTAAAGGCTCTCCGCCTCCAGTGTCTGCAGAATGAAGACAGGCCAATGTGTGTAACAATGGGGAAGAGAGAGAGAAAGCTGTGTCAATTTATGTAGGTCTTAACAGGACGCTATAAGGGCTCTGGATTTTATGCAATTGAGGGAGCCAGACAGGATTTTAAATAGGGCTGGGGTGGGGATTGGGCAGAAGATGTGACTAAATTTACAATTTCAAACGATTACTCAGCTTGCTGTGTGGTGACTGGATAGGAAGCCTTCAGTGAATAGGACCCGAGAGGCCAGTTAGGAGCTCTTGCAGGCGAGAGATGAGGGAGACTCCAACTAGGATGGTGGCGCACAGATTTGATCTTGTAGGTGCAGACCCTACAGAGGTGGTTGAGTGGAAAAGAGATAAAAATCAAGGATTACTGACTATTTGCTGCTCCTGTGTTGAGGCCCTTAAATAAAGTCTTCCCTCTTTGAGTTTATGTGCTCTTGGCCTTATCTTCAGTGACACTGATGAGTATGACCAAGAGTACACTTAAAAACCTGCCATTCCCCTGGCAGCTATCCAAAAAACACACAAAGTGAAATTTGCATTCCTCACCCTTACGGGTCATTACATTGATCCTGCTAGGCAGCGGTTCTATGTTCTTAGTTTGCTGGCACCAAAGTTTGAATAAATGAATATCTGTATCTTTTTCATCACTTAGCACACTATTAACACAGAGCTGATGATCAATGAATTATATGTTGAACTAAACTGAGAAAAAGTAGATATACTTAAAGTTATCAGGTTTACATTTTGAAAGCAGGTTCAGAATTTGGGAATAGGCAAAAAGTCATTAGGAGTCAGATATAAGAATAGCTCTACTTTAATGGCATGATGTGACCATAAAGTAGTGAGCGATTCTCTTGCATGGCTCATAAACTGAAAAGAAACTCCCAGAGAGCATCTACTTCCTCCTCAAACCCCTGAATCCCCACCCCAAGCTGCATGTGCTCACTCCTTGAGCACTTATAATAACTTAGGGTACCATCCGGGCATTGGATATACAAAGTAGCATAAAATATGGACCCTCGAGGAGGGTGAGGTGACCTCTTGTATGTAAGGCTTCCATAGAAATCCATTCGACCCCTACCAAAGCCTGTGTCTCACCAAAGTGCAGATTTCTGTTAGTCTGTCTTGTGCTAAGCAAGGCTCATGTGCTCCATGAGAGCAAAGATGTGTGTGTTTTTTCTTCACCATTTTCTTCCTTGCCCCTAGCAGTGCCTGGTACCTACTGGAGTGGATGTCTGTGTTTGCCTACCCATCGTCTTCCCTCTTCTTTAATAAAGGAACCCTCTCTCCTGTGAAGCATCCATTCCATATGGTTCACTCGACTGTGACCCCATCTGTATTGCAATAGAGTTGCACACATCAGAGTTCTCCCTGAAGATTTTCAGTGTGAGATTTAAGGGGAAGACTCTCCTCTGGGGTTGGCCAAACCGCAACTGAATCTTGGCAGGCACCATGCCTGCCACAAGGATGATGTTGGAGCTTCACCCAGATTCCCTTCACCTGGAGACTCGTACTATCCTTCCTTATCCCACAACCCTTGACTGACTGGCAAGGGGTCCCCAATCAGTCCCCCTTGCCTCAAACTGGGATATAGACTCTGGTGTGATTTAAGCTTCAGATCTTTCCATGGGAAAAGGCTGAAGCTAGTCTCTAGCTGAGACTGCGTTCTTGGGTAGCTTTCTTCCCCTGCTTCCTTCACATACCTTTTCCTGAAAGCATTCCCTTTCATGAGAATCCTATCTCAGACTCTATTTCTAGGGAACCCAGCCTAATCAGCCTGTATAAAAGAAAGATGAAGACTAATAACGGCGTTTGAATGCCTGGATCTTACCATGTTTTTCCTTGTACTTTTTAGTTAGGTGAGCTGATTTGTTTAAGCTATTTGGATTTGAGTTTCTGTCAGTTGCATCTAAAAGAGTCCTGACATTTAGCAGCATTCTATAAATGTTTGTTGACAAAGTATATCGAATTATAAATAGAGTAAAATGGAAAGTATAGGTGAGGATGAAAACAGTGTGAGCTAGTTTGTTTAAGCTACTTGGATTAGATTTCTGTCATTTGCATTTTAAAGAGTTCTGACATTCAGCAGACATTCTATCAATGTTTGTTGAATAAGTATATTGAATTATAAATAGCATGAAATGGAAATATAGATGAAGATGCAATAAATTGCATCGAGTGTTTTAAGAAATGGTAATTTGCATTTATCTGAGCCTATAAAGATAAACAGTGAATCAGCAAGAAGGTGAGTAGCGGAGACATTCTAGGCCTAAGGAACCTTTGTAAGAACAAAGATTTGGCAATGTAGAAGTAAAGGGTGATTGGGAAAAGATTTGTCCTATATGGGTAGAGCAAAGGAATGAAAAAAGATTATTTTGTTGAAGCAGCAAGTCTCTGAGATTGTATGGAGGGAAGGCAGATCATTACTGGTGTGTATCACCAAGCTTCTGGGCTAATGCTGACAGGTGGGCTCTAAAAGAAGGTACAAGATGTACAAACAACACTCTGATATGTTCGGGATGTAACAGCAAAGGGATTGCAGCAAATGTAATCAAGCTGTGGCTATTAGTCATGGTCACATGCAATCAGGGTAAAGATCTGCTGAGACCCATTGATTCTGAGGTGTGTTCTTCACCCACATGAGAGCTCAGTATACACAGGTCAGTCTCCTTGGTGTTATTTTGTCCTGATTTATTTCACCCGGGTGGTGCAAAAGCTGGCCTCTACAGCAAAATAAATACATTTATTTTGATCGTGTTAAAGTTGTCGTCAAAGTTGTTGGGTTTTTTTTTCAGAAAGCAATAAATAGTAAAAGTACGCAGTATTTCATATTGATTGCTCATAATAATGCCTGCTCTCACAAGGTCTAATATGAACTTCCATTTATATAGCCAGATGCTTTAACATGAATTATTCCATGTCATCTGCACAATTGCCCAACAAAATCAAAGTTTAAATTTTGCCAAAGTCACCAGACTTGAAGTCATGCCTTCTCTCTTCAAGTTCACACCTCTTTCTAATACTTAAGAATAGCCTCATGGTGATTCCTATGGGTATTCAAAAAATATTTGCTAAGATGAGCTGAAATAGCACAGTTAGTTCTTGCGTTTTATTTCTCTGTGCTCCTCAGAATAATGGCCTCCTTTGTCTGACACCTCCCCAGCACCCAGGGAGTCAGACTTCTCCCGGGAGTAAGCCCTCTTCCCCTCAGCTGCTTTTGTTGCTGGAAGAGCCTGACCTCCCCCACAGGGCTTTTGAACATCTCCTAGGCATTTCCAACTTAACATGTCTAAAACTGAATTCCTTGGACAGCTGAAACTAATATAACACTGTATATTAATGATACTGGCATTAAAATTTAAAAACTTAATAAAAATTTGAAGAAACGGAATTCTTGATGATTTCTCAGAAACGTCTATATACTCTCGTTGGCTCCCACTCTTCCCCATGGCAGCATTCCCCCTCCCCATGCCACCATCCGGTGAATTATTAATGCCAGAAATCTGAGTGTCAAGCTATCAATTTCACTTCCAGATTACATCTGGAATCTCTTTACTTCTCTCTGCTTTTCTCCACTAGCACCGTCCTAGTCTAAGACAGGCTCCTTTCCTTTTGACAGTTGTGAATGCCCCCTGACTGGACTTCCTGATTCTAATCTATATGCTCAATCCACTCTGCACACGTCAGCAAGAGTGAGCTTTTAAAAATGTAAATCAGATCACCACATTCTTTGGTTTAAAATCGTTTAATGGCTCCCAACTGCCCTTTGGATGAATCAGTTCTCACGTCACCTACCGTGCCCCACATATATTGCCCGCTTACCTTTCCAGTATCACTGTCCTCTTGGCTCCATACACGCTAGTCACACTGGCTCTCTGTCAGGTCCTAGGGTACACCCGGCTCTTTCCTGCCCCAGGGACTTTGCTGTTACACTTTTTTTCTGCTTGGAATGCTCTTGGTGATGCTAGTTCTCCCTATTCTTCATGACTTGACACACTTTAACTCTTCAAGGAGGTTTTCCATAAAATCCCTATCAATAGTAGTGGTCTCTGATATTCTCAATTATGACACATTTTCCTTTTCTTTGCAGCAATCTGCAATTATTTGCTGTAATTATTTTATTAATTACATTAATAGTCTAAGGACTCACACTTCATGATTTTAAAATTTGCTGAAAAGCTATAGTAATCAAGGCACTGCCATATTGGCATAAAACTAGACATAAAATAAATGGAATCGGATTGAGAGTTCAGAAATAAACCATTACATATTCAGTCAGTTGATTTTTTTTTAAATTGAGATACTGAGATAAAATATAAAATTTATCACCTGAATCATTTTTAAGTGTGCATTCAACGATGTTAAATGCCTTCCTAATGTTCTATAACCATCCCACCATTCACTTTCATGACTTAATCTTCTAAAACTGAACCCTGTACTCATTAAACAAGAACTCCCCATTCCCCCTCAGATCATGGCAAACACAGTTCTACTTTCTGTCTCTATAATTTTGACTACTCTCAATACCTATCTCATATAAGTAAAAACATACAGTATTTGTCTTTTTGCGACTGACTCGTGTCACTTAGCACAATTATCCATATTGTAGCATATGTCAGAATCTCCTTCCTTTTTAAGGCTGAATAATATATTCCATTGTATGTTTATGCCACATTTTGCTATTCCATTCATCCACTGATGGACACTTGGGTTGCTTCCATGCTTTAACTATTACAAATAACATTGCTATGAACATGGATGTAAAAATATGTTTGAGCCCCTGCTTCCAATTCTTTTGGGTATATATCCAGAAGTGGAATGCTTGATCACTGGTAATTGCATTTTTAATTTTTTGAGGAACTGACATCTCTCTTCCATAGGAGCTATACCTTTTTAAATTCCCAATAACATTGCACAAGGGTTTGAATATCTCTACATCCTGACACTTGCTATTTTATGGGTTTTTTTTTTTAGATAGTAGCCATCCTAATAGATGTGACGTGGTATCTCATTGTAGTTTTGATTTGCATTTCCTTAATGATTAGTGATATTGTGCATCTTTTCATATGCTTATTGATCATTTGTACATCTTCTTTGAGAAATGTCTATGTCTTGTCTGATTATTTTTTAAAGATTTTATTTATTTATTTGACAGAGAGAGAGAGAGAGTGAGCACACAAGCAAGGGGGAGCAGCGGAGGGAGAGAGAGAAACAGGTTTCCTGCTAAGCAGGGAGCCTAATGTGGGGCTTGATCCCAGGACCCTGCGATCATGACCTGAGACAAAGGCAGACGCTTAACCGACTGAGCCACCCAGGTGCCCAACTTGTCTGATTTTTAATCAGGTTTTTTGTCTTTTGTTGTTGCTGAGTTTTAGGAGCGCTCTATATATTGTGAATATTAATCCCTTATCATATATATATATATATAATTTGCAAATTTTTCTTCCATTCTGTGGGTTGCCTTTTCACTCTGTTGATAATGTCCTTTGATGCACAAAATTAGAAAAATTTTTCATGAAGTCTAATCTGTCTATTTTTTATGTTGCTGCCTGTGCCTTTGGTGTCATAGCCAGGAAATCACTGCCAAATCCAATGCTGTGCAGTGTTTGTTGTATATTTTCCTCTAAGAGTTCTATACTTTCAGATCTCACATTTAAGTCTTTCTGTTTTGAGTTAATTTTTGTATACGATGTTAGTTAAAGAGGCATTCATTCTTTTGCATGTGAATATCCAGTTTATCCAGCACCATTTGTTGAAAAGATGTCCTTTCCCCCACTGAATTGTCTTGGTACCCTTATCAAAATCATTTGACCATACAAGCAAGAGTTTATTTCTGGGCTCTCTATTTTATTCCATTGGTCCATATGTCTGTCTTTACGCCAGTACCACACTGTTTATGGTCAGTGTCAAGACAATCCAATGAAGAAAGAGTGATGTTTTTGACAAATGATGTTGGGGCAACTGGATATCCACATACAAAAGAATGCCATGGGATTCCTACCCACACCATATATAAAATTTAACTCAAAATGTGTCAAAGGCCTAGATGTAACAACTAAAAGCACAAGGTTCTTAAAAACAACACAGGTGTAAGTCTTTGGGACCTTGTATTAGGCAATAGTTTCTTAAATATGACACCAAAAGCACAAGCAACCAAAGAAAAAAAGATAAATTGGGCTTCCCCAAAACTAAAAACTTTTGTGCCAAGTGACACTGTCAAGAAAATGAAAAGAGGGCTCCTGGGTGGCTCAGCTGGTTAAGCGACTGCCTTCGGCTTAGGTCATGATCCTGGAGTCCCGGGATCAAGTCCCACATCGGGCTCCCTGCTCAGTAGGGACTCTGCTTCTCCCTCTGACCCTACCCCCTCTCATGCTCTCATTCACTCTCTAATAAATAAATGAAATCTTAAAAAAAAAAAGAAAATGAAAAGAAAACTTAAAGAATGAAAGAAAATATTTACAAATTATATATTTGATAAGGGGGTTCTATCCAGAATATTTTAAAAAGTCTTAAATAAAACTCAACAAAAATTCAAACCACCCAATTTTAAAATGGACAAAGGATTTTATTAGTCATTTCTTCAAGGAGGTATACTAATGGACAATAAGCGCATGAAAATATGCTCAACAACATTAGTCATCAGGGAAATGCAAATCAAAACCACAATTAGATACCACTTAATACTCATTAGGATGACTGTTTGAAAAATACAGACATTAATAAGGGCCAGGAATAAAGGAACGAGATTGCCTACAAAGGGCCAGGAGGGAACTCTTGTGGTGATGGAAACGAAGTGTTCTATATCATGTTGATGTGGCGGTTACAGGACGGCATACCTTTTTCAGAACTCATCAATTTTCACTTAAAAATAGTGAATTGTATATGCAAATAATATCTCATTAAAGCTGATTTCTAAAAAGGCCATCACCCCAAAACTTCATTTAAAGATGAAAAAGTTGAGCTCTAAAGGTAAGTGATCATGAAGGTAGGGGAAGTTAGAAATCCATCCAGCATCAGAAGGAGTCATTGACTCCTTATCTAGGGCCATATGCATTATAACTTGTAGCTTATTTTTAGAAAGAAAAGCATCAAATATACTTTCATTTATTTAGGTTTCCCCTCTACTATTTTTTTTTTTTTAGATCTTATTTATTTATTTGACATAGTGAGAGAGAGCACAAGCAGGAAGAGCAGCAGAGGGTGAAGCAGGCTTCCTGCTGAGCAAGGAGCCCGATGCGGGACTTGATCCCAGGACTCTGGGATCATGACCTGAGCCGAAGGCAGTAGCTCAACCGACTGAGCCACCCAGGCATCTGTCCTCCCTCTACTATTTGCTGGATCTTCTTGGGAATGCAGTAATTAAGTCAGGTTTGTCTTCTATTTAGCTCAACCTGGGATCAAACCTTTTGATAGTAAATAATATTGGAGTCCTCAATTGAATGACAGGTTGTCTCACCCCTGTCAGTAAAAGGGGACTAATAATTCTCCGTCAGCTTTTTAACAGACTAAGGAAAATTAAGAATGTCTCAGACAGCAGTTCGGTAGAAATAAAGGTATTATTTCCAGGTTTGTGACTTGTTTTGTATTTCTCTATTGCTTTATTTCAAAAGAAAGCAAATACTTCAGTTGACAACTCAGAAGTATTGATGAAGGAGGTTTTTGCAGACTTCATTTGGAAAATGCAGGGGAGCCCCCTGGTGTAGTTTCTTGTTACTGCACTTGAGTGATACTGCCATCAAGCGGAGAGAGGAGAACTGCCTGGTGGGGGTAACTCAAATAACCGGACTGGGTGAAACAGGTGATGGGGGATTAAGGAGTACACTTGTGTTGAGCTCCGAGTGATGTATGGAAGTGTTGAATCACTATATTGTACATCTGAAACTCACATAACACTGTATTTTAACTCTACTGGACTTAGAATAGAATAAAATAAAATAAAATAAAAAATAAATAAATAAATTTTTATTCTAACTTTACAGGTGAGGAAACTGAGGCTCAGAAAAGCAGAAATTTGCCCACAATGACTTTTTAGAAAGGACTTTAAAGTTGAAAACCTTCTATTAGGTACCACACCATTGGCCAGGTTCCAGGAATATAAGGGGACATAAGTTTAAGAACCTCCATATTCTTGGGGCGCCTGGGTGGCTCAGTCGTTAAACGTCTGCCTTCGGCTCAGGTCATGGTCCCAGGGTCCTGGGATCGAGACCCGCACTGGGCTTTCTGCTCAGTGGGAAGCCTGCTTCTCCGTCTCCCACTCCCCCTGCTTGTGTTCCCTCTCTCGCTGTGTCTCTCTCTGTCAAATAAATAAAATCTTAAAAAAAAAAAGAATCTCCATATTCACTGTAAATACGTAAAATAATTATAATCCAGAGGAAGTGATAGAAAGCATTGGGAAAAATTTCCTAAGAACAATGAGTTGAATCTCAAAAAGGGTATATCAATTTGTAGAGGAGGATGAGTTTTACAGGAAGGAAAATACATTAAATGCAAAGCTCCAGGAGTAGAGAAGACCCAGGCAGGGAGGGGATATGGTGCAGATCCCACTGATTCGAGAGAGCAGCAGGTAAAGGAGGAGAAGTCACCGGGTTGAACCTGGGAAACAAAGGGTCTCTAGGCCATTCTAAAGAGTTTGGATTTTTCAAGTATCTGTGCATCCACTGCTTATCGAATCAGTCATGTTTTAAGAAGTTAACTCCAGAGCCAACGTGGAAGCTACAGTGGAGGAGAGGGAGTAGTTGGGGCCTGTGCGAGGAGTCGGACATGAGATGACTAAACTGTCAACCAAGGCTGACCCAACGACAATGAGGACAAACAGGCAGAATGAAGAGATCCCGGGAGTCACACTTGTCAGAGTTGGGTGACCAGCTGGATTTGGGGGTTAAAGGAAAAGGAGAAGTGGAAGGTGACTCCAAGAACTGCATGGGTGGTAATGCTGTTGTTTTCTACACGTAGAACACAGAACTTGGGGCCAGTAAACAATGGGTCGAGAATTCAATCCCAGGCCTTCTGCCTCCAAACCTATGGTGTCTAATAGGCTAGCGATGCCAGTTGTAGCCAAACAATATAAATGAAAGTAATTTAAAATTCTTACAAAAGCAAATTCTGTAATATAGCCAAATTATTATATTAGCCTCTTCTGTTATGTAATAATTTCTCAAAAATATATATCCCTTTAAAGGCTTAATATGTTTATGTCATTTCCCCTCCATCACTAATTCTCTGCTAGGTTTCTGTCTACTTGCAGAGGAGCAATTTATCAAGAAAACTTGCATCTCTACAATCTAGTCTGTTACAGTAATATAGTAAGTGTAATGGCACAGAAGTCAACTCGCTCCAGTTCAGAGGTGCTCACTCTGGCTGATGTTACTGAAGTCCCCTGGCCACTAAACCTGTCACCCTCTGTCAGTACTGCGCCTCTCAGTGGAACTCACTCACTCTGTGCGCTGTGCAGGCCCCTAGAGCCGGCACTCGAAATGCAGTGGATGCTTCAATCCTCCTAATGTCTCTGCAAGGGAACCATTATCCCCCTTACTTTATTCATGAGGACCCTAAGGCCCAGAGAGGCTGAGAAATTTGTTCAGAGTCCAACAACTTGAAGTATATATGCCAACCACTCCGACACCTGCTCTTCCAGCCGAAATACGGCAAGTCCCAGACCTGTATCTCAACACCCAGCCGGCCACCCCCACGTAGACATCCTTCCCTTGCCTCAGAGCTCAATGCCTCAAGTCAGGTTCATTATTTTCCCCACAACGTGCCACTCCTCTGTTTTCCATCCTGGTTGATGGCATCAGTATGCACCTGATCATTCTAGTCAAGAACCTGCAAGTCACCTGCGTCTTCCACTCTTGTTACCTTCACCATGACCTCACATTTTACTTGACCTTCCTGCTCCTATACATTTGCTTTTAAAACATAGTTGACTATGCACTCATGCACATTCTTTTAACTTGAAAAATAATTTCTAATAACTGCCTGTCTGACAGGTGGATCTCAATAGAACAGCAACTCGCTTTAAGTTACAGAAGGGGATCTGGAGATCTATTATTTAGCAGTGTTTGATTAGTGATCATTTTTTAGCTTTGCCACAAGTCTGTAGTAATGTATTAGCAAGTTACTAGATTCACAATAATATAAGAGCATCATTTCTAGAAGTAATAAGTATTGTTAAGCAAACCAACAGATTCGAAAAGCAAAGGATATTTGATCATACATGAGATTATGCTGCTGTAGCACTTGAATACTTTGTAGATTTTTTTTAAAAAAAGATTTTATTTATTTATTTGACAGAGAGACACAGCGAGAGAGGGAACACAAGCAGGCAGAGTGGGAGAGGGAGAAGCAGGCTTCCCGCAGAGCAGGGAGCCCGATGCGGGGCTCGATCCCAGGACCCCAGGACCATGACCTGAGCTGAAGGCAGACGCTTAATGACTGAGCCACCCAGGTGCCCCTATTTTGTAGATTTTTATCAGTGATGAAAATGTGGCAAGATCCTGAAATACACCTTTTGGCCTGACCATAACATTCATCTTTTAGTGACTCGCAATTTAACAATTAACTTATTGAACACATAATTTATTTTCATCTTTGGGTTTTTACTGGTTTACTCCTCCTACCCCAATAAAAATTCTTTATACAGTATACACAGAAGGCAAAAACTGACTGCCTAGGTTTGTGTCCTGACTCTGTCACTTCTAGCTGTGTGACTCAAGAGAGTTTCTTGATCTCTCTCTGCCTCAGTTTTTTCAGTGGTCAGACGAGGATGGTAATAGTAACTACCTCATGGAGGTCCTGTAAGGATTAAATGTAAGTCAGGGAGTGCATAAGGGCGCTACAAAAGGCAGAGGCAGCTGAGTCCAATTTGGACTGCAAAGAAGCATCTCTGTGAGTGGCAAGGACCATCTGTGGATGTGAAGTTATTATAGTGATGGAGTCTTGGCACCAAGTGGAAAAACATGGGCAAACGCAACATATTAGAACTAAAATAGCTATAAGAATGAGAAGTCCAACGAAGAGACCCTTAGTAGTTGAGCATAGTCCTCTCCTGAACCAGGAATTTAGCCAATCGTCAAAAGAGTGGAAAGGATTTTGTAGAGCCTTAATTTGAGTACTCATATCTTTTTGTAGTCCTGTGACATTTTTATGATAATCTGGGATATATACACAGCATTCCGTTTTAACAATGGTACGTGTATCTCTTTGTGCTGCTGTTAGGACATCTAAAGCCATTCTATTTTGCAGAACGACTTTATACCTCAGCATTAAGTAAGGAGATGCTGTTTTGTGAATCACCGAGTGCCTTTATGGTGTATTTATTAAGGGCTTCCATATGCCAAATTACATTTTCCAACCCATATGCCAAATTACATTTTCCAACCCTACAGAGGGTATAAAAATGGACGTCAAATGGTCATACCAGTGAAAAACAGATCAGGTCCATCTTTGTTTCAAATTGGGAAGATTAGCCGGGGTGGTGATGCTTTTGATAATGAGCCCATGAATCCAGGCAAAACCTAAGGTGCAATGACCTATCCACCCTGGAGGAAGCCAGGGCCATAGGTTAGTTCCACATAACCAGTGGGTTCCATCTAGGGCTAGCCTTCTGATTCCAGGTGGCCTTATCCAATCAGGAGCAAACCAGTTAGTTGCTGGAGTATAATGGTTTGAGAACATGTTTCCAATGATAGCCATCTGCAATGCTGGATGTTATTTGCCCAGGTGTCTTACGTATTATTTCTTTGCTCCCAGCAAAAAACTGCATTTCTACAGAGCTGTCTGGTGGTGGGTGTGAGCCATAAACCTGTATCCCAAATTTGATACATACCATCTTTAGTGTAACAATAACTAAGGTTTTGTGATTTGGGCACTAAAGGATGGGCATCAATTTGAGGGCTTGCAAAGTCAGTTAATATTTTAATAGTCTGAGGGTATGAAAAAGTCTGGTTATGTCCTGGTAAATTCCATGTCCTACTGATCATAGGTAGATGTATCACGAAACATGGTGTCATTAGGTTATATATTATTTCTGAAATATAAGTATATAGAGAGTGCCAATCAGTGCCTTGTAAAGGGGAAACCCACCAGGGTAACTGGGATGTGTTTGACATGGGCAAAATTTCACATATCCAACAAGCTGTTTGATTTTGAAGTTCAGCGTAATGTTGTGCCCATTGTAGAAAGGAATTGTCTGCTAAAATTGGTGAACGGAGAACAAAGAGAAAACAGACAACCTTCATTGTCCGAGGAGGAGTTTGAGATCTACAGGTTCACAAGAGTAAGAAGGCACGCTAGTTTGTTCATTGATTTCCTGTGAAGGAGGTTCAGGTCTTATTCTAGATATATGGGTCCCTCTGACTTTACTGCAGTAGGAGTGCATTATATGACCTGATATGGACCTTTCCATTTTGGATTTAAGTCCCCTGCAGTATTTGATTTCCAATCTTTTATCTTATTTATTTATTTATTTATTTATTTATTTTAAAGATTTTTATTTATCCATTTGAGAGAGAGAGCATGTCTGGGGGTAGGGAGGGGCAAAGGCAGAGGGAGAGGGAGAAGCCGACTTCCACTGAGCAGGGAGTCCCATGAGGGGCTTATCAAGATCACAACCTGAGCCAAAGGCAGCCACTTAACCAACTGAGCCACCCAGGCGCCCCTGACTTCCAATCTTTTAAGGAAACCATGTCTCTGGGGCTTACATGGGATGGACTTTTAGTTATAGTTAAACCAGATTTTGGGAGCATGTGATCAGTGTATTTATTAAGTAACTTATGAATTAAACCGGCCTTGAGTGAATAATTCAATAAAGTATTATAATCTTCATCCAATAACAGGTCCACTGTAAGAAAGGGTTTTCCGTATAATGACTCAAAAGGGATAAGTCCTGGAGGTTGTTTTGGAGCAGGCCTCATTCTCAGCGGTCCTATTGGTAAGAGAGTAACCCAAATTTCCTGGGTCTCCAAACTAAGTTTAGTTAGGTGCCAAAAAGCTATGATTAGCTTTTTCCACTCTTCCAGAGGATTGTGGATGCCATGCTGAATGCAGAAAATATTTACTTTTTAAAGCTTGTGCTATTTGCTGAGGTTTTTTGTGTGTGTGCAGGAAAAGAAGGACCATTGTCACTTTGAAAGAACGGTGGGAGGCCAAAACTAGGAATGGCTTCTTGCAACAAAGCTTCGGTTCCTTCCCTGGCTCTTTCAGCCTTACAGGGAAAGGCCTCGATCCATCCTAGTAAAAGTATCAACAAACACTAGTGGGAACTTATATAGCCTTTGCAAGGAGGCATTTGTGTGAAATCAAGCTGCCAGTTGTCTCCTGGATAAGTTCCACGCCTTTGGACTGGTTTTAAAAGTGGGGGGGGGGGTGGGGGCGGTGTGCAGACTGTGCCTTCTGGATTTACTTGTGCACAAACAATACAGGATAAGCAAACCTGTTTTATTGTAGTTGTTAAATTTACCCCAACAAATATACTTTTAATTAAATGTTCTAAAGTACCTTTGCCCAAATGAGTTTCCTGGCATGAACCCTGTATTACCTTCCACAGGTTATTTTTGGGTAAAAAGATTTTTCTCTCATCATTAACAAGCCTGTCCTGTGCATTTTTGGAATATCCTCATTCCTGGGCTATGTGAATTTCTTGGTCTGATTAGACTGGAGTTATAGACTTTATTAGAGTCAAGCCTGGTATGAAACTTAGTATTTATTTTGAGCTGCCTGCTTGGCTGCATCATCTGACAAATTGTTTCCTTTAGATTCTAAGGTCATATCCTTTTGATGTCCCCTGAGGTGAAACATCTACCTCCTTAGATAGGTGTACAGCCTCACGAAGAGTAATTATTTCAGGCCCATATTTGATTGAGGAGTTATGGCTCAATAATAATCCCCTTTCCTTCCAAATTGCCCCATGGGCATGTAGCGCCAGAAGAGCATATTTGGAGTGAGTATAAATATTAATTTTTAGGCCTTTTGCCAACTGAAGAGCATGGGTAAGGGCTCTTAATTCAACCTTTTGAGCAGAAGTATTTATCGGAAGGCTTTTGCCTCAATGGTCTTGGTTAAACTATAGCCTATCCGGGTTATCTTTCTCCCTAATCCACGAAGCTATTGCCATCAGTAAACCAACGATCATTGGCATTTTCAATAAGGGAATCTTTTAAATCTAATCTGCTAGAATAAACAAGATCGATCATCTCTGAGCATTCACATTCTAACATAGAGGGATGATGGTTAGGTCTAGGCATAAGGATAGCTGGGTTTAAAGTTTGAAAGGTTTTAAGTATTATTTCAGGTGTGTCTAAAAGCATAGCCTGGTATTAAGTCAGCTTCCCATCATCCATTGGTGGCCTTTGGTCTCTAGGACACTTGGGACCTGATGTGGAGTCACCACTGTCAAGGATTTTAAGTTTTGAAGCTGCTTCTAGCAGAGGCTTATTGCAGCCACTGCTCAAAGACAAGCCGGCCACTCCTGTGCTACATTATCAAGTGACTTTGAAAAATAGCCCACTGGTCTTGTTTCATTTCCGAATTTCTGGGTAAGGACTCCCAGAGCATGTGCCTGTTTTTCTACTGCACATAAAGTGAAGGGTTTTTTTCTAGATTTGGTAAAGCCAAAGCTGGGGCTGATGAAAGCTTAGAAGCTTAGGTTTTAATATTTGGGCTTTAGTCCAGAGTAATGGTTCTTCATCAGGTTGTTTAAATGAGTCATGCTGTGGTTTGGCTAAGAGCCCCAAATCCAGGAATCCACAGGTGGCAAAAACCTGCCACACCTAAGAAAGTTGCAGGTGGGGGTTCAAGATCTCATAGAGCCTTTTTTCTGTCAGTAGACAGGGTACAGTGTCCTGGTGTTAGTTCATACCCCACATATTGTACTTTTTGTTTAGACATTTGTGCCTTTTTAGGGGAGATACCATACCCTCTGTCTGCCAAGAAAGAAGTTAAGTAAAATTACAGAATTACTATCAGACATTCCTTTTGTGGGAGTACAGATTAAAATATCATCCACATACTGAATTATAGTCCTTTGAGGCAAGAAGATATCACGGAGGTCTTTACTAAGCGCAGCCCTGAATAGGAGAGGACTGTCTCTAAATTTCTGCAGCAAGACTGTCCAGGCTAATTGAGCAACCTGTGAACTTGAAGGTGAGGCTCATTCAAAAGCAAATAGTGGCTGTGTTTCCTTCACTTGGGGGGAATGCAAAAGAGGCATCTTTTAAATCAAGTACTATAAACAAGTTGGCATCACCAGGGACCTGAGTGAGAATAGCATATGGATTTGGCACTATGGGATGACTAGGCATTACTTCCTCATTTACAGCTTTTAAATCCTATACCATCTGGTAGTCTTCATTGGCTTTTTTACTGGTAAAATTGGAGACTTATAAGATCGACAAGGCTTTAAAAAAACCATGTTTGAGAAACTCATCAATAAGTGGTTGTAACCCAGTTTTTGCCCCAGGTTTTAAGGGATTTTGTTTTGTATGAGGTATAGTGGTTGGGTCCTTTAAGTTCACTTTAACTGGCTGGGCTTTATTTAAGAGCGTGGCGTGGGCCATCGCAATCCCAAACCTGTGGATTTACTTCCAGATATTAGAAGGGATACCAGGGTAAGGTTTTAATTCTCCAGATGTTATAAAGAGCAAGCCATCCCCTTCTTTAGTAAGAGCAAACCTGCTTCCTAGTTTATACATTAAGTCTCGTCCAAGTAATGGAGTGGGGCGAGATGGAAGGACTAGAAAAATAGGAGTAACCAATTGGTTTCTATATTTACAGGTTAAAGGCTTTGTCTGGTGATATGATTTAGTTTCCCCTCCTATGCCAACATTTTTATGATTAGAAAGACAAGTAGGGCTGGAGTGCTAAATAAGAACAGAGTGAGTGGTTCCTGTATCAGTTAAAAAAATTAAAAAACCTACCTTCCACATTCAGTGTAACCAGGGGCTCAGACATCCTGATATCAGAGGGAGCCGGACCTGCCTCAGGGCCCTGTCATGCTGAAATCCTCTGGCTCCTGCTCTCGGGCAAGGAGTTGAGTTCCTGTCTTCCTCTCTCTCTGGAGATGAGGACAGTCTCTCTTCCAATGTCCTTTTTTCTTACAGACAGGACATGGCCGTGGTGGAGAGCATTTGTTTGGACATTCTTTGCTCCAATGTCTCTGATTTGGCCGTACCCATAGCATAGGGTCTACCCTGGTTCTTTTTCTGATACTGGCATTTTCTTTGGTGCCTGGTTAGTCTGGTGTTGTGGGGAATCCACGGTAGCACCAGCCAATATTTAAGCCTGTATTTTATCCCGCAATTTAGTTCTTGTTCCTTTTCCTGCCGTAAGGCCATATCTCCATTATTACAGACTCCAATAGCTAACTCTAGCAGGTGCTGGTGGGGTTTGAGGACCTAGAGCCATTTTAGTCAGTTTTTGGTGGATGTCAGGTGCTGACTGCCTTATAAAATGCATGTGTAATATAGCTGTTCCCCCAGGTGGGATTGGGTCCAGATTTGCATATTTATGGATGGCTTCTATTAAATGACCCTGAAATAGAGTTGGATTCTCATCAGCTCTTTGAGTAACTTCCTGAATTTTATCAAAGTTTACAGGTTTAGAGAATCCTTTTTTCATTCCTTCTATTAAATAAGTGATCGTTTGGTCTTGTCTTTCCCTTCTCTGTCTTCTTGGTAATTCCAGTGAGGTTCAGGATTGGGAACAGCAGTTCAGTTTCCCCCATTGGATAACTATCTCTGGCTGCTAGCTCATCAGCAAATTCTTAAGCCCCTTTTCCTCAGGGGTACAACAATGAGTTAATATGATGTATATATCTTACCAGGTCAAATCAAACATAAAAGATAGTTGTTGAAAGCCCTCAATAAATTGAGAAGTGTTTTTGGAATATCATTCTGTTGTTTTACCTGAGTCAGGTCTGCCATGGAGAATGGGACATAGACTTTAATTGTGCCCATCTTTCCATTAGCATCCTCCCTAAGAGGATGCAATCCAGATTTAGGTGGAATTCCTGGAAGATAAGAAGTTCTGCTCCAAGTATGTCCAGCTGGGCTGGGAGCAAAGGGATTTTGAGGTTTATAAGGAGGAAGGTTAGTTGTTTAGACTGGCTGGTGATTCCTCCAGTAGCCCGGGTTTATTAACAGGAATGGGCCTATTTAGACAATCATCATCCAATATGTCCAGAGGGGTTTATTAACCTGGTTGGTGGTTAGACACATTCTGCAAGAAGCCTTAGGTTGGGGTCCTGATTTAGGGCCATAAAGGCCTGGACATAAGACACCTCAGTTCATTTGCCCTTTTTTTTTTTTTTAATTTACTTATTTGCCAGAGAGAGAGAGAGAGAGAAAGAGCACAAGCAGGGGGAGCGGCAGACAGAGGGAGAAGCAGGCTTCCCGCTGAGCGGGGAGCCCAATATGGGACTCAATCCCAGGACCCTGCGATCATGACCCAAGCCAAAGGCAGCACCTTAACTGACTGAGCCACCCAGGGGTCCCTCATTTGCAGTTTTTTTTTGCAAGAGCGATCTAACTGATAGATTGTACTGAAGCTTAATGTCCCATTAATGCACCATTTTTCCCTGTCTCCTGAGGAGTACTGAAGCCATGCAATGTTACATAAGATCAGTTTATTTTTTCTTGAATCTTGCAATCCAAATTGATTCCAGTGGGTTAAAAGGCATCCCAAGGAAGAATCCTTGGGGACTGAAGAATAAGATTCCATGTTCCTAGAAAAGTAGAGAAGGTCTACTTTTAAGGGATTTTGTCTTGTATGAGGTATAGTTATTAACTATAACATTAACAAAAAATTAACAAAAAATCCCCCTTGACTCCCAGGTGGCATCCCATGCAGGATATGTCAGGGGTTCTTGGTGTCAAAGTGACCAGAGGTGTCCCTCTAAGGAGTCACTAAGAACAACGCCTCACCTTATAGGAGGGATGCCAGCATTCGCCCCCTTCCCCATTGCATCCAAAGCTACAAATGGGTGCTGGGGAATGGACCAAAACGCTGTGCTGTGCCATGCAGTGAAGAACCCACTGCTTTTAATCCATGGAAAACACTAACAATAGTTTTACAGGGGGGAAATTACCCAATCTTGTAATTTAAGTAGTTAGTAGGAGACACTGACAGAAACAGTAGAGATCGAAACCCACCATGATGTAAGCGACAGTCCAACACCTGTAGTCCTTACAGCTGACTTCCCTAGGAAACAGTCCCCGGTTAGGTTTTAGTTCAATCGGGTACTGTTTTGGCTGGCTCTGGGTGGAGTTCTCATGGCCAGAAGTGGCAAGACCAGAGATGTGAAGAGGATCACATTAGACCAATGAGGAGGAAACCTCACATGGGAGTCTTAAGATTGGCAGCCATCCTAGTGACAGGTGGCTGTCCTGTGCCCAAAAAGACAACTTTGTATAAGAATAGGAAGAACGGAAGGGCATCAAGTTTCTGGGTCTTATTACCATTCTGGCTAGGGTACTTAGCTTCCAGTCAAAAGGCTTTCTCCTCCCTATAGAGTAGCCACGGGCTAGAGGATTGGAGCCTGAGCAATCGACATGAAAGTGTTCCAATAAGACTGTACTCCTTGAAGAGCACCTGATATGAGATTAAAGAGAGAGAAGAGGAAATACCCACCAAGTTTGTACGGGGGCGCAGAGTCCAGATGAGAAGGCTCGAGCCCCACATTGGTCACCAAATGATGTGATTTGAAGTTTGGGTCCAAGAGTGAATGGGCAAGAAAGAATTCTTGAGATGTTTTCAGTGCAAAAAGGTGTTGTTATTATAGCACAGGGACAAGACCTGTGGGCAGACAGAGCTGCCCTTGTGATTGTGAGGATTATATACTTTTAAGTTTTAAGTTTGCGGAGGGAAGGGGGATAGAAGATAAGTTACTAAGGAACTTTTCTATGCCGAAAGTGAGGTTTCAGGATGTTGGCGGTCTGGTTATTGTCAAAAAGTTGCTTTTAGTCTGTAATAAAACATCAACATTAGGGCAGCCATGAATTCCTTGAAGAATGTCATGCTGTGCATGTCTCAGGTATTTATCAGCCGGCTGCGAGTTGTACAGAGATTTAATTTAAGCTACATTTATCTTGCCTTTGTTCTCCTCATCATTCTCCCCCCACCCCGTGCTGACATGCTGACCCTAAAGTCTACCCTAGCTCTAGACTTAATGAATGGGATAATATATTTCCTTATTGTTTAAGACCATGTGAGTGGAGTGTCGCATTCCTTATAGCCCAAAATGCTATGAATCTTTGGTGTGGATAAATTACTTATCTTCTTTGAGCCTCAGTTTCTCCATCTAAAATAATCCCTATATGCCTATATCTTGAAGTGTAAGTGAGATTTGTCATGCCCGCTGGCATGAGGCTATCATTGCTAGGTTACGATAGTACTTCTTTGCCCTGCTCATAATCTGACCCCATACTGAGCTGTTTAGGTAGCTTGGACTCTATTTCATATTCTCTCAGGAATTTAACCCTGCATAATCTGGACTGACAACCTTGAAACTGAGAAAATCTCAGTCAGCTCCATAAAGCTATACAGCAGTGTAGTATAATGATTAGGAAAGAGGGAGCGGGAATTAGACCACCTTGGTTCAAGTAAGAGCTGCCCACTAACTGTGATCTTTAGGTAAATTATTTAACTTCTCTAAGGCCCCGATTGTTTTTACATTGAAAGGAGGTGATATATTAAGATTTCAGCCCATTGATATATATATATTATATATATTTTTTGGTTACAGTGGTATAATTTGTTCATATGTCTTTAATCACTGGTTACTTAGCCTCAAAAATCTTCCTGTACATGCAAAATATACTGAACTTGAAATGTGGTTGAGAGCCAGCCTGTGAGAGGCTTGGGAGACGTTTAGCAACTTGCCAAAGGTCACAATGGATTGTAAGTGGGGGAAGCTGGGGCATGAAACTACATTGTTTGATTTTATTTATTTATTTATTTACTTACTTACTTACTTATTTATTATGTTCAATTAGCCAACGTATAGTACTTCATTAGTTTTTGATCTAGTATTCAACAACTCATTAGTGTTGCGATGAGCACTGGGTGTTATACATTGTCTGATTTTAAATCCAGAGTTCCTCAAACAGAAAATATTTGTGCTCAGTCTAACTATGTTTCACCTTACACAAATGCTTGCAGGCGTATGGTAAAAATTCAATGAACAGTTCCCTCTCTCCCTGCAACCAAGGCACCCTCAGCCAAGGGAAACATTTATTCATGAACTTCAGGGTTTCATTTTTTTTTTTTTCCCTAGAGAACTGAAACCTCTAGCCCCTACCTACTGAAAATGTGGCCCTTACACCAGAAGCTTTGGCATCTCTGTGGAGCCTGCTAGAAATGCAGGATATCAGACTCTACTTCAGACCTCCTGAATCAGAATCTGGAGTGTAACAAAACCCTCAGGTGAGTTGTGTGCCCCTTAAAGTTGAGAAGCTCTGCTTTAGTCTAGCTGAAACTGAAGGATTCCTGACTTCTGATGATCACATAATATCATTTATGAATTTCTCCTTAACATGATGAAATTTCCAAATAATTATGTCCAAACCACTCTCTCAAGAATTTGTAAAAGGGGGTGGGGGGCGTCTGGATGGCTCAGTTGGTTAAGTGACTGCCTTCAGCTCAGGTCATGATCCTGGAGTCCCAGGATCGAGTCCCACATCGGGCTTCCTGCTCAGCAGGGAGTCTGCTTCTCCCTCTGACCCTCCCCCCTCTCATGTGCTCTCTCTCTCTCTCTCTCTCTCTCTCATTCTCTCTCTCTCAAATAAAGAAGTAAAATCTTAAAAAAAAAAGAATTTGCAAAAGGGGAATCAGAGAAAAATAAGATTAATACTTAGTGGTATACCTTGCTAAAGGCGAGGAGACTTGAAATCAATTTATAAGTCTTTTTGAAAAACTACAAAGGAATTTAGACAGAAATTTCTTTCATACTCCAAACCACTGAGTCCAATGGAGATAACAAATATTTACTGGAAAAATGAAAATACGAGGGGAAAAGAAACTTAGCAAATAGCAACACCAGGCATTATACATTGTTTAATTTCTCATCACAAGATTGGATCCTCACTGTGTATATACAGAAACAGAGGCAAAAAGAGGTTAGGTAAATTATTCAAGGCCATGCAGACTTGGGTCTGAATCCAGATTTGTCTGAATCCAAAGCTCCAACGCCACTCACTGTGTGACCCATATATACTGTGCGAGGTACTGCAGGAATCCAAAAGAAGCTCCTATTTTCTCAGTTCTAAGATGTACTTGTTTCTCTACAGCTTGACATGTCTGAAGTTGGGATGCTTCTTAAACCAATGTCAAAAGAATCTTGCCAAGGTGCCAAGAAAATTTAATGTAGAATGGAAAGGTTTTTTTCAACAAATAGTGTCAGAATAACTGGATATGCAACTGAAAAAAATGAACCTTGACCCATACCTCATACCATACACTAAAATTAATTTGAGATGTATCATAGATTTAAATGTAAAAGCCAAAATTTTAAGTGTGTAAGAATATATTTGTAACCTTGGAATAGGTAAATATTTCTTAAGATACAAAAAGCACCAAATGTCCTCATACCTGCTAAGATGGCTGCTATAAAAAATAATAGAAAATAACAGAATTGGAGAGGAGATGGAGAAATCTGAACCCTTACGCATGGTTGGTGAGATTGTAAAAATAGTTCAGCCACTATGGAAAACAATATGGAGGTGCCTCAAAAAATTCAAAATAGAACCACCATATGATCCAGCAATCCCACCTCTGGGTATATATCTATAAAAATTGGAAGCAGGGTTTCAAAGAGATAGTTGCACATTCATGTTCATAGCAGCACTATTTATAATAGAAAAGAGGCAGAAGCAATTCAAATGTCCACTGATGGACGAATGGATAAGCAAAGTGTGGTATATACATGCAATGGAATATTATTCAGCCTTAAAAAGGAAAGAAGTTCTGTCACATGCTAGAACATGGCTGAACCTTGAGGACATTATACTAAACGAGATAAGCCAGTCACCAAAAGACAAATATTGTATGATTTCACTTATATGAGGTATACAGAGTAGTCAAAATCACAGAGGTAGAAAGTAGAATTGAGGTTGTCAGGAGCTGGGAAGGAGGAATGGGGGGATTATTATTTCATGGGTATAGGGCTTTAGATTTACAATTTGAAAAAGTTCTGGAGATCTGTGTCATAACAATGTGAATTACTTAGCACTATTGAACTGAACACTTTAAAATGGTTAAGATGGTAAATTTTATGTTATGTGTTTTTTACTATAATAAAAAACTTAAAAAAAACTATCAAAAAAAGAACTTAACATAAAGGAGAAGAAGTTAATTATACCTCATAAAAAGTTAAACTAGCCATTCCTTAAGACAGTGAAAAGAAAACAAAAAGGCAAATCACATACTGGGAGAAAATATTCACGATATATATATCCGCAATGGATACTATGGTGCCCCTTCAGACTTCCCTTCCACAGCTGCCAGAAGTTTAGTAGCTATATCAACAAGTGAGTCGGCCTCTAGACATCGCCCTTGGAATGTGAGCTGAAGACCAGGTTTGGAAATATGGATACGGAGGTCACAACAATCAACTGGATGAACATTGACCCATACCTCATACCATACACTAAAATTAATTTGAGATGTGTCATAGATTTAAATGTAAAAGCCAAAATTCTGAGTGAAGTCCCTTAGGGATAGAAAAGAGGTTTACATGAGAGTTTTGAGGAAATCCAATATTTAATGTTTGGGTAAAGGAGGAAAAAGAAGGGGAGGGAGAAGTGGAGAAGAAAGAGAAGGGCATCCAGAGAGACGGGAGGAAAACGAGGGTTGCGTGGAGACCTTAACGTAAAGGGAAGGGGATGCGTCAGAAGGGAGGTAGCTTGTCAAATGTCACCGAGAAGTTATGTAAGAGAAAGGCTGGAACAATGTTTACCAGATTTGGCAATATGAGGTCACTGGAGACAATAGGTAAGAGCAATTTGTTTGCATAATAGAGGCAGAAACCAGATTGATGAGTGAGAGGTAAGGAAATAAAAACAGCAATGAAACAACTCTAAACATTTTTGAATGAGGAGAGAAAAGAGAACTAGGTTGGCATTGGGAGTAGCTACCCGGAGCAGATGGCAAAATGTTTAAAAATTCAATTTAGTTATTTTTGAATAAGTGCTACATTCACTTGGTTCAAAGGTTTTAAAAAATTATACATCGAGAAATCTTAATTTCACATACGCCATCTACTTCTTTATAATCCACATCCCCTACCTTGTCCTCTATATGTAACCACTAGCTATTCATTTTTTGGAATCCTTCACTATTTCTTTTTTTTTAAAGTTTTTATTTAAATTCCAGTTAGTTAACATACAGTGGAAAATTAGTTTCAGGTATAGAATTTAGTGATTCAGTACTTCCTTACAACACCTGGTGCTCATCACAACAAGCACACTCCTTGATCCCCATCATCTATTTCACCCATTCCCCAACCCACCTCCCTTCTGGTGACCACCAGTTTGTTCTCTATAGTTAAGAGTCTGTTTCTTGTTTTGCCTCTCACTATATATTTCTCCCCCGTGTTTGTTTGTTTCTTAAATTGCACATATGAGTGAAATCATATGGTATTTGTTTTTCTCTGATTTCGCTTAGCATAATACTTTCTTGCTCCATCCATGTTGTTCTAAATGGCAAGATTTCATTCTTTCTGATGGTTGTGTAATATTCCATTGTAATGTAATATTCCATTGCAATGCAATATTCTATTGTAAATATATAATATTATAAATATATAATAAATATAATAATTATAATTAATTATAAATAAATAATTACAAATATAAATATATACATATTTACACACCACATCTTTACCCATTCATCAGCCAATGGACACTTGGGCTGTTTCCATAATTTGGCAATTGTAAGTAATGCTGCTATAAACATAGGGGTGCATGTATCCCTTTGGATTAATATTTTTGTATTTTGGGGGTAAATGTCTAGTAGTGCAATTGCTGAATAGGGTAGTTCTATCTTTAACTTTTTTGAGGAACATTCATACTGTTTTCCAGAGTGGCTGCACCAGTTTGCATTCCTGCCAACAGTACAAGAGGGTTCCCCTTTCCCCACATCCTTTCCAACACCTGTTCTTTCCGGTATTGTTAATTTTAGCCATTGTGACAGGTGTGAGGTGACATCTTTTTTTTTTAAAGATTTTATTTATTTATTTGACAGACTGAGAGAAAAAACAAGTAGGCAGAGAGGCAGGCAGAGGGAGAGGGAGAAGCAGGCTCCCTGCTGAGCAGGGAGCCCGATGCGGGACTCGATCCCAGGACCCTGGGATCATGACCTGAGCGGAAGGCAGCCGCTTAACTGGCTGAGCCACCCAGGCGCCCGTGAGGTGACATCTTACTGTAGTTTTCATTTGTATTTCCCTGGTGATGAGTGATGTTAAGCATCTTTTCATGTGTCTATTGGCCATCCGTATGTCTTCTTTGGAAAAGTGTCTATTCATGTCTTCTGCCCATTTTTTAACTGGATTATTTGTTTTTGGGTGTTGAGTTGATAAGTTCTTTATCTCTTTTGGATATTAATCCTTTATCGGGTATGTCACTTGCAAATATCTTCTCTCATTCTGTAGTCTGCCTTTCAGTTTTGTTGATTGTTTCCTTTGCTTTGCAGAAGCTTTTAATTTTGATGAAGTCCCAATAGTTTAGTTTTGCTTTTGTTTCCCTTGCCTCAGGAGACATATCTAGAAAAATGTTGCTATAGCTGTTGTCAGAGAAATTACTGCCTATACTCAGTTCCTCTAGGACTTTAATGGCTTCCTGTCTCACATTTAGGTCTTTCATCCATTTTGAATTTATTTTTGTGTATGGTGTAAGAAAGTGGTCCAGTTTAATTCTTCTGCATATTGTTGTCCAGTTTTCCCAGCACCATTTGTTGAAGAGACTGTCTTTTTTCCATTGGACATTCTTTCCTGCTTTGAAGATTAGTTGACCATATAATTGTGGGTTCATTTCTGGGTTTTCTATCCTGTTCTATTGATCTATGTGTGTTTTTGTGCCAGTACCATACTGTCTTGATGACTATAGCTTTTTTTTTTTAAAGATTTTATTTATTTGACAGAGAGAGCACAAGCAGAGGGAGAGAGAGAGAGAGAGAGAGAGAGAAGCAGGCTCCCTGCTGAGCAAGGAGCCCGATGTGGGACTCGATCCCAGGACCCTGGGATCATGATCCAGGCCGAAGGCAGCCGCTCAACCAACTGAACCACCCAGGCGTCCTGATGACTATAGCTTTGTAACATAACTTGAAGTCCAGAATTGTGATACTTCCAGCATTGCTTTTCTTTTTCAAGATTGCTTTGGCTAGTTGTAGTCTTTTGTGGTTCCATACAAAATGTAATGCTGAGATTACATTACACGTGTAGATTGCTTTGGGCAGGATAGACATAATCACTGTTGTTTTTCTTTTTTTTAATTTGAATTAAATTAATTAGCATATAGTATATTATTAGTTTCAGAGGGAGAGTTTAGTGATTCATCAGTTGAGTATAACACTCAGTGCTCATTATATCACATGCCCTCCTTAATGCCTATCAGCCAGTTACCCCATTCCCCCACCCACCTCCCTCCAGCAACCCTGTTTGTTTCCTAGAGTTAACAGTCTGTTTCTCATTGTTTGTCTCCCTCTTTTATTTCACTCTTAGCTTTCAAATGATGAAACAGGTATAGGAAGGATAAGTAACTTGTCCTGGTTGTGTAACACAGTTAGTAAACAGCAGAGTCAGAATGGAGGCTCCACAGTCTTGACCTGAGAAGCCATGCCCTTAATTACTTTATTATATTACTTTCTGTGGAAATACATCCAGAGCCAGCCCTGAGAATCCTTAAACATGATATCGTTTCCCTGCACTGCTATTCTGGAGCATTCCCATTACATCTCAAAGAAAATCCCAAACACATCAATCCTGGACTATGCAAAGAAGAATTAAATTGGAATCACACGGTTTATTTAGTTCACCAAAAACAAAACAGGGTAAAGGAAGCTATTGTTCAATAAGGTAGAAAGAATTTTATAGGTGAAACGAAAGAGTAGAATTGCTCTTTCTGATGGCTCCTCTGTTCTCTGTCATTCTCTTAACCTCTGGTTTGGAACTCTGAGGGAGGCACAGTCATTCTAGAGTTGTGTTCTTTTTTTTGAAGATTTTTTTAATTTTTTTATTTGAGAGAGAGAGAGTGAGTGAGAGAAAGAGCACAAGCCAGGGGGAGAGGCAGAGAGAGATGCAGACTCTCTGCTGGGCAGGGAGCCTGATGAGGGGCTCAATCTCAGGACCCTGGGATCATGACCTGAGCTGAAGGCAGATGCTTAACTGACTGAACCACCCAGGCGCCCTAGAGTTGTGTCTGAGCTTAATTTTATGACACAGCTCTTAAAATCTTGGAGGTGAGGGGGACTGTGGGAAGAGAGAAGAGAGGCCTCTCTTCCTCCCGTTTCAGCCTCAGAACTGACCTGACAAACTTCCAGACCCATGCAATACTTTGGGGTCTTTTGAGCAACCCAGCCTAAGTGGTCTCTGATATATTTCAAATAGCTGTGGAGTCTTTGCTGTAACCACAGTAAGCCATTTTTGTTTATTTGTTTGTTTGTTTTTTTAGCCAGTTGTTCAGGATAGCAAGTCACAGATAGTACATGCTATCTGAGCCCACCTTCTCCCCACTCCACAAAAATGTCTGAGTCTGTATGCAGAAAAACCTTAGATAGCATTTATAAGCAATAAGAGTTAACTCCAAGGAACTGTTAAAGGTATTTACATATTCTCATCTATAATTTCCCTCTTTTTTGACAATGAACATGAACCTTATGAAATAAAAACATAAATAGTTAATTATGGCCACATTAATAGAGAGCCATGAAACAATTCAGCAGGATGAAGTCAAGAAAATAGAAAAGATCTTCCTGAGGTGCCTGGTTGGCTCAGTCAGTTAAGTGTCTGACTCTTGATTTCAGCTCAGGTCATGATCTTGGGGTCGTGAGTTTGAGCCCCATGTTGGGGGTAGAGATTACTTAAATATAAAATCTTTAAAAAAAAAGTAATGCTCCTGAAGCTTACTGTAAAGAGGCTCATCAACGTCCCAGTTCTCTATTAGGAGGGACCATCTAATGAGGTGTGGTCCCATGATAAATCTGTAGTTTTACTTTAACCTTCCCTGCTGGGACTTAACCAGAGTAACCAACCAAACATTATCCATAAGCTAGATGTGTTCAAATTTTCCTTGTCCTTGCCTTACCATGTAAGCTGAAGGTGTGGCCCAGATTCATGATATCTTTCCTTAAGCATTCTACTAAATAGGGGTCATTTTATCCTGCCAAAACATTTATCATATATGTGAGAGAATTTCCCTAGATTGTCTCGCTAAGCTTCTGTTACCAAGTTTCTAAGGGCAACATATGGACAACAGTCTGTATCTGCCCGCTCTCTGCTTCGTGAACTTTGTTCTGTGAATTCTGAGTATGCTCAGATAATTTGGTCATTACCTCTTTGTACCATTTTTTTCCTGCTAAGAAGGGCCAATTAGCCTCTGGATTAACCAGGAAACATTAGCATTGCCACTTCAACCAAGATAAGTGTGCAACAGGATGAATTATTGAGAATTAAACAGGGCAAGATTGGATATAAACACTTAACTGTGTTATTTTCTGTTGCTTAGAAGCAGAATGCTTCATATCCCTGAGGGCTGACTACTACTTTTCTTTTTTTTATTGTTACGTTAATCACCATACATTACATCATTAGTTTTTGATGTACTGTTCCATGATTCATTGTTTGTGCATAACACCCAGTGCTCCACGCAGAATGTGCCCTCCTTAATACCCATCACCAGGCTAACACATCCCCCCGCCCCCCTCCCCTCTAGAACCCTCAGCTTGTTTTTCAGAGTCCATCGTCTCTCATGGTTCATCTCCCCCTCCGATTTACTCCCCTTCATTCTTCCTCTCCTGCTATCTTCTTTTTCTTTTTTCTTAATATATGTTGCATTATTTGTTTCAGAAGTACAGATCTGTGATTCAACAGTCTTGCACAATTCACAGCGCTCACCATAGCACATACCCTCCCCAGTGTCTATCACCCAGCCACCCCATCCCTCCCACCCCCCACCACTCCAGCAACACTCAGTTTGTTTCCTGAGATTAAGAATTCCTCATATCAGTGAGGTCATATGATACATGTCTTTCTCTGATTGACTTATTTCACTCAGCATAACACCCTCCAGTTCCATCCATGTCATTGCAAATGGCAAGATCTCATTCCTTTTTATGGCTGCATAATATTCCATTGTGTATATATACCATATCTTCTTTATCCATTCATCTGTTGATGAACATCTTGGCTCTTTCCACAGTTTGGCTATTGTGGACATTGCTGCTATAAACATTGGGGTGCACGTACCCCTTCGGATCCCTACATTTGTATCTTTGTGGTAAATACCCAGTAGTGCAATTGCTGGATCATATGGTAGCTCTATTTTCAACTGTTTGAGGAACCTCCATACTGTTTTCCAGAGTGGTTGCATTCCACCAGCTTGCATTCCCACCAACAGTGTCGGAGGGTTCCCCTTCTCCGCATCCCTGCCAACATCTGTCCTTTCCTGACTTGTTAATTTTAGCCATTCTGACGGGTGTGAGGTGGTATCTCATTGAGGTTTTGATTTGGATTTCCCTGATGCCGAGCGATGTTGAACACTTTTTCATGTGTCTGTTGGCCATTTGGATGTCTTCTTTGGAAAAATGTCTGTTCATGTCTTCTGCCCATTTCTTGACTGGATTATTTGTTCTTTGGGTGTTGAGTTTGATAAGTTCTTTATAGATTTTGGACACTAGCCCTTTATCTGATATGTCATTTGCAAATATCTGCTCCCATTCTGTGGGTTATCTTTTGGTTTTGTGGACTATTTCTTTTGCTGTGCAAAACCTTTTTATCTTGATGAAATCCCAATAGTTCATTTTTGCTCTTGCTTCCCTTGCCTTTGGGTGATGTTTCTAGGAAGAAGTTGCTGCGGCTGAGGTCGAAGAGGTTGCTGCCTGTGTTCTCCTTTAGGATTTTGATGGACTCCTGTCTCACGTTTAGGTCTTTCAACAATTTTGAGTCTATTTTTGTGTGGTGTAAGGAAATGGTCCACTTTCATTCTTTTGCATGTGGCTGTCCACTTTTCCCAACACCGTTTGTTGAAGAGACTGTCTTTTTTCTATTGGATATTCTTTCCTGCTTTGTCAAAGATTAGTTGACCATAGAGTTGAGGGTCCATTTCGGGGCTCTCTATTCTGTTCCATTGATCTATCTGTCTGTTTTTGTGCCAGTACCATACTGTCTTGATGATGACAGCTTTGTAATAGAGCTGGAAGTCCGGAATTGTGATGCCGCCAGCTTTGCTTTTCTTTTTCAATATTCCTCTGGCTATTCGGGGTCTCTTCTGGTTCCATACAAATTTTAGGATCATTTGTTCCATTTCTTTGAAAAAAGTGAATGGTATTTTGCTGGGGATTGCATTGAATGTGTAGATTGCTCTAGGTAGCATTGACATCTTCACAATGTTTGTTCTTCCAATCCATGAGCATGGAACGTTTTTCCATTTCTTTGTGTCTTCTTCAATTTCTTTCCTGAGTATTTTCTAGTTTTCTGAGTACAGATACTTTGCCTCTTTGGTTAAATTTATTCCTAGGTATCTTATGGTTTTGGGTGCAATTGTAAATGGGATCAACTCCTTGATTTGTCTCTCTTCTGTCTTGTTGTTGGTGTATAGGAATGCCACTGATTTCTGTGCATTGATTTTATAGCCTGCCACTTTACTGAATTCCTGTATGAGTTCTAGCAGTTTTGAGGTGGAGTCTTTTGGGTTTTCCACATACAGTACCATATCATCTGCAAAGAGTGAGAGTTTGACTTCCTCTTTGCCGATTTGGATGCCTTTGATTTCTTTTTGTTGTCTGATTGCTGTGGCTAGGACTTCTAATACTATGTTAAATAGCAGTGGTGAGAGTGGACATCCCTGCCGCGTTCCTGACCTTAGGGGAAAAGCTCTCAGTTTTTCCCCATTGAGAATGATATTCGCTGTGGGTTCTTCATAGATGGCTTTTATGATATTGAGGTATGTACCCTCTATCCCTATACTCTGAAGAGTTTTGGTCAAGAAAGGATGCTGTACTTTGTCAAGTGATTTTTCTGCAACTATTGAGAGGATCATACAGTTCTTGTTCTTTCTTTTGTTAATGTATTGTATCACGTTGATTGATTTGCGGATGTTGAACCAGCCTTGCAGCCCAGGGATAAATCCCACTTGGTCGTGGTGAATAATCCTTTTAATGTACTGTTGGATCCTATTGGCTAGTACTTTGGTGAGAATTTTTGCATCCATGGTCATCAAGGATATTGGTCTGTAATTTTCCTTTTTGATGGGGTCTTTGTCTGGTTTTGGGATCAAGGTAATGGTGGCCTCATAAAATGAGTTTGGAAGTTTTCCTTCCATTTCTATTTTTTGGAACAGTTTCAGGAGAATAGGTATTAATTCTTCTTTAAATGTCTGATAGAATTCCCCTGGGAAGCCATCTGGCCCTGGGCTTTTGTTTGTTGGGAGATTTTTGATGACTGCTTCAATTTCCTTAGTGGTTATAGGTCTGTTCAGGTTTTCTATTTCTTCCTGGTTCAATTTTGGTAGTTGATACATCTCTAGGAATGCATCCATTTCTTCCAGGTTATCTAATTTGCTGGCATAGAGTTTCTCATAATATGTTCTTATAATTGTTTGTATTTCTTTGGTGTTGGTTGTGATCTCTCCTCTTTCATTCATGATTTTGTTGATTTGGGTCATTTGTCTTTTCTTTTTGATAAGTGTGGCCAGGGGTTTATCAATCTTGTGAATTCTTTCAAAGAACCAGCTCCTAGTTTCGTTGATCTGTTCTACTGTTCTTTTGGTTTCTATTTCATTGATTTCTGCTCTGATCTTTATTATTTCTCTTCTCCTGCAGGGTTTAGGCTTTATTTGCTGTTCTTTCTCCAGCTCCTTTAGGTGTAGGGTTAGGTTGTGTATTTGAGACCTTTCTTATTTCTTGAGAAAGGCTTGTATTGCTATATACCTTCCTCTCAGGACTGCCTTTGCTGTATCCCAAAGATTTTGAACAGTTGTGTTTTCATTTTCATTGGTTTCTATGAATTTTTTTAATTCTTCTTTAATTTCCTGGTTGACCCATTCATTCTTTAGTAGGATGCTCTTTAGCCTCCACATATTTGAGTTCTTTCCGACTTTCCTCTTGTGATTGAGTTCTAGTTTCAAAGCAGAGGGAGTGGGAGAGGGAGAAGCAGGCTCCCCAGTGAGCAGGGAACCAGATGCAGGGCTCGATCCCAGGACCCTGGGATCATGACCTGAGCCAAAGGCAGATGCTTAACCGACTGAGCCAGCCAGGTGCCCCTAGTTAATTTTTGAATATGACGTGAGTTAGGGGTCCAAATTCACTCTTTTGCATATGGATATCCAGTTGTCTCCGCACTATTTGTTGAAAAATTATTCTTTCCAATTGAATTATCTCAGCATCTTTGTTGAAGATCAACTGACCAAAAAATGAGAGGGTTTATTTCTGGGTCTCAATTCTATTCAACCGATGTATATGTCTATCCTTGTCCCACTACCACACTGTTTTGATTAATGTAGCTTTGTAATAGATTTTGAAAATCAGAAGCTTGAATCCTCCAAATTTATTCTTTTTCAAGATTGTTTTGAATTGTTTGGCTGTTCTAAGTCCCTTGAATTTCTCTATTAATTTTAGGGTCAGCTTGTCAATTTCTGCAAAGAAGTCAGCTGTGATTAAAAATTTTTCTTAATAGCAGATTACTTATAATATACCTCACCAATGTTCATAACACAGCTCAACATGAATATTGAGAATTATACACATATTTATTATTACAGTTCATTTGCTCAATAAAATTCCATGAAGTTGCCATCCAGAGGGTGACAGCTGAAAATCATAGTAGAACTTTCTAACTTTGTGAAAGCCTATTAATTTTTTATATTATCCCCATGAAGCATAATAATATACATACAAGAGTAACACAACATAAGATTCTTTTTATCGTTTTCATGTGATAATTTTGTTGTACAGGATAAATGTTAGCAACATGGCAGGCAGATTCCTCTTTTTTTTTTTTTTGCTTAAACACAGAGTTCTGAGTAAGATTGTTCAATAAAAATATTCTCTAAAATAACTTCACTATATTTCTCAACTACTTTGACATTAATCTTGAAATTTAATTAAAGAACTCTCACAGTAGACAGACTTTCTTTCCCAAAAGAGAGATCTGTGAATCACCTTGAATCAAATCTAACACTTTTAAAGGAGACAGACTGTACTGATTAATATCTGTGGGTTCAGCCAGTCTCTTCATTGTGGATCTTCTTCAGTGATCTATACCAGTTACTTTAACCTCACCTAGATAGAGTGTTCAATTGTTGAAATGTGGCTTCCTTACCTCACCACTCATACTGTTCCTGCCAACGACTCCTGTGTTGCCACATTCAATGATCAGTTTTCTTCTCAGGTTACCTCTAAACACAGTTACCTGCTCTCTGCTTCGTGAACTTTGTTCTGTGAATTCTAAGTATTTTACCACCCATTTCTGGTGGTGGATCTCCCACTTCTGAACATCTGATTTCTTTCTTCTCCAGTATTCTCTCCTGTCTTCCCACTACACCCAATGGACAAGCTCTCAGCTACCCTAGTCCTTGCTCACTAATTTTTTATTGTTATGTTAATCACCATACATCATTAGTTTTGGATGTAGTGTTCCATGATTCATTGTTTGTGCATAATACCCAGTGCTCCATGCAGAATGTGCCCTCTTTAATACCCATCACCAGGCTAACCCATCCCCCACCCCCCTCCCCTCTAGAATCCTCAGTTTGTTTTTCAGAGACCATCGTCTCTCATGGTTCGTCTCCCCCTCCGATTTCCCCCCCTTCATTCTTCCCCTCCTGCTATCTTCTTCTTCTTTTTTTTCTTCTTAGCATATATTGCATTATTTGTTTCAGAGGGACAGATCTGTGATTCAACAGTCTTGCACAGTTCACAGCACTTGCCATCCTTGCTCACTAATTTTATAACCATTTCTATCCTGGTATCTTCTCATCTAGGCTCATGCTTACTCTTACCTATGGGGCATATCTAATTAGGTATCACAACATTTCAAATACAGTAAGTCTGGATATGACTCACTTTACTCTCCAAATCAACTTCATTTTAACTTCATTTCTTAGTGGTAACAACCATTTCTCAAGGTCAGTTCCCTGCCCCTTCATTCCTTACATCTAATCAGTTGCCTTAAAGTCTCACAGGTAGTTTTTGAAAGAATTCTCAAACCAATCGGTTCATCTCCATTCCACTTCTTTCTACCACTTCTTCAATTATTTACAAAACTTCTCCTTCATGAGGTCAAGATCGATCTCTGAGAGCTTTAATCTGCAAGGTCCACCTAGAAAGCAAGTTACTCCCTAAGGCCAGGTAAGGCCAGATAAAATGAGCCATTGATCAAGATAGAGGGCCATTTTCAGATGCTATCAGGAAGGACTGATATAACCATTACCTCAAGATTGTATTACTGTAACTCCCTACCATGTCTCCTGGATACTCTATGCTATTAACATAT
Source organism: Eumetopias jubatus (assembly GCF_037043125.1). NCBI lineage: Eukaryota > Metazoa > Chordata > Mammalia > Carnivora > Otariidae > Eumetopias > Eumetopias jubatus. Next base: position 44,760,069 of record NW_028274819.1, on the reverse strand, counting down.
TTTGCTCACACCCACCTCTATACTTTTATTTATTTGGCTAGTCTGGGTTGTTGGTACTAGCTTAGTATTATTTCACTTAAATGTTGCTGATTTATGTCAAAAAGGGTTTAGTACCATGGTTAAAGCAAGAATGTGATCAAGAACATATTTAAGTTGGTTTCCATGAAAACCAAAAGGTGAGCAGCAGACACAAAGAGGTATAATCCTGAATACAAGACATTATTCACTAAGTCAACAGAATAGTGTCAGGAACTGGAATTGAAGTAGAGCTTTCCAAAACCAGGGGAAACACAAACCAACAGCAAAATTTTGGGCAAAAATTTTTCTAAGCTTCCTGAACTTCTTTGCCACCTGTAGAATCAAAGCAACTCAAATATTCACAATGAGCCTTATCTAACTCTCCTTGTCTTTGATTTCCAACAAGGCTGAGTGTCTCTTGCCAAAGAGTAACACTTATACAACACTTCCCATGGGCTAGTGTATTAATCATATTTTTAATATTTTATGGTGTTTTGACATGTCGTGGGGATTAGCTGGCTGAGGAGAGACTGCCCCTCCCAGGGCTAGCTAATCCCCAGAAATAAAACAAATACTATATGACTTCACTTATATTTGGAATCTAAAAAACAAAACAAATGAACAAAAAACCAAAACAGAAACAGATTCATATAGAGAACAAACTGATGGTTTCTGGAGGGGAAAAGGGTGGGGGGATGGTCAAAATAGGTGAAGGGGATTAGGAAGTACAATCTTCCAATTATAAAATAAATAAGACACAGGGATGCAATGTACAACATAGGGAATGTAGTCAATAATATTGTAGCAACTTGGGCGCCTGGGTGGCTCAGTTGGTTAAGCGACTGCCTTCGGCTCAGGTCATGATCCTGGAGTCCCGGGATCGAGTCCCGCATTGGGCTCCCTGCTCAGCAGGGAGTCTGCTTCTCCCTCTGACCCTCTTCCTTCTCGTGCTTTCTATCTCTCATTCTCTCTCTCTCTCAAATAAATAAATAAAATCTTTAACAAAAAATATTGTAGCAACTTTGTATGGGGACAGATGGTGACTACTTATTGCGGGGACCATTTTGTTTTGTACACAAATACCAAATCTATGTATATATTTCATAATGTATATAAATATCAACTATGTTGTAACCTGAAACTAATACAATATTGTATGTCAATGATTCTTCAATAAAAAATTAAATTTAAAAAATAAGCAACTTGCCTGAAAACATGCTTTTCATGTACAAACCAATCAATCTCAAGTCCATACCCTAGCCACCTCCTAGTTATCTAACTACCCCACATCAAGTCAATATTCTCCCTGCCCTCAATCACCCAGGGTCAGGTACCAGACAACTAGCAGCCACCCCTATAGCTCAGAGCTTACCCAATTATTCAAACCAGCCAATCCTACACAGTTCCGCTTGCCCTGCCTTGCCTTTCCCATGGAAAACAATACAGGCTCTGGGCCAGGCTTCCCCCTCACTCCTTTCTGCTTCCTAATCAACACTGATGTTTTCCCACATGGCCCTGGGCGGTGTGTTGTGCCTTCTCCTCTGGGGAATGTGTTAAGTATTAAGAACCTTTCAAGGCATTAGCTTTTCCATGTCTTTACTTAGTCACCTCCATAAATTAAAATCCCATGAGTATAACTCAAATAGGAGCCATTCTAAGTATTTTTTATAGGTAAGCTTATTTAATCTTCATAAAGTTCTATACCTTCTATAAGGTATATACTACTATTATCCCCATTCTAACAAGGAGAACATCATAGCAGAGCTGGGACACCAACCCAGGCAGCCTTGTGTCAGCATTATGTTGCCTGAGGAAGTTGGGGTGTTCCATGTACTCAAGACACAAATCCCTGGCATTCTCTTCACACTGTAGGTCTCCTGCAAGGGCTTCCTTTCTTGTTTGACAACTTCCCTTGAATTAGTTATCAGAATGAGGAACAGATACATCTGGGGCCTGAAAAGCATCACTGTTCTGATTCTAGGTGGTTGACTTGGGGTGACTAGAGAAAAAAACAACTAGTCAAAATTGTGTAAAACTCAGATGCTACAAAAACGACAATCCATACTCTTTGTCTCTTGGATCTGTTTTTTGGTAAGAATATACCACCAGTACTGAACACATAAGTACACAGTCCCTTGAGCAATTCTAAGAATGAACCGAATGCTTATGTGCAGCAAACTACGAGACATCCAAAGTTTTCAGGGCATAAAGTATAGAATGGCACCAGTAGATGAGGTTAGAGAGATCCAGAGGAACCAGGCCAGGAATGGCTCATATGATCTGCAAATATGCATGTAGGTGTTAGCCAATATTTCTCCTTTCTTCAGGTTTGAGGAATGGGACCCTCTGACTGATTCCCCAGAGACTACTACATAAATGGTCACTTAGGTTGTGTGAAATGTAGACTAAAACTTCTATTAATGACGCTATCAAAACTTAACATCAACATTTGACAAGCATTATGACTTTCTTTTTCAATTACTGCCTTGGGCCAATTCCCCAAAGTAAAATTGAGTCAAAAAACAAAAACCATTGTTGTTCTCATTAGTCTTATCTTTCCAACTCCAGATTGCTTTTACTAACTTAGATAGCCTCAAGCTTTGTACATGTTATACAAAGACTTGCCAGCATTCAGTTATATCCTATGTATTTATGCTAAGTCATCGTCGCCCTTCACTCTCCGGAAATCTTTCTCTCACTTCCTTCTCTCCCCATGTCTCCAGTATCCTCTTCCCTTCCTTACCCTCAACCAATAATCTTGTTTCTCTCTCTTTTTTTTAAGACTTTATTTTTTTGTCAGAGAGAGAGAGCACAAGCAGGGGTAGCAGCAGGCAGAGCAGGTGGAGGGAGAAGTAGGCTATCTGCTAAGCAAGGAGCCCGATGCGGGATTTGCTCCCAGGACCCTGGGATCATGACCTGAGCCGAAGGCAGATGCTTAACTGACCGCGCCACCCGGGTGCCCCATTCTTGTTTCTTTTAAAGACAATCAGGGGCACCTTGGTAGTGCAGTTGTTAAGCCTCCAACTCTTGGTTTCGGCTCATGTCGTGATCTCAGGGTTGTGATCTCAGGGTCGTGAGATGGAGCCCTGAGTTCGACTCCATGCTCAGCACGGAGTCCACTTAAGATTCTCTCTTCCCCTCCCCTCCCCCTCCCCATCCTCTCTCAAATAAATAAATAAGTCTTTAAAAAGAAAGAAAGAAAGAGAGAGAGAGAAGGAGAGAAGGAGAGGAGAGAAGAAAGGAAGAAAGGAAGAAAGGAAGAAAGGAAGAAAGGAAGAAAGGAAAGAAAGAAAAGAAAAGAAAGAAAGAAAGAAAGAAAGAAAGAAAGAAAGAAAGAAAGAAAGAAAGAAAGAAAGAAAAAGAAAGAAAGAAAGAAAAAGAAAAAGAAAGAAAGAAAGAAAGAAAGAAAGAAAGAAAGAAAGAAAGAAAGAAAGAAAGAAAGAAAGAAAGAAAGAAAGAAAGAGAAAGAAAGAAGAGAAAATATAAATTGGCCTGGGGTGACTCTCAGTAGATAGCCCAGGAACACAAGCATCGTTGCTCCTTTGAGGCTAGTGCAGGGTAGAAATCAGGATGTCATTTAGTAGTTCAATTACTAACCTCCATTCTATATCCCTTCTTATCCCTACCTTAGAAGGTAATTATCATGAGTTGTTGAAAACTTCTGGGGTGTGGCATGGACTGAAGGATCCAAGTTAGTCTGGAAAGTTATCTTCTCTTGGTGGTCTCTCAGACTTGGATATTGCTTTTGAACCTTAAAGTTCCATCTTTGTGAAAACCTGAGCCCCTTTGAGTCAGTTTACTACATTAGGGATACGTGGGAGTGAGCCCTGGGGTCATTTTATCACCACAATCAGGACTGATAGTCTTGGAAGAACTGTTGCTTACATTTCATTTTTCTAAAGAGCACAGAGCTCTCTTAGTTGGATTGCTTACAAATCTAATAAACTCCTACATAAATTCATATCTATAATGTTCCAGAGGAAATGAGTCTGTGGCTTTAAGTAGAGATGTTAATTTTCATTTTTTCTTAACGTTAACCAACATTTTTAAGAACCTACTTCATGCCAGATTCAGTAATCACTGACGATTACAGTGAATAAGACCAACACTTTTTTGTCTGTTTGTTTTACATTGTACTGCTTATAGGAATTTAGGCCCCGAGAATATAGCCATAATCCCAGGAGAATAGACTTCCATGACCAACACTGAGAATTCAGTGAACTTTTCCCTGAATATAACCAGACACAAATGGGAAACATGCTCAGTGGGTAAGGATCAGCTGCCTGGAATGGAGTCCATGACAAGTTCTACCTGGGCTTTCGAGTAGTATCTACCATCTTCAACACATTTAGTAGATGTCTGTAGGAAATATGGACAAGTGCCCAAGTGATTTTTCTGAGTGGTTTTTCATGGGGAATGTTAATAGATACAACCTTCATCAACAAAAGTTCTTTGGGGTCCTTAACAATTTTTAAGAGAATACTAGGATCTTGAGACCAAAAATTATGAGAACTGCCATGCTAAGGATCATATCTAGAAATAGGGGTGCCTGGCTGGCTCAGTCGGTTAAGCATCTGCCTTTGGCTCAGGTCATGATCTCAGGGTCCTGGGATCAAGTCCCGAGTCTGGCTTCCTGCTCACTGGGGAGTCTGCTTCTCCTTCTCTCTCTACCCCTCCTTCCTGCTTGTGCGCGCTCTCTCTCTCTCTCTAATAAATAAATAAATAAAATCTTAAAAAATAGCATGGAATTTCTGGGCTATAGGATATGACTTATATTCAATATAAGGTATGATTTATATTTAATAGATAATGTCAGGTTTTTTCCAAGGTAGTTACACTAATTTGTAATCTCATCAGCAATGGAGTGCTCTAGTTAAAGGACTTGGTACTTTCTGTGATTTCTGATTTTTATTTGATTTGTGAAGAGCTCCATACTATTGCAAAAGTAACTTAGATTTTTGGAAGGGAGTGGGGGTATAGAAGTTTAGGCTCTACCATTTAGTAGCAGGGTAGTCTTGGATAAATTATTTAATCTCACTTTCCCCATAGGATGGTTTGATCACATGAAATTATACACATAAAGTACGAGAACTGGGCCTAGTACATAGTAGATGCTGTACATATTTGTGCTTAATAAATGTTGGCTATCATCATAGTCATTGTCATCATTTTTATGGAAATACAGAGTTACAGCCTCTGAATGTGTGATCAGCACCAGGACTGTAGCTATGCTGATGAAATGGGTATTCTGTTTAGGTTTCAACTTACTTTTACTGAGGGTGGGGTGGGGGAGGTGGAAGGAGGTCTAAGAATATGGAATATATGAATTTATAGAAATTGAAAAATCAGATCTCCTGGGGTGGGAGAATGGGGAGTTCGGATTTTATCTTTTATTTAAGAGAGTGAAAACCCATATGGTGTTTTCATCCAGTTGTGATGAGGAATTTCCTTAGTCTAGATCCAGAAAGGACTCATTTATGTTCCACATGACTCAGGAAGATAAAGAAACTGATAAACGGTAAAGACCTGTCATATATTGAGTGCTTAACACTACTCTAAGAAACTTTTTTTTTTCATTTTACTGCATAACAATTCTATATATTAGGTATTTTTCATAAACCATTTTAATGAGACATAGAGAAATTGAGTAATTTTTCCAAGCCCACATATTTGTTAAGATGTGGAGCTCAGCTTTAAGCCAAGGCAATCTGACCCCAGAACCTTCATCTTAATTATTCTTTTTTTCTTTTTTATTGTTATGTTAATCACCACACATGACATCATTAGTTTTTGATGTAGTGTTCCAGGATTCCTTGTTTGTGCATAACACCCAGGGCTCCACGCAGAACGTGCCCTCTTTAATACCCATCACCAGGCTAACCCATCCCCCCATCCCCCTCCCCTCTAGAACCCTCAGTTTGTTTTTCAGAGTCCATCGTCTCTCATGGTTCGTCACCTCATCTTGGTTGTTCTCATGCTGCCTCATTTGAATGCATGAATTCTCAAAAACACATAGGTTGAGTGAATAGGAGAGACTAATATATATTTTAGTTAAATCAACAAATCCGTGAGAAAGAAATGGTAGAAATTATTTAGCTGGTGATTTAGGAGTAGTTTTGCTGAAGTGATGATGGGGAAACAGAGGCATAATCTGAAGCAGATGTATATTACTAGGCACAGGATAAAGAATAAAGATGTACTTGGGAAAAATGAATCTCTATGGCCAGTCTGTCCCAAGTCTTCTGCAGCTCTGCATCTCCCTAAGGATTTCACATTATTGAGTTGGTCTCTCCTTCCTAAGTCTTTTGAACTCTTTTGATCTTGTTAGTACATCTCCTTTTACAATGCCTTTCTCAGCAACCCAGTGAGGTAAGCAGGTAGGTATTCTTACTCTCATTTTACAACTCAGTTAAGTGGTTTGCCTAGGGTCACACTAGATAGTGGGTGAGAGTCAAAAATTAGCCAAGATTATTGTCTCCAATTCATTGCTCTTTACATTCTGTCACAGTTGGTGTTCTAGAACACCTCCCCCCTCCTCCTTTTTTCTGCCACTTTTTGCTTTTTCACTTGTCTCTCCCGCCCCCGCCCCCAGTCTATTGCACTGAATACATGCAAGCAACAACAGGACTTTTTCAGTATCCCTGTCGGTCTTATCAAGAGATTTTGATGACCCGATTCAAGTATTTCTTGAGAGATTATTTGGAGATATGATTTCCTTACTGATGAATTCTCAGGTTTTAGATGTTTGAAAAAGCTTTTCTTTGTATGACTAAACAATTGATTGAGGCATTTAAAAAATATCATCTAAGATTCACCTGGCTTTCATTTTGGCAGAGTAAAATCAGAAATTAGTCTAAAGATTTTCCTTGCCCTCTTCTATTCTTCCCCAATCTTAGGAAGACAAGGATACAAATCAAAGCTTTCTTTCAACCATGTCACATTGATGAGTTCAAAAAATATTAATTTATTCAGAGGTAAAATATACTCATTATTTACATCTTGGACTTTGAGTCTACTTTTTTTCTTCTCTTATTATTAATATCATCCCTCCATGGAAAAATATTTCAGAAAAGGTTAAAATCCTTTTTTTATTGCCTTCAACAATCTAGATCTGTCTCCTTCCGTTATAGGTAACCACTGATAGCATTTTCGTTTTTGTCTTGCCAAACTTTTTATTTCTCCACACTCACTGGCTTCTTATTTTTGCATTTACAAACAACGTTGCAACAAATATCCTTGCTTCCTTGTGCACCTGTACTGATATTTCTTTGGGGTAAATATGGAGAAGTAGAATTGCTGAGTCACAGAGTGGGTATGTTTTAAAATTGTAATACTTTATTGCCAAATTCCCTTCCAAAATAATTGCAATTTAAACTACTCTTAGCAGTGCATGAGATGATCTCTTTTTCCAACTCTTAGCCACCCTGGGTATTTTCAAACTCCTTCAATTTTGCAAATCTATTGAGTGAAAAAGCTAGCTCACTGGTATAATTTGCGTTTTTCTTTCTTTCTAGGGAGGTTCAGTGTCTTCGCATATCTTTATAACTGTTTTTCTTTCTTTTGTGAGTTGTCTGTTGATATAAATTATGCTTTTTCTATATAGGTGGTCTTTTTCTCACCACTAACGTCACTTTTGGTGAATATAAGTTTTGCATGTCCATGACGTCAATTTGTGACTTTTAATTTTTTTTAATTGAGGTAAAATACACATAACAGAAAAGTCACCTTTTTAACCGTTTTAAAGTATACAATTCAGTGATTTTAGTACACTCACAATGTGGTGCAATCATCATCACTCTAATTCTAGAACCCTGTACCCATTAGGGACTCACTCCACAAACCCCTCCCTCAACAAGCCCCTGGCAAACACTAATCAGTTTTACATTTCTATGGATTTGCCTGTGCTGAACATTTCATACAAATGGAATTGTATAATATGTGGCCTTTTGTATCCGGCTTCTTTCACTTAGCATGATGTTTTCATGGGTCATCTGTCTTGTAATATATGTCAGTACTTCATATCTTTTTCCTGTCAAACAATATTTCATTATATGAATGTATCATATTTTATTTATTCATTCATAAGTCATGGCCATTTTGGGTTGTTTTCATTTTTTGGCTATCTGAATAATGCTGCTATGAACATTCTTGTACAAGTTTTTGCCTTCTCAACTGTTTTCAATTCTCTTGTGTATACACCAGAAGTAGCTGACTGTTGTGCTAAGTTCCTCTTTAGTATTTCAAGGAACTGCTAAACTGTTTTCCAAAACAGCTGCACCATTTTACGTTCCCACCGACAACTTATGAGCATTCGAATTGTTCCATGCCCTTGTCAACACTTGTTATTTTCCTATTTTTTAAATTATACCCACCCTAGTGGATGTGAAGTGGTCTCTCATTGTGGTTCTGAATTGCATTTCCCTAATGATTGTTGATTAATATCTTTTCATATGCTTATTGGTTATTTGTATATCTTCTTTGGAGAAATATCAATTCGAATTGATTTGCCCATTTTTAAATTAGGGTGTCTTTTTGTTGTTGAGTTGTAAGAAGTTCTTTTTGTGGTTGCTGTTTCTGTTTTTGTTTGTTTTATTCTGGAACTAGATCCTTATCAGATATATGAGTTGTAAATATTTTCTCCCACTTTATGGGTTGTCTTTTAACTTTCTTGATTTTTTAAAAATTATTTTATTATTTTTTTAAGATTTTTATTTATTTGTCAGTGAGAGAGAGATCACACAAGCAGGAGAAGTGGCAGGCAGCGGGAGAGAGAGAAGCAGGCTCTCCTGCTGAGCAGGGAGCCCAATGCGGGACTCAATCCCATCACCTGGGGATCATGACCTGAGCTGAAGGCAGCTGCTTAACCCACTGAGCCACCCAGGCGCCCTAACTTTCTTGATTTTTTTGATAGTGTCCTTTAATGTACAAGTGTTCCTTATTTTAATGAAGTTTAACATTTATTTCCTATTTCTTACATATTTTTTGCTTGTGTTTTCACATATCTAAGCATCCATTGTCAAATCCCCAAGAAATGGAATTTGTTTTTATGTTTTCCTCTATAGTTATATATCTTAAGCTCTGACATTTGGATATTGATTTATTTTAATTTTTTTAATACGATGTGAGGTAAGTGTTCATCTTCATTCTTTTTTTTTAAGATTTTATTTATGTATTTGACAGAGAGAGAGAGCACAAACAGGGGAGTGGCAGAGGGAGAAAGACGAAGCAGGCTCCCCACGGAGCAGGGAGCCCGATGTGGGGCTCGATCCCAGGACCCTGGGATCATGACCTGAGCTGAAGGCAGACGCTTAACTGACTGAGCCACCCAGGTGCCCCCCAACTTCATTCTTTTGCAAACGGATAACCAGTTGTCCTAGCACATTCTTGTCCTATTGAATGGGTGTTGGCACCCTTGTTAAACATCAATTGACCGTAAATGTGAGGATTTCTGTCTGGACCCTCAATTCTGTTCCATTGATCTGTATGTCTATCCTTTTGTCAATTCCACGTTATTTTGACTACTGTGGCTTTGTAGTAAGTTCTGAAGTTTAGAATTATAAATGCTCCAACTTTGTTCTTTTTCAAGATTGTGTTGTCTCTGCTGGGTCTCTTGCTATTCCATATAAATTTTAGAATCAGTTTGTCCATTTCTGCAAAGCAGACAATTGAAATTTTGATAAGGATGGCAATGAATCTGTAAATCCGGGATATTGCCATCTTAATATTAAGTCTTCCAATCCATGAACACAGGATGCTTTCTATTTATTCAGGTTTTCTTTAATTTCTTTCAGTAGTGTTTTATAGTTTTCAGTGTATGAGTCTTGCACTTTCTCAGTTATATTTATTCCTAACTATTTTATTATTTTTAATATTATAAATAGAATTGTTTTCTTAATTTTGTTTTCAGATTGTTCATTGGTAGAGTATTAGAAATACAACTGATTTCTCTGTGTGATCTTGTGTCCTGCAACTTTGCTGAATTAATTTTGTAAGCTTTAATAGTTTTTAATAGGTCCCTTAGTGATCTGTGAATAGAAATAGCTTTACTTCTTCCTTTCCAATTTGGATAATTTTTATTTATTTTTTTCTTGCCAAATTGCCCTGCCTAGATTGTCTTGTACAATGTTGAATAGAAATGGTGAAAGCAGATATCCATGTCTTGTCCTAATTATAATGGGAAAACTTTAAGTATATTAGCTGTGTTTTTCTCCCCACCCCCCATAAATCCCTTGATCAGGTTGACAAAGTTTCCTTCTGTTATGGTTTATAGAGTGTTTTTTTAAAAATTTATTTTTGTTCTTTAATTAAAGGTGTTGGAATTTGTCAAACGCTTTTTCTGCATCTATTGAGATAATCATGATTTTTCCCCCTTTCATTATCATTTGGTACATTACACTGACTGATTTTCATATATCAAACCACCCTTACATTGCTAAAATAAATCCCACTTAGTTATGGTGTATAATCCTATGAACGTGTTGCTGGATTTGGTTTGCTAGTATTTTGTTGAGGAATTTCATGCTTATATTCATGAGAGACATTGGTCTGTATTTTTCTTTTATTGTGATTTCTTTGTCTGGCTTTGGTATCAAGGTAATACCAGGCTTGCACAATGAGTTAGGAAGTTTTACCTTCTCTTCCATTTTTTGGGAGAGTTTGAGAAGGCCTGGGATTAATTCTTCTTTAAATATTTGATAAAATTCAGTAGTGAAACCATCTGGGTCTGGACTTTTCTTTGTTGGAAGTTTTCAGATAACTGATTCAATTTCTTTCCTTGCTATAGATCTGTTCAAATTTTCTATTTATACTTTAGTCAGTTTTAGTAGTTTGTCTATTGCTAGAAATTTGTCCATTTCATCCAGATTATCTAATTTATTGGCATAGAATTGTTCATAATATTCTGTCATAAGCCTTTTTACTTATGTAAGATTGAAAGTAATGTCCCCATTTTCATATTGATTTTATTAATTTGAGTCTTCTCTCTTTTTTAAAGCTTGGTCATTCTAAGTACGAATTTTCTTGATCTTCTCAAAGGACCAGCTTTTGGTATTATTGATTCTATTTTTTTATATTCTCTATTTTATTTATCTCTGCTCTAATCTTTGTTGTCTCCTTCCTCTGGTTGCTTTGGGTTTAGTTTGCTTTTTTTTTTCCTGGTTCCTTAAGGCAGAATGTTGGGTTGTTGACTTGAGATCTTCTATTTTTTTTATTATGATATTATATTAATCACCAATTAAATCATTAATTTTTGATGTAGTGTTCCAGGATTCATTCTTTTCATATAACACCCAGTGCTCCATTCAGTATGTGCCCTCTACCAGGCTAACTCATCCCCCCACCCCCTTCCCCTCTAGAACCCTCCGTTTGTTTCTTAGAGTCCATAGTCTCTCATGGTTCATCTCCCCCTCCAATTCCCACACCCCCCCATTCTTCCCTTCCTGCTATCTTCATCTTTTTTTTTCTTTAACATATAATGTATTATTTGTTTTAGAGGTACAGGTCTGTGATTCAACAGTCTTGCACAATTCACAGCACTCACCATAGCACATACCCTCCCCAGTGTCTATCACCCAACCACCCCATCCCTCCCACCCCCCACCACTCCAGCAACCCTCAGTTTGTTTCCCAAGATTAAGACTTCCTCATATCAGCGAGGTCATATGATACATGTCTTTCTCTGATTGACTTATTTCGCTCAGCATAACACCCTCCAGTTCCATCCACGTCATTGCAAATGGCAAGATTTCATTCCTTTTGACGGCTGCATAATATTCCATTGTATATATATACCACATCTTCTTTATCCATTCATCTGTCCATGGACATCTTGGCTCTTTCCACAGTTTGGCTATTGTGGACACTGCTGCTATAAACATTGGGGTGCACGTACCCCTTCGGATCCCTACATTTGTATCTTTGGGGTAAATATCCAGTAGTACAATTGCTGGGTCATAGGGTAGCTCTATTTTCAACTTTTTGAGGAACCTCCATACTGTTTTCCAGAGTGGCTGCACCAGCTTGCATTCCCACCAGCAGTGTAGGAGGGTTCCCTTTTCTCCTCATTCCCGCCAACATCTGCCGTTTCCTGACTTGTTAATTTTAGCCATTCTGACT